>NC_090816.1:120416883-120742236 GCF_000390325.3 Nicotiana tomentosiformis | reverse complement strand
ATCCACCCGTCCCTTTGGAGGATCGTGATCCTCTTACGCCACTTTGTGAACAACACTGAATATCCTCGACCACCTACTTCATCTGTACAATCTCCGAATATTTCGAGGGGGAATAATCAAGCTCGTTCGCCGAGCCAGCAAGGCCCCTTTTTCGAGCATCGACGAGGATTAATATCGAGGCTTGCAGGGGCGCTTTGTTCGGGTGAGAACTGAAGACTTGATCCCTCCCGAGTTTCTGTCATTCCCCGAGAAGTGGAACGCATCTCGTAAGTGTAGTATTTCCTTAAGTGTCAATTTTCCTCCATTTCTTCTCTCATCACCAGTACTTATGGACGTGCAATTGTTGCTCGGGTTCCTAATGCAGTCCCTCAGCTCAAGTAGTGGATTGAAGGGATCTGCCAGCAGATGTCATACTACGAGCGCACGTGGCATAAACCTTTGAAGGGCAAATGGGAGGCTCGTTCTCATGGTAAGGCTTTCCTCTGAATAGTTATTATTATTCCCCAAGCTTACACGATGTTGGACTTCTCTTTTTCCTCGTAGGTTTTCCTAGGACCATCGAGCTTAGGCCGCTGGATTAGTGACAAGGACACATCCTTACCCGTCGAACCCTCCGTTTCAGGACAACACTGGGCTGCTATAGAGGAGAAGAAGAGGAAAATCAAGTCCTTGGGTTCCGAGGATCCCGAGGTGAAGATAAAAAAGTGGGCGGCCACCCAGTCTTGAAAGACCAAGAAGAATACTGAGTCCAAGGTACTGGACTCTGACTTGCTTTACCGGCTCAGGGATAAGCCTGAAGAAGACAACATTTTTGTCCCTTATAGATCGACCCCTGCCGGGGAGTAGGCGGCAATTGAGGAATGGGTCCATGAGGCCGATCTCCTTCCGACTTGAGAGGACGAAGTAGAGACGGGGGATATGACCTCCCGAGAAGCCGTTCCTATTCTGAAGGAGCCGACTGGTGTGATAGACATCATCGAGACGCCCTCCTATACTGAGTCCATGCTCTAAGAGGCCCAAAAGAGCAAGGAAAAATCATGTGAGTGAGCTCAGGGTGTAGAGGATCATTTCCACTCCTTCTTCGATAGCATGGACATGTCTACATTGGAAGATTTCTCCGAGAGGGGCCACCAGGATCTACCGAAGAAGGATGTGCCTTCGGGAGCTGACGGGTAGAGTATGAGCCCACGATTGGTGAAGCAATTCCCTGTGCCGAGTGTGGACCCTGAGCGCAAGAGGACGGTTGTTCTCACAGTCCCGGAGGATGCCCGGGTCCTATCCGCTCCAGTAGGCATAACCAGCTACCTTCGATGCCTGATGACCGAGGAGGACCAGACGAAGATGAATGAGGAGGGCATGTCAAGTCTCTTCAGCGAGGCATAACAAGCCCTGAACTGGCTATGGTTCTAACGCCTTCAAAACTCCCCTTATGAATCAGTTAAGTTTTCCTTTGATGTCTCTTACTTAATTCCATTACTTTATATGCTTCGGTGCTTCACCACGAGAGCTACCTCCAGTACCGCCTGGAAACCAGCCAGCTCGAGTTCGAGCTCAAGGAGCAGGTCTGGAAGACAGACATGTATATCCTAAGTGAGCAACATGATAAGGCCCTTAAGGACCTCCCTATTCTCCATGCCAAGCTGGAAAAAACTCAAAAGGAAGCCTCGACCCTGATACGAGAACATGTCGACCTAGTTGAAAAGGTAAAGGTCATTGAAGATAAGAACGAGCAGCTAGTCACGATGACTTATAACAGAACTTCATAGGTCCAATAGAAAATGGATCGGATCGACCAACTATGGGTCGGGATGGATGAGGTCTAGGCCCAGACCGAAGTGTGGAAGGGCAGGATCGAGTGACTGGCTTCGGAGAAGGAAGCTGCAAAGGTGGAGCTGACATCGGTGGAGAACCAACTCCAGGTGGAGAAAGAAAAAGCTGACAAATGATCTCAGCGGAATGATAATCTTCGAGCACAACTGAGCTCGATTGTCACAGAGCGAGATGCCCTCGTTAGAGAATATGAGGCACTAAAGTCCAAGTTGGACATAACCTCTGTTGATGCCGAAGAAATGGTGGCCCAGTACAAGGTCAATATGGAGGTAGCTGAGATCCTCCTAAAGACAATGGTTGAATACATGAAGCGGTTGTCCCGACCCGAAGGGAGACCCTTGAAGCGATCCACGCCCCAGGCTTCGACTTAACGGATGATATCGAGGAAGAGAAAAAGCTCGAAGCCGAGGCAATGAAGATTTACGAGCATGAGGGCGTCGAAGGATCTTAGAGCTCTGAAGGTTCTAGCGACGAGTTGGGCCCCGATGAAGATCAGGCGTAGATGCTCAGTGCCTTTTTTGATTTTTCTTATGTATATATATATATATATTTGTTTATTTTGAGGCCATTTTTATTGGGCCTTTGTTAATATGTTTTGGAATATATGTGAAATTTTCCCTTTCCGACAATATCGTGTCTTTACTTTTCCAGCACCTTTTGATAATTTCTATTTATTTAGTGTTTTTTATGCCTTAGCATAGAATCAAATGTAGTTATAGGGCGTCCATTTTTCGGGGGTCCGAATAGAGCCCGACTTCGATACAACTTTGTTTGCTTGAAGTTTTTTTACCTTGATATGATCGGAAGCTTTCAAGATGCTTAAGTGATTTAGACGTACTTTTGTCGAGTGTAACCTTTTTGCAGGCTTCGAGTTTTTATAAAGGCCCTACTTTCTGATTATGACCTTTAGACGTCTCCGAGCCAATTTTAGGGTGGCCATAGCCTTCTGTATTTGGGCACCGCCTAATAGGTTTGGTGTCTCCGAGATTCGGTAGCCCGGGTTGTCTGAACTTTCTTCTGGTGGCAGTCCCCAAGTAGGGGTAGCTTATGGGCTCGATACTCCCCGAGTAAGGGCAGCCCATGGGCTTTTAGGATCCGAAATTGAAGAAATAAGAAAATGCGTAATAGGAAGGTGGAACTTTCTTTCATTTCAGTGTTTAAAGTACATGATCAAAAATGTATAAAAGCTTGTATCATGGCTAAAGTGGATTATGTGGACACGGTTTACATGACCGTTTGGCCCTTACAATAAATCCTAACCACCGAGACTTAGCTTCTATCATACAAGGTTTTTCTTTTTTCCTTGCTAAAACAAACCTTAATCTGAGGCTAATGGCCCCCAGTATTCGAGGTCGAGCTTGAGAGGGATTGAAAACTATTGATGCGAAGTGAATGCCCATTGACTCCGGTTTGAAACTTGCCTTGAAATCTAAGTTAGCACGTTTTACTGTTGCCTTGTTAAAAACCTTACCGAAAAACCTATTTTTGGGATAAAAATGGTTCAAGGAGAAACGAGTACAACACGTGCTTTCGGACTTAAGATCCATATCCATACTTGGTTGTTTACTTGCAAACGTTAGTCCGATAATTTGATTAAAGAGTAATTGAGTTCGCACCTTAGCGTAGTACTACTATAAGTGTGTCACGTTTCAGTTGTTCAGTAGTTGCATGTTGTTTCCTGCTTCGAGTTTGTACGAGCCTTTGCAGGTAATTCTGATGACTCGATATGGTCCTTCCCAATTCGGTCCCAGCTTCCCCTCATTCAGGTTCCGGGTGTGTAATGTTACTTTTCTCAACACTAAGTCCAGATCTTAAAGTGTCAGAGGTTGGCTCTTTGGTTGAGGTATCTTTCTATTTGCTGTTTCTGGGCGTCCTCCCGCCTTTTATCCAATAGTTTGAGGCTCGTGATCATGGCCTCACCGTTTGACCCTTATGTCGTATATTGGAACTTGAGGCTCGGTTCTCCTACTTTGATTGGTATTAAGGCTTAGGCCCTATAGACCAATGAAAATAGGGTGGCCCCGCTACTAGACTTCGAAGTCGTATGGTATGCCCATAGGACTTCGGGTAGGATTTCCTACCATTTCCCTTTGGCATCGGTCAACCTCTTTTTTAGGTTTTGAAGTATGGTCTTGTTTATTGATTCCTCCTGTCCGTTCCCACTAGGGTGGTAAGGTGTTGATAGTATCTTCTTAATCTTGTAATCTTCGAAGAATTTATTTACCTTGTTGCTGATGAATTAATTCCCATTATCGCAAACGATCTTGGCCGGTATCCCGAATCGACATATTATGTGGTCCTAGATGAAGTCAATGACTTCTTTTTCCCGGACTTTCTCGAACGCTTGAGTTTTGACCCATTTGGAAAAATAATCGGTCATGAATAGTATGAATTGAGCCTTACCGGGTGCCCACGACAGGGGACCAACGATGTCCATTCCCCATTTCATAAATGGCCATGGGGACAAGACCGACTGGAGTAGCTCTCTCGATTGATGGATCATCGGTGCGTGTCTCTGGTAGTCATCGTATTTTCATACGAAGTCCTTCGCGTCCCTCTTCATTTCAGTCCAGTAATAGTCGGCCCTGATTAATTTTCGAACCAAAGATTCCGCCCCCGAATGGTTCCCGCACGTGCCTTCGTGAACTTCTCTCAAGGCATATTCGGTATCTCCCGACCCCAAGCATCTGGGTAATGGGCCGTCAAATGTTCTTTTGAACAATGCCCATTCGACCAGGCTAAATCTGCCAGCCTTGGTACGCAGGCCCCTCGATTCTTTGGGATCCGAGGGCAATTTTTCGGTCTTCAAGTAGTCTATGTATTTGTTCCTCCAGTCCTAAGTTAAACCGTCGAATTTACTTCGGCGTGGCCTTATTCTATCACCGACTTCGTGAGTTTTACTACCATTCCCGAACTAAATTCATCGTCATGGACCGATGAACCCAAGTTAGCCAGAGCATCGGCCTGGCTGTTCTGATCTTGGGGCACGTGTTGAAGGGTCCATTCCCTGAATTGATACAGTGTTACCTGTAATTTGCCTAATTATCTTTGCATTCATTCCTCTTTCACTTCGAATGTCCCATTGACTTGATTTACCATGAGGAGGGAGTTGCACTTAGCTTTAATCACATCGACACCAAGGCTTTTATCCAATTCGAGACCTACAATTATTGCCTCATACTCGGCCTCATTGTTAGTCAATTTCACAGTTCTAATAGACTGCCTAACTACATTCCCTGTAGGTGGTTTTAACGCGATGCCAAGCTCGGACCCCCTTGCGTTTGAGGCACCGTCCGTGAAAAGGGTCCAAATTCCCAAGGTAGTTCCTGAGGTCAATAATAATTCCCTTTCAACTCTGAGTATTAAGGCCGGAGTAAAGTCGGCCATGAAGTCTACCAAAATTTATGATTTTATAGTGGTTTAGGTTAGATACTCGATGTCGTACCCACTGACTTCGACTGCCCATTTGGCCAACCGGCCCGAGAGCTCGGGTTTGTGCATGATGTTCCTTAGTGGGTAAGAGGTTACGACACATATTGGGTGGCATTGAAAGTACGGCTTTAACTTCCTGGAGGCGCTTAAAAAAGCGAGTTCCAATTTTTCTAGGTGAGGATACCTTGGTTCGGTTCTACTGACATTTGAAATTACGTACCTTCCTCTTATCGAACTAAGACTCCACTTACTTCCACTTCGAAAACCGCCAAGTAAAGGTATAGTTGTTCGTCCACCATCAGAGTGTGCAGTAGGGGCAGACTCGATAGGTACCATTTGAGTTCTTCTAATGCTTGTTGGCATTCAGGGGTCTAGGAAAAGTTATTCTTCTTCTTCAACAGTGAGAAGAACCAATGGATTTTGTCCGAGGAACTTGATATGAACCGACCCAGGGCGGCTATATGCCCGGTCAATCTCTAAACGGCCTTGACGTTATCCACCACAATAATATCTTCTATGGATTTGATTTTGTCAGGATTGATCTCGATCCCTCGATTGGACACCATGAACCCGAGGAATTTTCACGATCCGACCCCGAACACACATTCTTTTGGATTCATCTTCATTGTATTTCTTCAATATGTCAAAGGTTTTATGCGAATGTTTCAAATGGTCCATTGCTCGCAGGGACTTGACTAACATGTCGTCAATATAAACTTTCATTGATTTTCCTATTTGTTCTTCGAACATCCGGTTTACTAGGCGTTGATATGTGGCACCAGCATTTTTTTATCCAAATGGCATTACGTTATAACAATAAGTGCCAAATTTAGTGATAAAAAAAATTCTTTTTTTGATCGCCCGGGTCCATCCGAATTTGGTTATACCTGGAATAGGCATCGAGAAAGCTGAGTATCTCGTGCCCGGCCGTCGCGTCGATCATCCGATCGAAGTTAGGCAAAGAAAAAGAATCCTTAGGGCATGCCTTGTTCAAGTCTATGTAATCTACACACATTCTTAGCTTATTTCCTTTTTTAGGTACTACCACTACGTTGGCTAACCAGTCTGGGTACTTAACTTCCCGAATGGGCCCTATTTTAAGGAGTTTAGATACCTCGTCCTTGATGAATGCATGCTTGACCTCGGGCTAAGGTCTCCCCTTCTGTTTAACTGGGTAGAACTTCGGGTCCAAACTCAGCTTATGAGTGTTTACCTCCGGCGGGATCCATGTCATGTCAAGATGGGACTAAGTGAAACAAGCTATGTTAGCTTTAAGAAAATTAATGAGTTCTTTTTTGAGCTCGGGGTTTAACCCCGTGACCAGGTATACCTTTTGATACAACAAGTATTTTATCAATATGACTTGCTCTAACTCTTCGACCATCGATTTGGTGGCATCGGTATCATCAAAAGCTATGAATGACCTCGGAATTCCATAATCCTCCTCCTCGTCGACTCCTCATTCCTCCGGTCCGGCCGGGACCGACATCGATGGTTGCTATTTAACTTTGGCCTTTCTGGTTGGCTCGGTGTTCCTTAATGTAAATACGGCAGGCACAAGAGTACTATATCGATTACGAACATCTCCTTCAATGCCTGGTGTAAGGTCGAATGTACTGCCCTCATGTTGTGAACCCATAGTCTTCCGAGTAGAGTGTTATATCTCATGTCCCATTCGATCACATAGAACTTTATTTCTTGGATGGTTCCGGTAGTGTTCACTAGTATGGTTATCTCCCCTTTGGTGGTTTTGCATACCATGTTAAATTTGTTCAGCACCCGGGCAGCTGATACTATTTGATCCTGTAACCCCAATTGCTCTACGGCCCTTGATTTGATGATGTTGGCCGAGCTCCCTGGATCAATAAACACACGTTTAACTCGATATTTATTGATAAGTACAGGTATTACCAGTGCATCATTATGAGGTTGTATGATTCTTTCGGTGTCCTCGTCGCTGAACGAAATGGTTCCCTTCGGGATATAATCTCGGGTGTGTTTCTCCCTTGTGATAGATACTTTAGTGCATTTTATCATCGTCCCTTGAGGGACATCGACCCCTCCAATGATCATATTGAAGATGTGTTAATGTTCCTCTTATTGGTCTGTTTGTTGGCGTCCCTGTTTCTGAAGTGGTTTTTGGATCGATCACTCAGAAATTCTCGTAGGTGTCCGTTATTAAACAACCAAGCAACTTCTTATCTAAATTGCCGACAATCATCGGTCCTGTGGCGATGAGTGCCATGATATTTAAACATAAAGTTAGGATCTCTATGGTTAGGGTAAAACTGCAATGGTCGAGGCCATTTGGTGTCCTTGATGCGCCCGATGGCTGATAAGATACTGGCAGCATCGACGCTGAAGTTATATTCCGATAATCATGGTTCCTCCCTGTCCGCGAGCGGCCTGTCGAAACCATTTTTCCTCATCAAACCTCGGCTATTAGGCCCTCGATCGCTTCTCTTTTCATTCCTCGTAGGGTGACGCCCTGACTAGTTTCCCATTCGATCTCCATTGTATGGTTAATATTGGTCTCGGATCAATCTTGGTGCATGATCGACGAATCTCTTAGACCTATCATCGATTCTAACGGAATAAACGGACCCAGAAGGGGCTCCGAATTGGTCGTTCTCGACTTTGATTTTTGACTGGTACCTGTTGTGGATGTTGGCCCAAGTTACCGCCTGGTATTCTACTAAATTTTGTTTTAGCTGCTGCGAAGCCATGGAACTTTGGGGGTTAAGTCCTTGAGTGAATGTATGAACGGCTCAATCATCCGCAACCGGGGGCAGATCCATCTATTCCATTTGAAATCTTGATGCGAACTCCATGAGCATCTCGGTGTCTCTTTACTTAACCTTGAAGAAGTCTGATTTCCTGGTCTCTACCTTGATGGCCCCGGCATCAGCCTTCACAAAGGCATATGCAAGCATAGCAAATGAATCAATAGAATTTGGGGGGTAAGTTGTGATACCATATCATTGCTCCTTTTGATAGAGTTTCCCCAAACTTCTTTAGCAGCACTGATTCAATTTCGTCATCTTTCATGTCGTTCCCCTTTATGGAACATGCATCGGAGGTCACATGCTCGTTTGGTTTTGTGGTTCTGTTGTACTTTGAAATATCGGGCATACGAAACCTCTTTGGGATCGGCTAGGCGCATCGCTCGGGGGGAAAGGCTTTTGGATAGATTCCTTGGAATTCGGTCCATTTAATATCGGGGGTGCTACGGGTATTTGATCGACCCTGGAGTTATATGTCTCCACCTTTTTGTCTTTGGCCTCAATTTTCTTCTCACCTGATTCCACCCGCTTTGTCAATGCTTCAAGAATTTTCATTATCTCGAGGTTGGCCCTGGACTCAGCTTCATCCGGCCTCTCGGTAATTTGCTCGTTTCTTCGAGTGTTTTCCCGAGACCGTTTAGGATCGACCCTACCAAGAGGGTGGCCATGATTCTATAGTTGTGCTATCGCCGCCTATTGAGACTGCAACATTTCAAAGATTAGCCACAGGCTTATCCCATCACCTTCGCCTTCGGGCATTTTTCGAACTGTTGGTCGAGGGCCTCCACGAACACTGTTTTCGGGGTCAGTTCGCAGGTGGGAGTCGATAACAGCCTGTGAATTGGCGTCGATTGAATCGACAACTGGGACTCCATTGGGGCCAGCAGGGGGCACCTCATTACTAGGTACTAGGTTGTTGTTTTCGCCATGATGGCCAGACTTAGCCTCAACATTCAAGTGAGCAGACTGAGAATTTGATATTTTTAAGCTCACCTGAAATTGAAACCTTAAAGAACAAGCATAAAATAGAGTGTATTATGAAAATTTGTATCAAACCAACACTATTATCCTTAGCCCCATGGTGGGCGCCAAACTGTTTACCCTTAAAATGGATAACAATTGAATTTATACGCGGTTTTAAAGATATGTGGATTGATTCAACACAAATAATCAAGAATGTTAGATAAACGAGTTAAAGACATAATGAATAATCAAACAAGTCATAAACGTTATGGCCTAACTTGAAATTGGATTGGGCAATAGTTTCCGCCCTCGGTTGGGTCTTGGGTTCGAAGCCAATCAAGAACAAAGAACAAAAGTAACGTAAAGATTTTGTAGTAGCTAGATAGGAGAGAAATAATTTTGTATTGCTTTGGTATGCGTGTTACAATGTGTCCTATTGAAATAAAAGCTTCCCATTTATATAGTAGGAGAGTTTCACCCCTAGTACAAGTTTAAAAATAGTAAAAATCTTCCTTTCTCGTTAATTACTGATCCGTTACCGACATCGGACAAGATCTGTGCCATGATATCCGGTTGGACGCGGATTTCATGGCCCTCCGTTAGTCGTGTGCAGTCGTTCATGCGCTTCCCGAAGTTTCAGAACCCACCCCAGATTTGGGGTGTGTCGTTTCACCGAGTCCGATGGCGAGCATTTTGTCCAGACCCTGGTACAAGAAATTCTCACCCTCGGTTTCGATCCCGTGTAATTATATCCTTGCTCCGTTTGACCTGCTGGAAAATCGGGGTATATGTTACCTCCGATTTCACTCGTATACAATATATATTAACTCCCCTTGATTTTTTTCGTATAATTGTTTCTTAAAATTTTGACATTCCTGAAAATTCTGGTTGTGCATTACTTCATGAAGCATTTGTCAACTTTTAACTGCAGGTCCTTCTGGGCACTTATAGTCAAATACCTTAATCAATTGCATGCATCTATAGACTCGAGACTAATAAGTTTGTTAAGAACACTAAAAATTATTAATCTCCTAAACCAGTATTAAAAAGACCGTTATTAAATATTTGAGCTGGTCAAACTCCATATCATATTTGTTTTCTTTTAAATAATTTAGCGGTAAGCATGTGTCATCCGTTGTTGAATTAATTAGGGGAAAAAATAGGTTAATCTGTGTAAATAGCTCGAATTGCATGCCGAATTTTTCTGGGGGAAAAACCGAATTATTGTGGTAACATTTTTAATTAAGTAAACTGAATTACTGTCGTAATATATTTTAACTAAGAGCTAGAGTTTTGTTCATTGAGCTTCATCTTTTGACCGAACGAACTAGGGAAAAAAAGGGGGAAAATAACACTATATATTTTTTGTATATAAAAAAATATTTAAATTTTATATAATTTTTCGGCTATCGAATATAAGTAGTTCCTCCACGGACTAAAAGTGATCTTTATCAACAAAAAAAAAACTTGGTGCACGTAAATAAATCTTCAACTTTTTCTTGGTTCAATAAAAAATAAGAATATTGTTGTCACGACCCCAATTTTCCTCCTTAAGATATCGTGACGGCACCTAGTCCCTCAGACTAGGTAAGCCTATAATTAGAAGAATTCAACCATCAAATGAAAAATACGAGATAAAAATCTTATACAAATTACAATTCCCAAAACTGGTAGTACAAGTCATAAACTCTACTGAGTTTGCTAGAAAATCCCTAAATACAACTGTTCGGAAAGAAAGAAGATTAGCTACACAGAGCTGAGAAAATAGTACAACACAGAGGAAAACAATTAATAGTATGCTAAGAAAAATTACGATCAAAGAAAAGTACTCAGAAAAGGGGAAATGACAACAAGAGCATTCCTGAGGTACCGCCTCGTAGTATCAAATCGTAAATGAATTACAACATTCCTTATATCACTGCGGGAGATTTTATATTTAGTTTTTGAAAATTATTTTTCCGAAATAGCATCCCGCATTTTAACCCACCTTATCACACTGCATGACTTCTAGTAGTTCCCTTACTAGCCACGCATTTCAAGCCCACCTTATCTCACCACATGCGTTTCAATACCAGACCTTATACCACTGCATGAGTATCAATAACAACAGCACGACAAAAATCTCGTGCAACACAATAACAACCGTACGGCAGAAACCTCGTGCAATACAATAACAACCGCATGGCAGAAATTCCGTGCAACACAATAACAACCGCACAACAGAAACCTCGTGCAAACACATAACAATGTTCTCACAAAAATACGTATTCCAAAAACATAACAACTCAAAATAATTGACTTTCATAATATTTTCTCAAAACAGTTTCAATATCACAACCATGTATAGCCCTCGGCTCAACAACACTGAATACAACATCAACAATGACAATAACACGAGAATACGACAAGTAAATCAACACAAGAACTTCATAACACAAAGAAACGGAAGAACGAACTCACAGAGAAAGACACATCAAGGAAATAATAGTCTAAACAAGAATAGTTCAACAAGTAGGAGGTAATGTGTAACAAGGATTTCACAAAAGTGCAATTCAACAGCAAGAAAGATATCATGAATCAATGACCCCAAATAAGAATATGTCAACAATTAAAGGGGTAACAAACTTCTATTAAGACTAAGCAATTATGGAAGAGATAATAATAATTTCAATTAAGATTAAGCAATTACGAAAAGGATAGCATGACGATAAAAAGGGCAACAACTTCAGTTAAGGCACATAAGAGTTTAATCGGCAATAAGGGTAGAACATGAAGCAATTAATTTCAATTAAGACATGTAAGGATGAATTTAGTAAATGAGGAATTTAATATGACAAAACAACTTCATATTTAATGAAAATAAGAACCTAAGAGCACTAGACAGTCAAATTTCCACAAATAAGTCCGGGCACGTGCTCGTTACCTCACGTACTCGGCCTTCACATGACGCAATTAGCATAAAAGACTCGAATCCTAAGGTGTAGTTCTCCCACACAAAGTTAGGCAAGATACTTACCTCAAAGAAGCTAGATCGATACTCTAAAATGACCTTCTCGCATGAAACAACCTCCGGACGGCTCATATCTAACCAAAATAACTTCATAAATAAAACTCCTAGAAAATAATTCCGGATAATAAGGTTTCGATTATTAATTAAAACTAAAAAGTCAACCCAAAAGTCAAACCCAGGGCCCGCACCTTGGAACCCAATAAAATTTACAAAACCTGAAAACCCATTCCGATACGAGTTCAACCATGCCAAAATTATCAATTTCCGACATCAATTTTTCCTTCAAATCATCATTTTATATTTTGAAAGATTTTTCAAAAATTCCCATTTTCTTCAACTCAAAACACTAATTATAAGATAAAAATAAAAATAGAATTCTGAAATATAATAAATTCCGGGTGAAGAACACTTACTCCAAGGATTTGTTTGAAAAACCCATGAAGAATCGCTCAAAACCGAGCTCTACCAGTCAAGATATGATAAAAATAGCCAAACCCTCGATTTTGAAAATTATATTTTGCTGCCCAGGTAACATGAATCACGATCGCGAAGAAGAAAAATATCATCTGCCAAAGATTATGCTACACGAACATGAATGGAGAGGTGCGAACGCGGTGCACTAAGGATCTAAAGCTACGCAAACGCGAAGGCTAACACCCATGGCCTTCCCTAGCTTGGTCGCTCACTACGCCATCGCGAAACAACGAATGCGAACGCGATGAAGCAGAACTCCCACTTCCGTGATCATGAACCCTTAACTGCGAACGCGAAGAACATTTTCTAACTGCCTCCAAATTATACTACGCGAACGTGGCTCCTCTGACGCGAATGCGATGAAGAGAAACCAGATGACAGAACCAGCACTTCAAAACACGAGGAAATGGTCTAAAGCTCGTCCGAAACTCACCCGAGCCCCTTGGGACCCCGTCCGAACCTACCAACAAGTCCTATAACATAACACGGACCTCCTCGAGGCCTCAAATCACATCAAACAACGTCGAAACTACGAATCGCTCCTCGAATCCAACTTACAAATTTCCATATCTTCTAACTTCTAAAACTAGTTCCGAAACATATCAAATCAATCCGGAATGACGCCAAATTTTGCATGCAAGTTCCAAATGACATAACGGAGATAATACAACCCTCGAAATCAAAATCTGACCGTGATATCACCAAAGTCACTCTCGGTCAAACCTCTGAACCTTCCAAAACTTCAATTTTCAAATGTTTCCCGAAATGCTTCAAATTACCTTACGGACCTCCAAATCCGAATCCGGACACACGCCTAAGTCCAAAATCACCGTACAAAACTATTGAAACCATCAAAATGCCATTTCGGGGTTGTCTACACAAAAGTCAAATTCCATCCAACTCTTACCGCTTAAGCTTCTAAAACACGAATCCTTCTTCCAAATCAATCCTGAATCATCCAAATTCGACTACGCACGCACGTCATAACATATTATACGGAGCTGCTCGAAACCGTAAGCCACTAAACGGAGCGCTAATTCTCAAAATGACCGATCAGGTCCTTATATTCTCCCCCTCTTAAACAAACGTTTGTCCTCGAACGTGACAAGAACCATTCCGACGTCATCAAATCACTAGGTGAACTTACCATACATACACCCGTGGGTGATCCCATGTCACCCTCATCCACATAGGCCCGATGACACCATCCTAACTAAAATTTATTCCTTCCACCAATACCAATAAGCCTTAGAACCGAGATTCTCACCATATGATCATCTCTAAAAGACCAGACCCCTACTTCCACACCCGATATTAGCCTTAACCAGCTGCAACCACTTATGCCTACACCCACAAGGTACAACCACACAACGCAACACATCACACATATGCCTATAACAATATCTTTGATCACAATAGCTGCCCGTAATCAAATCCAGCACCGACAATTAGCCTCATATCCGTTAGAACCCTATTTAAGACCTCCACAACACTGACAACGATGCAAGAAATATGAAGACCCCATAACTATTTATCTGAATCAATAAGTCACATCTAATGCCACCGGGGCACACACCTCGCAAGCTAAAACTCAATAAGCACAACACGAATATGACTGAGTATGTAAGGAGAAACACAAAAGAGAACTATCAAACAAGCCCAATAGGCATAACTCCCTATTAGTACCACACTATGGACCAGTTACAAAAAAGGGAGAATCAAAATATATGAACAAATCGCAAGGATCTCATCCTGATATAACTTCATCGCGGCCCGTAGCACGGTTCAAACATATTGAAACACATGACAGTGCTAGGGTCTCACCCTCAACTCTGAACCACAAGTAGAATATACATCATGCCAACCGAAACCTTCCACTAATTCCATTCTGCCAACCAAATAACAACACAAACTGAACTCCTACGCCAGTAGAATATCTAAACCACAAATCGTAACTAACCATCCAAAAATCACATCAAAACTACCATAGTGAGTCACAAAAATTCACTTCCAGTCCCATAGCTCTCAATAATAAATTAAAACAACACGATAGACATGGGCTACCACTATAGAATCTCCCGACAGGGGTAAACACATAAGTAGAGTATAAGATCACAAAACTTACCCATAAGTGAAGTAAAATAGAAGGACTCACCCCGATAAGTAGAACCAGAACAAGATACGAATGATGCTCCTCTATAACAAATCAAAACCATAACTGTACGACATCATCTAGTGCAGCGGCCTCAGCCCTACTGGAGAAAACACATCAACGGGCCAGGCCTCCCCCTCTTAGGCGCCCTCTACTCGCCTAACTTGTACCCCAAGCTGGCGGTGCAGCGATATTAGCAATTGGAGTAGGACTCACAGCCTGAATACCCCGCTATGACATATGTGTTTGGAGTCGGGAACAATCTCCCACCATGTGGCTGGTATTTCCTCACTCAAAGCAACCTTTTCGCTTACGTGGCTATGGAAACTATCCGGTACGGGTAACCTGAGACCTATGGGTACCTGAAACACCGTGCGGAACTTGAAGTGCACACTGAACTGGATGACCCACAAAAACCTCTACCATGTTATACCCTACCTCCAAAATAGGAACTAGTTGGTCTCTCTGGTCTACGAGGCCTCTTAGCCTCCCTTCCCTCTCTCTCCTAATTCTGTATGCAATCTAATTGACGAGCGATCTCTACCATCTGCTTAAATGAAACATCCGACTCTAACTCCCGAGCCTTGTTGAACCGAATTTCATGACTGAGTCCCACAATGAACCTGTGGACTCGCTCTCTAACTGTAGAAAATAAAATAGGCGCATGTCTGGATAAATTACTGAATCTAACAGCATACTCTGACACTAACATAGTCCCCTAGCACGGCTGCTCAACTCCACGCGCCATGCATCCCGAAGGATCTGGGGAACAAACTCTCTCAAGATCACCTCTGAAAACTGAACCCATGGAAGTGAAGCTGCATCGGTCGGACTACCCAACTCATACGCTCACCACCACTAATATGCTGCTACCTTAAGTGGGACCGTAGTAAAAAGCAACTCCACTTACCTCCACAATACCTATAGTGCGGTGAATACGGTAGCACTCCCCTAGGAACCCATGCACATCCTCTAAAGCTAAACCGCCGAAAGTAGGAGGGTAATACTTCTTGAACTTCGCAAGTATAACCTGTTCTTTCTCATATGATGATGCCCTAACAACGGGTTGAACTGGGACAACAAGCTGTGTCAGTATGACACATGGAACCTGACCAACGTAGACTCGCTGCTCTGGAGTACGTGCGGAGGAAATCTAAGCTCCTCCCCCGATCTGTGAAGTAGCTGGTGCAACCGAAATCAACTTTCTGCATGAGCTAATGTACCAAACATGTTTAGGAACCGTGCTAAAGTCTTTTGGAGCCCTGGGGTAACCACAGGCACCTCCGGTACCTGTACTCCAACAGGAGCTACTGACGGCTCCTCAACGGCTACTCTGATGGGTGCTCTACATGTAGCACGTGGCCTCTGCCCTGGCCCCTAGTAACGCCGGCTCTAGGGGTAGTGTTGTCGGTAACTGCAACTCGTGTCCTCACCATTTGTGAGAGAATAGAATGACAAAGTTCAAACTCCAAGATCAATAAACTTGAACGATAGCAATGAAAGAAGTGAAATTATCCTAATAGTTCTGTAGCCTCTCGAAGATAAGTATATACGTCTCTGTACCGATCTGCAAGACTCTACTAAACTCGCTTATGATTCATAGCACTTATGAACCTAGAGCTCTGATACCAATTTATCACGGCCCCAATTTCCCTCTGTAGGATGTCGTGACGACACCTAGCCCCTAGGACTAGGCAAGCCTAACACTTACTAAATAATTAGAAGAATTCAACCATCAAATGAAAAATACAAGATAAAAATCTTACACAAATTATAATTTCCAAAACCGGTAGTACAAGTCATAAGTCTACTAAATTTGCTAGAAAATCCCTGAATACACAGATGGAATTAAACAGTATAATGAAAATATCAGAAGGTGACTCCGAGACCTGCGAACACGTCTACATGTTTATCTTGAGTCTCCACAGAAAACCAAATAAAGGGAAAGCCATCAACATTTCAATGAGAATAACCGCTTTCACACCAAATCTATTCAAGCATTTCCACTAGGTACCGAACCTCATAATCACAGGTCATGGGTCCCAATTCATGAACCCTAATCACTTGGCATCTTGTGCCCACGTTACAACTCATAACCGCACGGACGACTCACGTGCCAATAGAACAATCCTCACATAGAAGGCAAGAAGACAAGAGTACGTATAATGGTTAATGTCATCTGGATTCACCTTTTAAAATCGATATGGGTGATTTAACTACGTGTATGCTTGTGCAAGTGCTCTACCATAATTCCAGTCAACAAATAAGAGTAGAGTCAATGAATGACACATAATCAACGATCACCATGAAATGTATGGTGTAACATAAGCAGCAACGAAGTTTGAAGCTGCGAGCAGCACAACAATATTAGCTACACTTAGCTGAGCAAATAGTGCAACACTGAGAAAAACAATTAATAGTATGCTAAGGAAAACAACAATCAAAGACAAGTGCACAGAATGGGGGAAATAATAACAAGAGCACTCCTGAGGTACCGCCTCGTAGTCTCAAATCGTAAATAAATCACAATATTCCTTATATCACTACGCAAACCTTTATATTTAATCTTTGAAAATTATTTTTCCGAAATAGCATCTTGCGTTTTAGCCCACCTTATCACACCGCATAGCTTCTAGTAGTTCCCATACTAGCCACACATTTCAAGCCCACCTTATCTCACCGCATGTGTTTCAACACCCAGACCTTATACCACTGCATGTGTATTAATAACAACCGCACAGCAGAAACCTCGTGCAAACACATGATAATTTTCTCACAAAAACACATATGCCAAGAAAATAACAACTCAGAATAATTGACTTTCACAACATTTCCACAAAACAGTTTCAATATCACAACCACGTGTTGTCCTCGACTCAACAACACTGAATATAACAACAACAACGATAATAACACGAGAATACGAGAAGTAAATCAACACAAGAACTTCAGAACACAAAGAAACGGAAGAACGAACTCACACAGAAAGACACAACAGGGAAATAATAGTATCAACAAGAATAGTTTAACAAGGGTGACGTAATGTGTAACAAGGATTCCACAAAAGTACAATTTGACAGCAAGAGAGATAGCATGAATCAATGACCCCAGATAAGAATCCGTCAACAATGAAAGGGGTAACAAACTTCCATTAAGGCTAAGAAATTACAGAAGATATAATAATGACTTCAATTAAGGTTAAGTAATTATGGAAAGGATAGCATGATAATAAAAGAGGCAACAACTTCAGTTAAGGCACATAAGAGTTTAATCGGCAATAAGGGTAGGACATGAAGCAATTAATTTCAATTAAGACATGTAAAGATGAATTTAGTAAATGAGGAATTTAACATGACAAAACAACTTTATATTTAATGGACATAAGAACCTAAGAGCAATAGACAGTCAAATTCCACAAATAAGTCCGGGCACGTACTAGTCACCTCGTGTACTCGGCCTTCACATGACGCAATTAGCACAAAAGACTCGATACCTAAGCGGTAGTTCCCTCCCATAAAGTTAGACGAGATACTTACCTCAAAGAAGCCTTATACTCTAAAATGACCTTCTCGCGTGAAACAACCTCCGGACGGCTCAAATCTAACAAAAATAACTTCAATTCATACCTAAAACTTATAGAAAATAATTCCGGATAATAAGGCTTCGATTTCTAATTAAAATTAAAAAGTCAACCCAAAAGTCAAACCATGAGCCGGCACCTCGGAGTCCGATAAAATTTACAAAACTTCAACACCTATTCCAATACGAGTTCAGCCATACAAAAATTATCAATTTCCGACATCAATTCATTCTTCAAATCATCATTTTACATTTTGAAAGATTTCTTCAAAAATTCCTAGTTTTCTCAACACATAACACTAATTATTAGATAAAAATAAAGATAGAATCATGGAATATAATAAATTCTGAGTGAAGAACACTTACCCCAAGGATTTGTTTGAAAAATCTATGAAGAATCACTCAAAACCGAGCTCTACAAGTCAATATATGATAAAAATGGCCAAACCATCGATTTTGAAAATTATATTCTGTTGCCCAAGTAACAAGAATCGCGATCGCGAATATATGTATGTGATCGCGAAGAAGAAAAATTAACATTTGCCAAATATTGTGCTACGCGAACGTGAATGGAGAGGTGCGAACGCAGTGAACTAAGGATCTAAAGCTACGCGAACATGATGGCACTCCGCGAACGCAAGGCTAACACCCATGGCCTTCCCCAGCCTGGTCGCCTACTACGCGATCACGAAATAACGAATGCGAACGCGATGAAGCAGAACTCCTACTTCCGCGATCGTGAACCCTTAGCTGCGAACGCGAAGAACATTTTCAACGTGCCTCCAAATTACATTACTCGAACGCGGCTCCTCTGACATGAACGCGATGAAGAGAAACCACATGACAGAACCAACACTTCAAAACATAAAGAAATGGTCTGAAGCTTGTCCGAAACTCACCCGAGTCCCTCGGGACCCCGTCCGAGTCTACCAACAAGTCCTATAACATAACACGGACCTACTCGAGGCCTCAAATAATATCAAACAACGTGGAAACTACGAATCTCACCTCGAATCAAACCTATAAATTTCCAAATCTTCTAACTTCTAAAACTCGTACCGAAACATATCAAGTCAATTAGGAATGTCGCCGAATTTTGCATGCAAGTTCCAAATGACATAACAGAGCTAATCCAACCCTCGGAATCGAAATCCGACCCCGATATCACCAAAGTCAACTCTTGATCAAACCTCTTAACTTTCCAAAACTTTAATTTTTAAATTTTTGCCAAAATGCTTCAAATTACCTTACGAACCTCCAAATCCGAATCCGGATGCACACCTAAGTCCAAAATCACCGTACGAAACTATTGGAACCATCAAAATACCATTTCGGGGTCGTCTACACGAAAGTCAAATTCCGACAACTCTTACCACTTAAGCTTCTAAAACACGAATCCTTCTTCCAAATCAATCCCGAATCATTCAAAATTCGAACTCGACTACGCACGCACGTCATAACATATTATACGGAGCTGCTCGAGATCTTAAGCCACTGAACGGATCGCTAATTTTTAAAATGACCGATCGGATCGTTACAATTGCTAATTATATATAATCACAATATAAAAGTTTTATGTCAAGTTGGTAATTATATCATGCGAAATATGAAAGTTAATTGTAGGGAGAAAAAGTTACTAGCTGCCTCTGACAAATTTGATAAATAACCTATTACAACAATTAAATTACAATAATAGCATAAAAATGCTTTGTAAAATAAAATGATGCCCCGGTTTAAATGCTGCGCCAAAGGATGTGAATATGACTATAATCTTATTGCTAATTATTTATTGTTACACAGTGCAACAAGCTCTTCCACCACTCCATCTATCTCTTCATCACCTTTTGCATTCATTTTCTCACTCAATTCTCTAACTTTTTTCCTCACATCCTCCCCACTTTCCTCTACTACCACTTTCCTTATCACCTTTGCAATCTCTTTACTTTGTAACTTCCCATTATCATCATCTCTCACTGCTTCAAGTCCTATCCCAACATATTCCACAAGCTTAGCATTCATTGGTTGGTCAATATGCATTGGCATTGCAATTATAGGCACACCAAATTTCACACTTTCCATAAAAGAACTCCATCCACAATGACTCACAAAACCGCCAATACTTTTATGTTTAAGAATTGTTGCTTGTGGAGCCCATTTTTCCAAAACCATTCCTCTATCTTCTACCTTTTCAAGAAATTCTTTTGGTAATGCATCTTGAATAGTACTATTTTTTACACCTTGTGGAACCCTAATGACCCAAATGAAGTTCACTTTACTAAGCTCTAGTCCTTGAGCTACTTCATGTATTTCTTCTTTGGATAAAAAATACTCACTCCCAAATGAAACAAACACAGTTGAACTTTTTTCTTTCTTGTCAAGCCATTGTGTGATTTCATCATTATTATCTTCGTTGACAGAATCTTGAACGAGTGAACCAACCGGGACTATTTTCTTAGAAACCAAACTTGAAAAATAATCCATATATTTCCCTTCAAACTCTTTGCAAGTTTTCACTAAAATAAAGTCGCGAGATTTCCTAAGTGCCTCGTCGAATGGGGACTTATCATCTTTTGATTCTTCCATAATTTTCTTCATCTGAACCATCTCGTATTTACGCAGGTAAATTTCAGGAAATGGGAAGTCTTCCCCCCGCTTTTCAAACATGTGAAAGGCAAAAGCAAGGACAGCAGCGCTAAAAGTGAGGAATTGCACAGCAGGAATGTTCATAGAAGACGCGAACGTAGCAGCCCACGGCTGGATAAAGTCATAAATGACCAAATCAGGATTTAAAGTTTGCAATATTTTGGAAAAATTTGGACTTGACCTTTCAAAAGCTGTTTTAAGGGTGTTCATAAGATGGGGTGGGAGGCCATTTGTAGTGTGGTAATAAGGAGGAAGATTTGGTAAAGATGGAAGATGAAGCTCAACTAATTCAATTGATTTAGAATATTTTTCTGTCACACTTTTCTTGATAGAGTTTAGATTTACAGGAGAAGAACACATGTAAATGTGGAAATTCCTCTTTGTAAGTCTTTTGGCTAGCTCTAAAAATGGACTTATGTGACCATGGGCTAACCATGGTAACATGAGTATACTAATGGTGTTTTTCTTGCCCTCCATTAATAACTATAGATCTCTCTCTCTTTGATGGTTCTGTAAGTATATACTATATGGTGATAATATATTTATAGTATATAACAGTGTAATTAAATAGATTATTGTATTGCTCATCTAGGTGTGAGCTGGTTGGCTTGGTGTATTTTATACATTTTATTATTGAGACTGTTTAACTAATTATACGTTGAGTCTCTTCTGCGTTCCAAGGTATATATGTGCGTAATTGATTACGCAGCACATATAAAAATGGGGAATATTATTGATAATAGACAAGCTAGGGGTGTAGTAGCCTTCCCTCCTGGAATGACGTTAATTTTAAAGATCACTGTCTTTGGCCAAACTTTTAAAATTAACTTATTTTAAAAAGTAACTTTAAAAAAAATACTTTTGGTGAGAAGTAATTTATGTTTGTCTAATTAATTTGAAAAATATTTTTGAGCAGTAATTAGTATTTGGCCAAGCTGTTAAAAAATAATTTTAAATATATTTTTTTCACAAATGCTTCTTGAAAAAATACTTTTGGAGAGAAACTATTTTTTCTGTTTCTCTAAAATTATTTTTGCTTCTACTCAGAAAACAAACATTTTTTTTCCTTCTAAAATCTTGTCCTGACCTTAAAGTTATAAAAAACAAAAAAAAAATATTTTTAGCAAAAAAAAACGCTTGGCCAAATAAACTAATCAGTTTGTAACATATTTTTGGTGGGCTTTCGTATGTTCTATTTTATTTGACACTATTTTTTTATTAGTTTGTTTCAAAAGAAATAAAATTTTTATTATATGTAATGGTATATTTAAGAGTATAAATTTTAAAAATATATTATAATCACACAAATATAAATATTATAGCACATTTAAAATTATAAAATTTAAAATTTTCTTCTTACAAATAGGAGAGGCATGATGTGAATCCTACTCTACCTGGACAAAACATACTTAAACTTCTTATCCCGTTAAATTACTATCACATAAACCGAAACAGAACTAAGTATATATGATTTTGCATTAGGTTGACACGCGGACTCTGTTTAGAATCATCCATTTGGACTGTTTCCTTCTGACGACTCAAATTAGTCTTTTTGTTCCGATTAGTTTGACACTTTCTCACTTTTATTCCTCCTAAAAAAACATTTTCTCTCTACTTCTTTCTTTTTTAGTCTGTTCCAAAATAAATGACATATTTTTAAATTTAGAAATAATTTAACTTTAAATTCTTTATTTTACCCATTTTACTTCTAATGAGAAGCTTTTATAATCATACAAATGTCATATCCCACAAAGCTTTTATCCCTCAAGCTTTTAAGACCACAAATTTCAAAAAAATTCTTTTGTTTCTTAGACTCCATGTCAATCAAACTACCTCATTTAAATTAAAACGGAGAGAATATTACTTCTCTATATTCGTAGTTTTCCTTTACAGACTTACTCGTTTTTTATGCTTTTTGTCAATGGTCATATGGAATAAATAAAAAAAGTTAAAATATGTGTGAAAGAGAGCGTATAGAAAAGTATCCTATAGTTCGCTATAGATCTAGATCTATACAACTGAATGGCGAAAAAGTATCCCATATATAGTATACTAGTTACTTTTATTTGTATATTTTTATTTTGTCAATTTGTCATATGAATTACTCCCTTCATCCAATTTATGTGGCATGTAATTTAAGAAAAAAATAGAAAAAATTAAAATTTATGGTCTAAAACAAATCATAAATATTTATACGGTTATAAATTATTTTATTAAGGATAAAATATGAAATTTGGAGTTAAATTATTTTTATATAAAAATATAATTCTTTTTGAAACGGATTATAAAGGTAAGTATTAGTGTATGACACATAAATTGGGAGGAAGGGAGTAAAAAAAAGTTGAATTGAAGAGAAAAGAAAAGAGCAATCAAATTTGACCATTTTAAGGAGAAGTCCAGTATGACGGTTCCCCCTTAAGAAAGAACAAGTTTAATTCTATATTTTTCAGTCTGCCTTCTAGTTTTTAAGACTTTGTCATATCTATTATTGAGACACGACAAATCGACAGCATAATTATTTTATTATCCGAGAATAGAACCAATCTTAAGTATACTTTGAATTCAAGAAACTTAACTTAATAGAAAATTCTTTTATGTTTCGTCATCATCAACGGAAGCAGATCTAGAGTTATTTAATTTTCATTTAGTTCTTATTCTAAGCTATCGTTTATTTCAGTTGCAATTGAGTTTCAGATTCAGGGATCAATTTTTTTATGAGCACTCGATATACACATGTATTAGTATGTAGAAGAGTGAAGGGGTCACGACTCAGAATTTCCCCTAATTATAGATAGTCTTTGCGAGGATTTTGCTATGTCAAAAAAGAAACAACATGTTATGAAATAAAAGCAATATAATAAGAATTATGTAATTAACTAGAACTTAAAATAAGAAAGGAATAATAATATATTAGAAGAGAGGAATTCTTCTATTTTCAATTGTATCGAATAGGTTCAACAGTGAACCTATATATAGAAATATTTCGCTGTTACAAAACCAATCCAAAACATGTTATGAATACATAATCAATCCAAAAAATATTATGAATACATAGCCAATCTAAAACATGTTATGAATACATAACCAATCCAAAACTTGTTATGGAAGACATCCATCGTTACAAGTGGATCGCAGGATTTATAACACTTCCCTTTGGATGTCCATTAACAGATAATGTGCCTCATTAAAACCTTACTAAGAAAAATTCAGTGGGAAAAATCTTAGTGAAGGAAAAAGAGTACACACATCTTGTAATACACATTAAGAGATGCCTCATTAAAAACCTTATCAGGAAAACTCAAATGGGACAAAACCTTGGTTACGGAAAAAAGAGTACAACGCGTATTTCTCCCCCTGATAAAAACCTTATTTGATATCTCGGAGATGACGCATTCCAATCTTGTATCTTAACTTTCCAAATGTTGATATCTCAAATGTTGATGTCGACAATGCCTTAGTGAACAAATCTGCCAAATTATCACTTGAACGAATTTGTTGAACATCTAATTCACCATTCTTTTGAAGATCGTGTGTGAAAAGGAATTTTGATGAAATATGCTTTGTTCTGTCTCCTTTAATATATCCCCCTTTTAGTTGAGCTATACATGCAACTTTGTCTTCATATAATGTTATTAGGATATCCATTCCCCATGAAAGACTACATATCTCCTGGATATGTTGAATTATTGATCCCAACCAAACGCATTCTCGACTCACTTCATGAATGACTATTATCTCTGCATGATTTGAAGAAGTAGCAACCATAGTTTATTTTGTTGAACGCCATGATATGGCAGTTCCTCCAGAAGTGAATAAATAGCCTGTTTGAGATCGACCTTTATGCGGGTCAGACAAATATCCTACATCTACGTAACCAATCAGTTGTGACCTAGATTCATATGAATAAAATAATCTCATATCAATGGTCCCTCGCAGATATATGAATAGATGCTTAATACCATTCCAGTGTCTTTGTGTTGGGAAAGAACTAAATCTTACTAATAAGCTAATAAAGAAAACTATATCTGGTCTAGAATTATTAGCAAGATATATTAATGCCCCAATTGCACTAATATATGGTATTTCAGTACCTAGAAGTTCTTCATTATTTTCATGAGAATGAAATGAATGTTTATTTATATCAAGCGATCTCACAACCATCGGGATATTAAATGGATGTTCTTTATCCATATAAAAGTGCTTCAAAATATTTTCTGTGTATGTTGATTGATGGACAAATAGTTCAATGTTCAAATGCTCAATTTGTAAGCCAAGACAAAATTTTGTCTTTCCAAGATATTTAATTTCAATTTTTTTCTTCAAACATTCTACTACCTTTGGAAGCTCTTCAGGAGCTCCAATGATATTCAAGTCATTAACATACACAATTATTATGACAAATTCAGATCCAGATCCTTTTATAAAGATACGGGGACAAATTGGGTCATTCTAGTACCCCTTTTTCAATAGGTATTCGCTAAGGCGATTATACCAAATGCGCCCTAATTGCTTCAATCTATATAAGAATTTATGAAGCTTTAATGAACAAGTTCCCCAGGAATCTTTGTATGTTTCATGCACTTGAATCCTTTAGGGATTTTCATAAAAAAATTGTTTTTCAGTGAGCTATATAAATAGGCCGTGACAGATTTGAGCTCAAGATCATCGTCAATATTAATAATATTGAGTGCTAAATTATATCAATAATATCGTCGACGATTAGTTTATATATGTAATGACCCAACCAGTTGTTTTGAGTATTATAATCTGGTTCCCCCATTTACTGCTCAAATTATGATTTACGGTTGTCATTTGCCTTACCGGGGTAATTGGTTCGGGTCCGGTGAGATTTTAGAATGATTTAGAACACTTAGTTCCAAGGTTTAGAAGCTTAAATAAAAAGAGTTGACTAATTTGACTTTTTGTGCAAATAACTCCGGAATGGAGTTTTGATGGTTCCAAAGCTATGTATGGTGATTTTGGACTTAGGATCATGTCCGAAAAATTACTTGGAAGTCATTAGTTAATGTAGGCTTGAAATGGCTAAAATAGAAATTTAAGTTTAGAAGTTTGACCGTGGAGTAGACCTTTTGATATCGGGGTAGGAATCTGATTCTGAAAATTTGGAATAGGTCTGTTATGTTATTTATGGTTTGTGTGCAACAATTGAGGTCAATCGGACTTGATTTCCTATGTTTTGGCATCGATTCTTCAAGAATACGTGGTATCATATTAATAAAATAAGCTCCAAATTCAGTTTTGATTAAAGCATTAGATCCATATTGAAATTTTGGAGCCATAACAAAAAGAATCGTCGAATTCGGATATTGTATGAGAGAGTTATGCCCATTTCCGCGCCGGGAACGACTTTTCGTCGCCGTCAGCGCCAAGGGTAGCGCGGGGCGCTAGCCCTGGAGCTGGGATGTTTAAAGGTACTTGAAACAACGCCACAGGCAGTGCCCCCATGCCACCCGTGGCGCCCGAATCAGCTGAGGCCCTATAAACGAGGGTTTTCTGCCATTTTTGACAAAAATAGAGTTGGGGATCTCAGTTTAGGCACTTTTTGGGCGATTTTCACGGGTAAACAATGTGGTAAGTATTCCTTATCCTATATTAACTATATTTCATGATTCCATATTCATTTACATCATGAATCCGTGAATTTATGGAAGAAAAATCAGTTTATTTATAAAATCTTCTAAAAGTGTAAAATGAAGATTTGAAGGTCAATCCAAAGTTGGAATTTGATAATTTTTGTATGGTTGGACTCGTAATTGAATGGGTTTTCGGATTTCGTAAATTTTGTCAGGTTTCGAGATGTGGGCTCCACTATTAATTTTTGAATTAATTTCGGATTGTTATTGTGAAATTTAGCATTTTCATACGGAATTGATTTCTATACCTCGTGTTAATTGTATCAAATTATTTTGACTAAGATTTGAGGCGTTCAGAGGCCGAATCGCTAGGAAAAGGTTTTATTAGAATAAATAATTGCTCAGATTGAGGTAAGTAACAGTTCTAAATTTGGTCCTGAGTGTATGAAAACCTGGATTATGTGTCATATGATTGGTTTTGAGGTGACGCACATGCTAGGTGATGGGCGTGTGGGCGTGCACCATAGGAATTGTGACTTGGTCAATTCCATGGATCCATGTAGTTGAATAAATTGTTGCTACCCATACATATTTTTACATATTGGGGAAATTGAACTATAAATCATGTTTAAACCATATGTTGACACTATTGGGACCCACAGAGGTCGTGTACATATTGAATTATATGTTAAATTACTATTTTGTACTCAGTTACGGTTTTACTTGCATATTACATATCAATCTCTCTTGTTCATTATTGATGCATCATATCACTGTTCTTTGGCTGCTTATCATGATTTCTGAGAGCCCGAGAGACTAGAGAGGTTGATGAATGAGTGAGGCCGAGGGCCTAATTGTGAGGATATTTATGGGATCGGGCTGCTCGCCGCAACATCTTTTATTGATTTATGCCATGATTGGCTTGTTATAGCGTTTGGGCTGAAGGAACCCCTCCGGAGTCTGTACACACCCCCAGTGAGTGCAGGTACTTACTGAGTGCGAGTGCCGAGTGCCGAGTGATGAAGTGACTATGAGGAATGAGCAACTGTGAGGAAAGAGTGATTGTGAGGCTGGAGTGAATGGGAGGACTGAGTGACTGTTACTTTGAGAGGATGTATTGATTTCATTATTTGCTGCATTTCAGCTATCATTGTCATTGTTTTGGAAAAACTCTTAAAGACATTATTTATGTATCAATCAGTTTTGATATGAAATTACTGTGGAGTTTTAAATGTTGAACTCAAAAACATGCCTACCGTTTCATGTTGGAAATTACTGTATTTGGACTTAGTTGTGAAGTTCGCCACTACTTTCAGTTCTTTATTTATTGTTGTTACTTACTGAGTTGGTTGTACTCATACTACACCCTACACTTCGTGTGCAGATCCAGGTGATCCCGGACATAGTAGGTGTTGATTCTTCCACACAGTTGATTTTATGGAGATTTAGAGTTAGCTTCTATGTTTCGCAGACCTTGTCTCTCCTCCCGTATCTCCGTGTTTACTGTATTTGGTATTAGACTATTATAGACCATGTTTTCCAGACTTGTAATGTATAGATGTTCATGTACTCAGTGATACCGTGTTTTGGGAGTGTGTTTATTTCCAATGTTTGTGTGATTTACCCTTAAACTTAATTATTATGTTTTCAGTATTTAAAATAAATTGTGGGTTATTGGTGTTGTCGGCTTGCCTAGTATTGAGATAGGCACCATCACGATGGGTGAGATTTTGGGTCGTGACAAGTTGGTATCAGAGTCTATACATAGATCTCATGAGTCATGAGTAGGTTTAGTAGAGTCTTGCGTATCGGTACAGAGACGTATGTACTTATCTTCGAGAGGTTGCCAAGCCCTTAGGAAAAATTCACTTTTTGTATTCTATCTGCGAACTTGTTGATTCCGAAAAACTAAAATTCTGTTATTCTATTCTCTCATAGATAATGAGAACACATACTACCGGATCGGACTGTCAGCCATCAGTGCCACCAGTTAGGGCCGCGAGAGGTCGGGGACGGGGCCGAGGTAGAGGCCGAGGTGTAGCTCGTACCACAGTTGGAAAAGCATCTGTAGTACCACCAGTTGCTCCATCTCAGGAGCAGATTCCAGATATAGCTGAGCTGATAGGACCAGCTCAAGCACCAGTTGTGCCCATTGAGATTCCAGGCCTTCAGGAGACTTTGGCCCAGATATTGATAGTTTGCACTGGTATTGCTCAGGTGGTTTTGTCTCAGGCCGCTCCTGCCACTTCTCAGGTCGGGGGAGGTACTCATACCCCTATTGCCCGTACTCCAGATCAGGTAGTGCAGGAACTTCAGATACCGGGGGCAATATCAGCCCAGCCAGTTGCAGCTGCTCAGGCCCCGGTAGTCCATACTATGGCAGATGATGAGCAGAGAAAACTTGAGAGATTTTTGAGGCTTCGACCTCCATCATTTAGCGGTGCTGAGTTAGTGGATGCTCAGGGATTTCTAGATAAGTGCCAGCGGATGCTTCAGACTGCAGGTATTCTGGAGACCAGTGGGGTCTCGTTCACTACTATTCAGTTTTCTGGGGCTGCTTTCAGGTGGTGGGAGGCCTATGAGAGGCGCATGTCGATTGGTGCAATACCACTTACATGGAAGGAATTTTCCGTTCTCTTTTTGGAGAAGTTTGTGCCGCAGTCTCGCAGAGAGGAGCTGCACAGACAGTTTGAACAGTTACATCAGGATGGCATGTCTGTGATGCAGTACGAGATAAAATTTTCTAATTTGGCTCGTCACACAGTTTGGCTCATTTCCACTGATAGGGAAAGGATTAGGAGATTCATCGATGGGCTCACATATCAGTTGCGGTTACTTATGACTCGGGAGAGGGTATCTGGTGCTACTTTTGATGAGGTAGTTGACATTCTCGGTAACTAGAGATGGCCCGTAGATAAGAGTGTAGAGAGAGGAAGGCCAAGAGGCCTCGTGGACCAGGTGATTTCAGCGGTGTTCCTTCCGGAGGTTAGTCTTACCACGGTAGGGGTCGTCCTTACAGACATGCTCAGACGGGTCATCTAGTTCACCGTGGTGCATCATCCGGCTAAGGATCATATAGTTCTCATCAAGATCAGTCATCTCTCAGTGCCCTGCCAGCCTAGAGTTTATCTCGTGACCCTTCAGTTCAGGGTTCATTTGACTAGGTGCTTCTAGCAGTTATTCTGGTTCTCGGGGCCCAATTCAGTCTGCACCACCACCATTACCGGGGAGCTGCTTTGAGTGTGGGGAATTTGGGTAGATGTGGAGGTAATGTCCTCATCTCTTGGGAGGTCCAGTGCAGCAGAGGAGTCATACTACGACTTCAGCACCAGTTAGTTCGCCACCTGCCCAGTCAGCTTGGGGTGGGGCTCGGTTAGCTAGGGGTCACCCAAGAGGGGGAGGTCGATCAGGTGGTGGTCAGGCCCGATTCTATTCTTTTCCTGCCAGACCAGATATTGTTGCTTCATATGCAGTGATCATATATATTGTCTCAGTGTGCCATATTGAGGCTTCTATATTATTTGACCTTGGTTCTACTTATTCGTATGTGTCATCGTACTTTACTCATTATCTGGATATGCCCCGTGAGTCCTTAGTTTCACATGTTCGTGTATCTACGCCGGTGGGCGATACTATTATTGTGGACCGTGTGTATCGGTCGTGTGTGGTAAATATTGGGGGACTAGAGACTAGAGTTGATCTCTTATTGCTCAGTATGGTTTATTTTTATGTAATCCTGGGTATGGATTGGTTGTCTCCATGTCATGCTATTATGGACTGTCATGCAAAATTGTGACGTTGGCAATGCCGGGGTTGCTAAAGGTCGAATGGAGAGGTTCTCTAGATTATGTTCCTAGTAGGGTAATTTCTTATTTGAAGGCCCAACGTATGGTGGGGAAAGGGTGTTTGTCATATTTGGCCTTTATGAGAAATGTTGATGCAGATACCCCTATTATTGATTCGTACCGGTAGTGCGAGACTTTCCGTATGTATTTCCTGCAGACCTGCCGGGTATGCCACTCAATAGGGATATTGATTTCGATATTGACTTGGTATCAGGCACTCAACCCATTTCTATTCCTCTGTATCGTATGGCACCAGCTAAAATGAAAGAAATGAAAGAGCAACTTCAGGAACTCCTTGATAAGGGGTTTATTAGACTTAGTGTGTCACCTTGGGGTGCACTGATTTTGTTTGTGAAAAGAAAGATGGTACTATGAGGATGTGCATCGATTACAAGCAACTGAAAAAAGCTACAATAAAAAATAAGTATCCATTACCGTGTATTGATGATTTATTTGACCAACTTCAGAGAGCGGGGGTATTCTCCAAAATTGATTTGAGATCAGGATATCGCCAGTTGAAAATTGGGGATTCGGATATTTTAAAGACGACATTCAGGACTCGTTATGGTCACTATGAATTTCTCGTGATGTCTTTTGGGATGACCAATGCCCCAGCAGCATTCATTCACTTGATGAATAGTGTATTCCGGCCATATCTTGACTCATTTGTCGTAGTATTTATTGATGATATCTTGGTGTACTCACATAACCAGGAGGAGCATGCACGCCACTTTAGTATTGTACTACAAAGGCTGAGAGAGGAGAAACTTTATGGCAAATTCTCTAAGTGTGAGTTCTGGCTTAGCTCGGTGGCATTCTTAGGACACATAGCGTCCAGTGAAGGGATTAAGGTGGATCCAAAGAAAATAGACGCAGTTCAGAGCTAGCCCGGTCCATCTTTAATTATCGAGATTCGAAGTTTTCTCAACTTGGCTGGTTATTATCGTCGCTTTGTAGAAGGTTTCTCGTCTATTACATCGCCTTTGACTAAATTGACCCAGAAAGGTGTTCCATTCAGGTGGTCAGATGAGTCTGAAGAGAGCTTTCAGAAGCTCAAGACAACTTTGGTTATAGCCCCAGTATTGGTGTTGCCTACAAGTTCAGGGTCTTATACTGTGTATTGTGACGCATCGCGTATTGGTCTCGGCACAGTGCTGATTCAAGACAGTAGGGTGATTGCCTAAGCGTCCAGACAGTTAAAGGTACATGAGAAGAATTATCCAATCCATGACCTTGAGTTAGCATCTATTGTTCATGCCTTGAAAATTTGGCGGCATTACTTGTACGGTGTACATTGTGAGGTATATACCGATCATCGGAGTCTACAACATTTGTTTAAGCAGAAGGATCTTAATTTTCGACAGCGAAGGTGGTTAGAGTTGCTTAAGGATTATGATATCACCATTCTCTACCATCCTGGAAAGGCCAATGTGGTGGACGATGCCTTGAGTTGTAAGGCGGAGAGTTTGGCCAGCTTAGCATACTTACCGGTAGCAGAGAGGCCTTTAGCCTTGGATGTTCAAGGCTTGGCCAACCAGTTTGTTAGATTGGATGTTTCCGAGCCGAATCGAGTTTTGGCCTGTGTGGTTTCTCGGTCTTCTTTATATGATCGCATCAGATAGCGCCAGTATGATTATCCCCATTTGCTTGTCCTTAAGGACACAGTTCAGCACGGTGATGACAAGGAAGTCACTATTGGAGATGACGGTGTATTACGAATACAGGGTAGGTTATGTGTGCCTAATGTAGATGGTTTGCGTGAGTTGATTCTCCAGGAAGCTAACAGTTCATTGTACCCCATTCAACCAGGTGTCACGAAGATGTATCAGGATTTGCGGCAACACTATTGGTGGAGGCGAATGAAGAAAGATATAGTTGGGTTTGTACCTCGGTGTTTAAATTGTCAACATGTGAAGTATGAAAATCAAAGACCAGGCGGATTACTTCAGAGACTTGAAATTCCGAAGTGGATATGGGAGCGTATTACCATGGACTTCGTAGTTGGGCTCCCACGGACTTTGAGGAAGTTTGATATTGTTTGGGTGATTGTGGATCGGTTGACCAAATCTGCGCATTTTATTCCAACCGGTACTAATTATTCTTTGGAGCTGTTGGCTGAGATTTATATTCGCGAGATTGTTCGCCTACACGATATGCCAGTGTCCATCATTTCAGATCGGGGCACTTAGTTTACATCACAGTTTTGGAGAGAATTGCAGCGAGAATTGGGCACACGGGTTCAGTTGAGTACAACATTTCACCCTCAGACGGACGGACAGTCCGAGCGCAATATTCATTTATTGAAGGATATGCTACGCACTTGTGTCATTGATTTTGGAGGTTCTTGGGATAAATTTCTTCCACTTGCGGAGTTTGCTTACAATAACATATACCAATCGAGCATTCAGATGGCTCCGTATGGGGATTTATATGGGAGACAATGTTAGTCTCTGGTGGGTTGGTTTGAGTAGGGTGAGGCTAGGCTATTGGGTACTGACTTGGTGTAGGATGCTTTGGATAAGGTTAAATTGATTCAGCAGCGGCTTCACACGGTGAAGTCTAGACATAAGGGTTATGCCGACCGGAAGGTCCGTGATGTTGCTTACATGGTTGGGGAGAAGGTTCTGCTTAAGATTTCTCCCACGAAGGGTGTGTTGAGGTTCGGAAAGAAGGGCAAGTTGATCCATCGGTATATTGGGCCTTTTGAAATACTTAAGAAGATTGGAGAGGTGGATTATGAACTTGTATTTCCGCCTAGTATATCGAGTATTCATCCAGTGTTTCATGTATCTATGCTCTGTAAGTATGTCGGGGATCCGTCTCATGTTTTGGATTTTAGTACAGTGCAACTGGACAGTAATTTAACTTATGACGTGGAGCCGGTGGCCATTTTAGACCGGCAGATTCGAAAGATGAGATCAAAGAACATAACTTCAGAGAAAGTGCAGTGGAGAGGCCATCCAGTCGGAGAAGCTATGCGGGAGACTAAGCGGGAGATGCGAATCAAATATCCACACCTATTTGAGAGTCCAGGTATAATTCTAAACCTGTTTGAGGACGAACATTTGTTTAAGAGGGGGAGAATGTAACGACCCGGCCGGTTATTTTGAGTATTATAACCCTGTTCCCCCATTTACTACTCAAATTATGATTTATGGTTGTCATTTGACTTACCAGGGTAATTGGTTCGGGTCCGGTGAGGTTTTGGAATGATTTGGAACACTTAGTTTCAAGGTTTAGAAGCTTAAATAAAAAGAGTTGACTGATTTGACTTTTTGTGCAAACGACTCCGGAATGGAGTTTTGATGGTTCCAATAGCTCCGTATAGTAATTTTGGGCTTAGGAGCATGTTCGAAAAATTACTTGGAAGTCAGTAGTTAAATTAGGCTTGAAATGGCTAAAATGGAAATTTAAGTTTGAAAGTTTGACCGGGGAGTTAACCTTTTGATATCGGGGTAGGAATATGATTTTCAAAATTTGGAATAGGTTTGTCATGTTATTTATGACTTGTGTGCAAAATTTGAGGTCAATCGGACATGATTTACTATGTTTCGTCATCGAACCTAGAATATTCGACATCGATTCTTCAAGAATACGTGGTATCACATTAATAAAATGAGCTCTAAATTCGATTTTTATTGAAGCATTAGATCCGTATTGAAATTTCGCAAGGAATCGTCGAATTCGGACATCGTATGAGAGAGTTATGCCTATTTCTGCGTCGGAAACGATTTTCCGTCGTCGTCAGCGCCCAGGGTGGCACGGGGCGCTGGGATGTTTAAAGGTACTGGAAACAGTGCCACAAGCAGCGTCCCCATGCTACCCGTGGCACCCGAATCGGCTGAGGCCCTATAAACGGGAGTTTTCTGCCATTTTGGACCAAAATAGAGTTGGGGAGCTCGGTTTAGGCGATATTTGGGAGATTTTCAAGAGTAAACATTGGGGTAAGAGTTACTTATCCTATATTGATTATATTTCATGATTCCATATTCATTTACATCATGCATCCGTGAATTTATGGAATAAAAATCAGGTTTTTTTAATAAAATCTTCCAAAATGTAAAATGAAGATATGAAGGTCAATCTGATGTCAGAATTCGATAATTTTTGTATGGTTGGACTCGTAACTGTATGGTCAATCCATGGGACCCACTGTTGAATTTTGAATTAATTTATTATTTTTATTGTGAAATTTAGCATTTTCATATGGAATTAATTCCTATACCTCATGTTGATTGTATCAAATTATTTTGACTACGATTCGAGGTGTTCGGAGGCTGAATCCCGAGGAAAAAGTTTTATTGGAATAAGGAATTGCTCAGATTGAGGTATGTAACAGTTCTAAATTTTGTACTGAGGGTATGAAACCCCAAATTATGTGTTCTGTGATTGGTTTTAAGGTGACGTACATACTAGGTGACAGACGTGTGGGCGTGCACCATAGGAATTGTGACTTGGTCAATTCCATAGATCCGTGTAGTTGAATAAATTGTTGCTACCCGTACATTTTTCCACGTATTTGGGGAATTGAACTATAAATCATGTTTAAACCATGTGTTGACACTGTTGGGACCCACAGAGGTCGTGTACATGTTGAATTATCTGTTAAATTACTATTTTGTACTCAGTCACGGTTTTACTTTCATATTACATATCAGTCCCTCTTGTTCATTATTGATGCATCATATCACTGTTGTTGGGCTACTTATTATGATTTCTGAGATTCCGAGAGACTGGAGAAGTTGATGACTGAGTGAGGCCGATGGCCTAATTGTGAGGATATTTATGGGATCGGGCTGCACGCCGCAACATAGTTTATTGATTTATGCCATAATTTGCTTGTTATAGCGCTTGGGCTGAAGGAGCCCCTCCGGAGTCTGTACATATCCCTAGTGAGCGCAGGTACCTACTGAGTGCGAGTGCCAGTGCCAGTGCCGAGTTCTGAGTGATGAGTGACTATGAGGAATGAGCGACTGTGAGGAAAGAGTAACTATGAGGTTGAAGTGAATGGGAGGACTGGGTGAGATTTCGGGTCGTGACAATATCGGTTCCATAATCACTCAATAAAGACATAACTTATCGAGATCTAATTATTTTTAGTTACCTGAGCCTCTCTTATAAGGTTTTATAAAGTGTTATGTCGCGGTGCTCTTATAGAGCACTTGCCTCCTTATTATGACCATCTTTCATTTGCTCATCTCCTTCTTCAAGGAGTTTTATTTTTGAAACTGATTTGTCTATTATGCTTCATGCGTGCCATGGACTTTATCCTTCATGTTCTTTATTCTATTTGGAGCATTAACAACTGAAATATGATATTTAGCTTTGGGTCAACAAATGTGCCTGGCAATATTTTGCAAATGAATTATTACTTGAACTTCAAATTCATATTTTCTTGTACGAGGATCTAGATGTACTCATAATAATCCATTTCATGTATTACTTTTTCAGCTGCCCATTTTCTCCGACTAATGTTGGATCACCAAGACATATCTATATCATTCTTTAGGGACTCATCTTTGTGTGTTATGGTGGAGCAATTAAATCATATAACACATCCATATTTCTATATAGAAATTATTTGGTTATCGACCCTAAACCAATTGTGATAGGGAGAATTTATCATAACTTGTTGGCTAGATGCGTACAAGTGTTGTTGTATATTAAATAATATACCTCATACCAATTTTGTTTTTGGGAGTTTTATTCTTATAACCAATGGTTTAGCTATAATTGGAGGCATACAATTTTTGCTAAACCAACTTAGATTTAAACCAGTATTATCAATACTAGGCAAGCCGACAATCTCGGTAAACCACCATATATTTTGAGTTGGAAAACAAAATATTTAAATTTAACGGAAGGAAATTTCACAAATACAAATATAAAGCACTCTCAAAACCCGATGTCACTGAGTACATGAGCATCTAATATGAATACAATGTCTGATTGATAAAACACTGTCTGAAAGTATAGAATAGAACAATAACTGAAAAAAAGAGAGACAAGGTCAGCGGACTCCAGGCAGTTACCTTGATAGTCTCCAACTGATAGCACTCTGAGATCTAACAGTCGACGTATCCGAAAGCACCAGGATCTACACACGAGGTGCAGAGTATAGTATGAGTACAACCAACTCAATAAGTAACAAGACTAACCTCTGGGCTGAAAGTAGAGACGAGCTCCACAGGTACAGTCAAGTATAAATAATGGTACAAAAATGTAGGCATGCTTTCAAGTTTAACAGTTAAACCCAATACATGTGAAATGGATCAATACTGCATGATATGAGAAATATGACATCTCAGTAGAAAATACCTCAGGTAAATACTGGTCACAAAGTATTCGGTCACTCAGTACTGTTTACGGCCAATCCAGCCCAGGGATATTCCATCCCGTATATATACACACATCGACTGACAGTCAGTCACTCAGTACCGTATAAGGCTAATCCAGCCCTAGGTAATATATCTCCAAATGTAAATGATACGGACAAGATCCATGTCCAAGGAAATTTTATCACAATATATATAAATAAGTAAGGCAAGTCCATGCACTGGGAAGTCCATCCCGAATATATAATCATCAACGCTCACTAGGGGTGTGTATAGACTCCGGAGGGGATCCTTCAGCCCAAGCGTGATATAAAGATGATATGGCCTACTGCAGGCGGGCAGTCCTGATCCGTATAATAATAAAGCCTATAAGTCCTGCTGCAGGCGGGCAGCCCCGATCCATAAAATAGCAAATCCTATAAGGCCTTCTGCAGGCGGGCAAACCCGATACATATAATAATAAAGCCAATAAGGCTTGCTGTAGGCGGCCAGCCCCAATCCATATAATAATAAAGCCAATAACGCTTGATGCAGGAGAGAAGCCCCGATCCATATAATAATAAAGCCAATAAGGCATGCTGCAGGCGGGCAGCCCCGATCCATATAATAGTAAAGCCAATAAGGCCTGCTGCAGGCTGGCAGCCCCGATCCATATAATTATAAATCCAATAAGGCCTGCTGCAGGTAGGAAACCCCGATCCATATAATAGTAGAGCCTATAAGGCCTGCTGCGGTGTGCATCCTGATCCCATAATAATAATAATATTTATAAAGCCGATATGGCCTGCTGCAGGCGGGCAGCCCTGATCCCATACATATCCTCACAATGGATGAGCATGACTGAGTATGAAATGTATATTTTAAAATAATTAATTTAACAGCAACACAACCCAATGGGTCTCAAAATATCGGCACGTAGCCTAAACATGATCTTTAATAAGAGCCTCAACTCAATTTCTCTAACACGTGGGAAATGTTCAGATAATAACATGATTCTTTAATTTTTCAACTTCACGGAATTTATTCAAGTCACAATTTCAATGGTACACGTCCACACGCTCGTCAACTATCGTGTGCGTCACTTCCAAACATTTATATAACACCAATTCGGGGATTCATACCCTCAGAACTAACTTTAGAAGTATTACTTATCTTAAACCGTGTAATTTCTCACTCTGCTATGCCCTTGCCTTGAGAATTGGTCTCCGAAAGCCTCGTATCTAGTCACAATTAATTTGATTCAGTCCTCACAATTATAGGACTCAATTGCATATCAAAATACTAATATTTTCACACAAAATCTGAAATTAAACTCAATAATCGCACATGGGGCCAACATCTCGGAACCCGACAAAAGTTATACAATTCGACAACACATTCAATTATGAGTTCAATCATACTAATTTCACTCAAATCCAACTCTGAATCAGTATTCAAATCCCAAAAATTCGTTTTATGAAATTTCTACAATTTTCTCCAAACTTTCATCTCCAAATACTGATTAAATGATGAAAACAATGATATATTCATGTATGTTAACCAAATATGAGTTAGAATCACTTACCCCGATGAATTTCTTGAAAACCCCATGAAATATCATCACAAACCGAGCTCTCTAGGTCCCAAAAATGAAATAATACTCTGGGCCTCGGTTATATAGTACACCCCCTGACCTCCCAATGTGCGTTTCGCACATTTCCAAGCGCGGTCGCACATTTCCAAGTTCTGTGGTCGCACAAAACATTTTGCGGCCGCACTTCACAGCCTTTCCACTACTAGGCTTCAGTAAATTGGCCATAACTTTCTCTAGACACGAAGGGCTACAATTTTCGTTTTTCAATCATCTCCAAATTCCTTGTGGGTCAAAAGATATAAGCTTCCAAATTCAGACCAACGAACCTGCAGAACACCCTGAAGTGCGGCCGCAGACAAAATTGTACGGTCCGTATTTTTCCTCTGCGGTCCGCACATTTTCATCTGCTGCAACACTTTTTCATCTTCTACAACACTCAAAAATGTTCTTCAATACACAAAATAGTGTGGTCCGCACTTCCAACGTTCCAGAACAATATCAGAGTGCCGAAATGCCCAAACTCACTCAAAACTCACTCTGAAACTCACCCGAGGCCCCCGATACCTCAACCAAAGATACCATCAAGTCCTAAATACCATACGAACTTGGGCAAACCCTCAAATCACCTCAAACAATATCAAAAATAGGAATTCCCCACGGATTCAAGCCTAATGTACTTTTAAATTTATAATTTCTACAAACGACGTCAAAACTATCATATCACGTCCGATTGACCTCAAATTTTGCACACAAGTCATAAATGACACAACAGAGCTATAAAAAATTCAAAAATAGATTACGACTCCGATATCAAAAAGTCAACTCCCCGGTCAAACTTCCAATCTTAAATTTCCTATTTTCGCCATTTCTAGCCTAATTTAGCTACGGACCTCAAAATAAATATTCGGACACACTCCTAAGTCCGAAATCATCATACAGAGCTATTGGAACCATCAGACTTTGATTCCAGGGTCGTTTACATATAAGTCGACATCCGAACACTATTTTAACTTGAGCTTTAAACCTTGGAACTAAGTGTTCCAATTCATTCCAGAACCTCACCGGACCCGAACCAATCACCCCGGCGAGTTACATAACAACCGTAAAGCATAAATCGAGTAGTAAGTGTGGAAACATGGTTGTAATGCTCAAAATAAACGGTCGAGTCATTACATTCTTCCCCACTTAAACATACGTTCTTCCTCGAACGTGGCAAGAGTTATTTCCAAGCCATCACATCACTATTCCATCTACCATGCACATACCCGGGGGTAATCCCATGCCACCTTATTCCATATAGGCCTGACAATACCACATAATTGAAGATCATTACTTCAACCTTAGCCCATAAACCTTGGAATTCAATTTCCAACATTCAGAATTTCTTTTCAAGACCCTAATCTCACATCTACACACTGTATGAGTCTGAACAAGTTGCATCAAGCCATAACCATAACCCTAGATATAATCACGTAACACACTACACAACTCACATGCTCGTAGCACCATTTTCGATCACAGTAACTACTCCAAACTAACCCGATAATAGTACTAAACTCCATAACAAGTCAAACCTCATTCCAAAACCTCCGTACACTGCTGATATTTAAAGAAACACGTGGAATCTCATAACGAATTATTAGATCAACAAGTCATGGAGCTCTCTCACCCCAACCCGAACCATAATCACTTCCTAAGTCGACTTTCGATGTCATCCTCCCAAATATACCGTATAAAATCCGATAGCACATATTGTAGGCTCAATGACCTTATATTTTTAAACACAACTATCCCACAGACATGCCACACCAATATAACTATCCCACAAATGCAACTCGTGTACCCAAAAATGGAAAATGTCTCAAAGAAGAGAACTGTATTGCGAGTTCAACAAGCACCACCACAATTGCAATGCTATAAGCTCATTATATATAGTAGAACCAAGACACAAATTTAATAACAGTAACCATCTTTTCTAGAGCTCACATTAACATCACTCGCACGGACAACTCACGTGATGTAGTATCAATATCTGGACCCACACGGACAACTCACGTGCTGTAGTATCAATATCTGGACCCGCACGGATAACTCACATGCTAATAATCTCAATATCTGGACCCATACGAAAAACTCACATGCCAATAATATCAATATCTAGACCCGCACAGATAATTCAAGTGCCAATAATATCAGTATATGGACCCGCACGGACAACTCACATGCCAATAACATCATCCGCCTGGCAATGGTCGAATGCCTTCAGTCCAAGCATATCATAGAGGAGCAATCAAATAAGTACACATGTATATGATAATTGAAATAAGATTCACATGCTCCTGGACTGGTATAAATAACACGCCATAAGGTAGGCATGTGCCAAGTGTGCTATCACAACTCAAATCGGTAAGCTAACGCAGAATTAGTAACTACCCAGTTTATTTAGGGAATCAGCCTCTTTGTAATCTCAAGTATAGCCCAGATAGTTCTCAACAAAGGTACAAATACGAGAAACGTTATAACTTTACGCTTAACAGTCAACTCTAGGCATATCATAGCCTAAGCATTCTTCCGAGTATGAATACTTGCTCTAGTGCCTTCACATGGGCTCAAACCTCGCATATATGCGCACTCATAGTGCATAGCAATCGCAAATAATTAACGCAACTAGTGCCTCCACTGAGTTTAAATAAAACATTCACCTCAAAAAGGATGCAACCCTAAAACTATATGCTTCGGAGAACTCCAGTCTCCAAGTTCATAGAATACATGAACCACCGTAACTGATCCCAACTCCAACACTCGAATGACTAACACATTTTTCATGCACGATCATCCCACTAGGAAAACTTTCATAATTATTCCGTGCCACATAGAAATAATTTGAATATCAACAGTCTATCAACTAGGTGAGTACCGCAATACCAATGAACATCCGTAAGTCTAAACACAATGCGCCTTTTGAAATGCGCACCCTCCTCAGGGATTACCGAGCAGTTATAACATTCATCTAAATATCTGAAACTAACCATTCTGTCCAAAATTCGTGATCTTCCTTTCAAGAATGAACTGCCACCTAGTGCATGTAAATCTAAATCCCGCACAACAGACCACATCTATCATGTGATAAGAACGAGAATCTCATTATAAACTCCGAGTCACCAGCAAATTACATACATTATTAGTTAGAAACCTTTCTCTTGCTTCTTTCCAGGAGGAAATCACAATACACAACATGTTCCCCACACCGGTAGAAAATATCCATCTCAAACCATGGTAGAAACTATCAACAACACTTTGAAATCCATTTGCACATAACCAAGCTATCAGAACTGAATTCCTCTAACTCGACCAAGCCACACAGGTTGCCAAGTCCGAGAGTATTGCCACAAAACACCCGTGAAGCCCCACCTCATCATAAAAACCAAAAGAACCGAGCATACCATTACCATACAGATCCAGCATGTTACCCATTTGTCTTATTTTCTCCGAGTTTCTTCTGAATTACCTATAAGTTGACATTTCTCGTTGTCAGAACACTACTATCCTAACCCAAATCTCACTACAAGACATCCTAACATAAAACCACACCGCCCTAAGGCCCATAAGCCATTGTATTCTTCTTAAGCACCTCCATAAATACAACAACCATAACGCTCACTCTGAAAAATCCCTTATGTGAATTTAAAATTGTTCATCTTTCTTTTCTTATACTGAAATGTAGAATCCATAGTCAAATAGAATTATCGCACATCCCGATACCATCTAATGTAAGTAACCGATTCTAGTGATATACAAATTCGAAAAAATTTCAATTGCCACATATACATTTTGAATCCATTTGAACCCTCTCGAGAGTCATCCACTCTACTCAAATCTAGTTTGCTCCCCCCAAATGGGCCGAAAGACATGTGCTCGTTTAGCACAATCAAAACTCAAAGATGTAACCCTACCTTAACATCACCAAGAAAATTCATACATCTTGCGCACTACATTCCTTAAAATAACCACTTAATCATTCCATGATTTTTATATTTTCATAAAGTGCAATGTAACCCGTATTCAGAAATTTCCTTACTCGAGCCATCCTCGATCTCAACCTCTGCAAGTCATAACTAATCCACAAGTATATCTCAAACCAAAACTAAAATTTACATGTCACCATGAAATTAGACCATCAACAACAGACTCCCCCACTTGGCTCAAAACCATAGATTAAAACACACGATAACTCACAATACCCATACCGTATTACTGCCATGATACTGCTGTCGGTCTAAAAAAAAATCTTTTCAAGCTCATGCAACACCAACCATAAAATACCTCAATCATCTGCTAAGTTCGCATTTATTCTCATGACAGTCAAGTCAACTTTCTCAACTAATCCAAACTCAAATCTCAACACATATACCCCGTTGGGAGAAAAGAAACCCTTCACTTCACATTATAAGGAACACACATACGTAGATTACTCCGTAGGAGATAACCCACCTGCTTAGCAATAAATTGGCATCTTGCTATACCCTTTCGCAACCACAATTACTACGGAATCAAGTAATATTTCTGAGTTTGAACTCATCAACACGACATGAGAATTAATTTGTCCCATAATTTAACAACGTGAAATATCCCTCAACACATTCATACTCGAGACTATACGTCAAATCAAGATTCAAACCACCTTAACACATCCCGCAATCACATCATACTTATCATATAGCCATTTAATCGCTCATCGAGCCACAAATTCTTCTCTTAAGGAAATTACCTGACATATGAGTCCAAATGTAAAAGTTCTCACAACCGAAACTGTCGAGTCTAAGCTACGATCTAAACCTGGCCTTAAGTCCTCTAGACCGGTCCATCACCAAAAACACAGAATACTCTTCTCGAAGCTCGTTCAAGGAATCACAAGCCGGTGATGCACAACTGATACCGAGCGCTCACATGCGCACATAAATGAATGGAAGGAATGTACGAAGTTATATTTCAAGCTGAATCAATTATACACGATAGAATACAAGAAATGGAAATTTTCCTAAGGGTTCGGCAACCTCTCAAAGATAAGTACAGATATCTCCGTACCGATCCACAAGACTCTACTAAATATGCTCATGACACGTGAGACCTATGTAACATACGCACTGATACCAACTTTTCACGACCCAAAATCTCACCTGTCGTGATGGCTCCTATCTCAATACTAGGAAAGCCGACAATCTCAGTAAACCACCATATCTTTTGAGTTAGAAAAAAATAATAATTTAGCAGAAGAAAATCTTACAAATACAGATATAAAACACTCCCAAAACCCGGTGTCACTGAGTGCATGAGCATCTAATATGAATACAATATCTGACTGATAAAACACTGTCTGAAAGTATAGAACAGTACAATAACTGAAAGAAAGAGAGACAAGGTCAGCGGACTCCAGGCAGCTACCTTGATAGTCTCCAACTGATAGCACTCTAAGATCTAACAGTCGACATATTCGAAAGCACTTGGATCTGCACACGAGGTGTAAAGTATAGTATGAGTACAACCAACTCAATAAGTAACAAGACTAACCTCTAGGATGAAAGTAGTGACGAGCTCCGCAAGTACAATCCAGTATAAATAATGGTACAAAAATATAGGCATGCTTTCAAGTTCAACAGTTAAACCCAATACAAGTGAAATGGATCAATACTGCATGATATGAGGAATATGACATCTCAATAGAAAAGACCTCAGGTAAATACTGGTCACAAATTATTCAGTCACTCGATACTGTTTACGGTCAATCCAGTCCAGGGATATTCCATCTCGTATATATACACACATCGACTTACATTCAGTCACTCAGTACCATATAAGGCTAATCCAGCCCTAGGGTAATGTATCCCCATATGTAAATGATACGGAGAAGATCCACGTCCAAGGAAATTTCATCACAATATATATAAATAAGGCAAGTCCATGCCCTGGGAAGTCCATCCCGAATATATAATCATCAACGCTCACTGGGGATGTGTACAGACTCCGGAGGGGCTCCTTCACCCAAGCGTAATATAAAGTCGATATGGCCTACTGCAGGCGGGCAGTCCCGATCCGTATAATAATAAAGCCTATGAGGCCTACTGCAGGCGGGCAACCCCGATCCATAAAATAGTAAAGCCTATAAGGTGTGCTACAGGCGGGCAGTTCCGATCCATATAATAAAAAAGCCAATAAGGCCTGCTACAGGCGGGCAATCCCGATCCGTATAATAATAAAGCCTAAAAGGCCTGCTGCAGGCGGGCATCCCCGATCCATAAAATAGTAAAGCTTATAAGGCCTGCTGCAGGTGAGAAGTCCCAATCCATATAATAATAAAGCCAATAAGTCCTGCTGCAGGCGGGCTGCCCCGATTCATATAATAATAAAGACAATAAGGCCTGCTGCAGGCAGGCAACCCCGATCCATATAATAGTAAAGCCTATAAGGCCTGCTGCGGTGTGCAGCCCGATCCCATAGTAATAATAATAATAATAATAATAATATATATAATAAGCCGATATGGCCTGCTGTAGGCGTGCAGCCCCGATCCCATACATATCCTCACAATCGATGAGCATGATTGATTATCAAATGTATATTTTAAAATAATTAATTTAATAGCAACACGACCCTATGGGTCCCAAAATATCAGCATGTAGCCTAAACATGATCTTTAATAAGAGCCTCAGCTCAATTTATCTAACACGTGGGAAATGTTCAGATAATAACATGATTCTTTAATTTTTCAACTCCACAGAATTTATTCAAGTCACCATTTCAATGGTGCACGTTTACACGCTCGTCAACAATCGTGTGCGTCACTTCCAAATAATTTATATAACACCAATTCAGGGATTCATACCCTCAGAACCAAGTTTAGAAGTGTTACTTACCTCAAACCGTATAATTTCTTACTATGTTATGCCCTTGCTTCGAGAATTGGTCTCTGAAAGCCTCGTATCTAGTCACAATTAATTTGATTCAATTTACACAATTATAGGAATTAATTCCATATCAAAATACTAATATTTTCCTATAAAATTCGAAATTACACTAAAAATTGTCTGTGGGACCCACGTCTCGGAACCTGACAAAAGTTACAAAATCAGATAACCCATTCAATTACGAGCTCAATCATACTAATTTCACTCAAATCCGACTCAAAATCGGTATTCAAATCCCAAAACTTCATTTTATGAAATTTCTACAAGTTCTCCCAAATTTTCATCTCAAAATACTGATTAAATGATAAAAATAATGATATATTCATGTATGTTAAACAAATCTGAGTTAGAATCACTTACCTCGATGAATTTTTTTAAAAACTCACGAAATATCGTCACAAACCGAGCTCTCTAGGTCCCAAAAATGAAATAATACCCCACGCCTCGGTTATATAGTACACCCTCTGACCTCCCAATGTGCGGTCTGCATATTTCCAAGTGCGGTCGCACATTTTCAAGTTCTGTAGTCGCACAATATTGTGTGGCCGTACTTCACAGCCTCTCCACTACTAGGCTTAGATAAATTGGCCATAACTTTCTATACACATGTTCAAATGATGATTTCTTTACTTTTCTGGAAACTAGACACGAAGGGCTACAATTTTCACTTTAACTATCTCCAAATTCCCTGTGGATCAAAATATATAAGCTTCAAAATTCGGACCAGCAAACTTGCAGAACACCCTGAAGTGCGGCCGCAGACAAAATTGTGCAGTCCGTATATTTCCTCTGCGGTCCGCACATTTTCATCTGCTGTAGCACTTTTTCATCTGCTACGGCACTCAAAAATGTGCCTCAATACACAAAATTATGTGGTCCGCACTTCCAACGTTCCAAAACAACATCAGAGTGCCGAAATGCCCAGACTCGCTCAAAACTCACCCAGAAACTCACCCGAGGCCCCCCGAGACCTCAACCAAAGATACCATCAAGTCCTAAAATACCATATGAATTTGGGCGAACCCTCAAATCACCTCAAACAACATCAAAAATATGAATTCCCCACGGATTCAAGCCTAATGAACTTTGAAATTTATAATTTCTACAAACGACGTCAAAACCTATCAAATCACGTCCGATTGACCTCAAAGTTTGCACACAAGTCATAAATGATACAACGGAGCTATAAAAAGTTTCAGAACTGAATTCCAACTCCGATATCAAAAATTCAACTCTCCGGTCAAACTTCTAAACTTAAATTTCCTATTTTCGCCATTTCAAGCCTAATTTAGCTACGGGCCTCAAAATAAAAATCCGGACACACTCCTAAGTTCGAAATCACCATATGGAGCTATTGGAACCATCGAAATTCTATTCCGAGATCGTTTACACATAAGTCGATATCCGGTCACTATTTTAACTTAAGATTTACACCTTGGAACTAAGTGTTCCAATTCATTCCAAAACCTCACCGGACCCAAACCAATCACCCCGGCGAGTCACATAACAACCGTAAAGCATAAATCGAGCAGTAAGTGTGGAAACATGATTGTAATACTCAAAACGAACGGTCGGATCGTTAAAAACTGCAAGTTGATAACAAACACACATGTGACCATACAATAGATGCATCTATTAAAATCATATAATAGTTAACGGTCCACATAGCAGGTGACTGGGCCCATATATATATCAATTTTTATTCGTTCCAGAAATCAAGGGATTCAATTTCCAACATTAACTGGTATATCATGAGAATAAGCAGCACAAGAGAATTCTTAAAGAATCTTCTACTTCTTCAATATATGCCAACGTGAATTCTCAATTAATTTTCACATCATATTTGCTTCACTAAATGGAGCCTATCAAGTAGGACGGGCTTCATAATATTTTTCATCCAAAGCTCATTGTTCGCCTCAATCATCATTATAGTGCATTGGGATTCAAACCAATGTCTTATCCATATAAAGATATGTTACGCCATAATGAGTTAAGACTCAAACCCAACTCTTATCATCATGGTGCACTAGGACTCGAATCCGATGTCTTACTGTCATGGTGCGTTGGAGCTTGAACTTACTGTCTTACTCTTAACCAATGTCATAATAGACCAAAATGCACTATGACTCACGCTTGAGCCTTTAAAAAGTACTATCACTTTGATTGATCCATAATGATGTAGATGTAGATCTCTACACGATCTTGTGTCCTAATACCCTTGATTTTATTTACAATGATGTAAATATATAGTAATTTACAAGCACTTGATTATTATTAATAAGAATATGCAACAACTATATAACATAAGAATTTCACTAATGAAAGAAAGGTTCCTTGGTTGCTTACTTATAAAGAATAAACTTAGAATATAGTCAAATGTATACAACAAGAGCAGAATTAAAAATGTGCATGTAAACTCTTATTTCTAAGATTGATTTGAGAATAAATGAGCAGAACTCAATCCTAACCAATACTTTCATTTTTATTTTGGCAGATCTCTCCTTCTTAATCATTAATTACCAAATTTAAAGACATGTTAGTAGGAGGCTTAGTTAAATATACTTGCAACATATCTTAAGCTTGAAATTATAACTAAAGAGAAAAATTCTTCATGTGTTTTTGTTAATTATTTCTAGTGAAATTTGTGTTTAGAATGCTAAAATATAGCTTCCAAATGTGATGATGTCGCACTACACAATTTTGAAAATATTAAGCACAGTACGTACTATTAAATATATATATAAATATATTTCAAACTAAAATAGAAAAACATGCGATACCATTTCCTTAGGTGTCTCGGCAAGATCTTATGAACGAAATTCAAAATTAATTTACTTGCCTTCCTGAATAGATTGGCTATTCATGCAATGACAACGACCGCAGGCATCAATTAGTAAAAGAAAGTATCTATTTACTTTTTCTTTTCCTTGGATATGAAAAGCGCTCACAGTTGCGACTAAAGTTATGTTAAAGTATACTAGGAATTGGTGAGTTAGAAATATTTAGCTTTTACAAAACCAATCCAAAATATGTTATGAATACATAACCAATCTAAAATCTGTTATGAATACATAACCAATTCAAAATCTGTTATGGAAGACATCCATCGTTTCAAGTAGATTCATCCACTTGCAGGATTTATAACACAAGATAATTTTTTGGTTTCCCATTATATATCCGGTACCTGTATTGGCCAATTAATTTGGATTCGCTGTTCAAGCCTAATTAAATGGGGAAGCGCTCCCTGCTGTAATTTTTCCATTACTATGGCTGAAATACGAGACTTTTGGTGGTCAAGACAGAGTTACTACTGTGAAAAGGATGAAATACTTCTTTTGAAAAAAGAATTATTAACTTATTACTTTCTCGAAACTAGAAAGTAATAAGTTTGTTGGAATTAATAACTAAAAAGAGTTCTCGGCAAGTATGTTATAATTACTAGCTTAGTTTCTTTGATTTTGAGATTAAAGCAGAGACGGATCCATGATTTGAAATTTATAAGTTTTTACTGTAATCACAAATTAATACATAATAATAACTAGATTCACAATTAGATATTTATAAATATTTAATGAATTTTTTAATAGAATTACAAAGTCTACACAAAAATTACTGATTCCCGAGTACACATAAACTTCTTAAATAGGCAAATTCAATAACCATTTTCATTTGATTTCGAGCTTTGCTCAATAAACCTTTTGATACCAAATTCGGGGGGGGGGGGGGGGGTGGATGCAAAGAATATTTTGTAACATAACTTATTCTTTATTGAGAAGAAATATATTATTTGTTAAAAGAAAATTTTCTTAAGGTATAATGCAAATAGCACTTGGAATGTGATCCATCACTAAAATGATGCATAAATATCTCACTTAATTGATTGTCCACTAACCACATAGATGTAAGGTAATTGATACTTTCTTTTTTTTAAAAGTCAAATTACCAAAACAAGAGTAATCTTAAACTCGAATGGTGTAATTTCAAGATATTTACTAAGCCTATTGGTTAATATTCACTTTAAAATTAATGTTTTGTATAGGGTAAAATCGGTTCATATTAAATACTTGTATAATAGAGTGACACGTGAAATCGGAGACAGACGCAAAGCGAGACAAGTGAAAACCAAAACCGGGGGCAGCAGCTTCGGTTGGCACTGGAAAAGCTCTCAAAGGGAATATTGCTATAGAAGACAACCGAATGCCTGTCACCCGATAGCATTCAATGGAGAATATTTTGCAGAATTAAATACATAATTTGTTATAGAGAATTTTGGCATTCATAGCCCGCCGTTATATATTCTTTAATGGGCCCCATAATTGTCATTAAAGAAGGGCTTGATTCTAGGGCCTTGTTCTCTAGGTGCAACTATAAATAGTTTTTTCACTAGCCATTGTAGGGGAGACAAATTTTGACAAACTTATGCTATATACTATTCAAAAGCTCGATAACATTTCATTTCTTGTTTATTAATATTCGTATTGCTACCTTCGGAAGCTCTGCTCCCGAGACCAAGCTATTTGTTGTCTTATATCGTTTCCAATGCTAAGTCTTGCATTTTATTTAATTTATTTATCATTTTGGGATCAAATTGATTCGCTTGTCTAAAAACCACGTTATAAATTCAACTGTACCGTTTTACGGGTAAACAGTTTGGTACCCATCGTGGGGATTAGATAGTTGTGTAATCGAGTTGATCCTTGCATCTATCACTAAACTATTTAATTCTTTGTTTCTTAGCAAAAAATCATTAAAAATGGCAGATAACGATGTCAATATCACACAAAACGTTGAGGCCCAACGAAATCAGCCTCAGTAAGAAGATTCGATCAGCGATACTCGCAACGATGGGGATGAAGCCACGTCGGTCCAAGGCGGGCAATATCCATGACATGTTCAGGAGACAACTCTTGATAATGCTAAAGACGAGCACGTTACAGAAACAGTGAGAATCCTGAGGGAACAAAAAAAGGCTATTATGGTCCATCTATCGCGACAAGATCAGATCATGACAGAGTTGAGGCAAGCATTGTCGGGTGCTTCCAACTACGCGAATGGAAGAGGTCCAGTTCCAAATAGCACAAAGGGTTGATAACAACAACCCGAGAGGTGAGGTCGGCTTCGACATGACCGGGGGGAACGACAACGGATCTGATAACAATAATGGGAATGATCATTTAAAATTGAACATATGCGGTTTATGAGGGAAACCCAAATAAATCAAATTTTGGGCGCACCGCCAGTGTTGAAAGGGACGGACTCAAAGAAATACATCTAGTTGTTGTTCTGTGATGACACAATAGGTCATCTTATATTTTAGAACCTAATTCTGTGCTATAAAATCTTAAATACCTTATCTTAACCCTTCTCGATTTGTGTGTACAGTCCAAGTATTTTTTCAGAAAGTTTTTAAGTTAAAAATTGAGAAAATATAAAATTTCTACCTTAAAATCCATTTGAGTTGACTTTGGTCAACGTTTTGATAAAACGGACCTGGATTCATATTTTGACGGTCTCGGTGGGTCCGTATCATGATTTGAGACTTGGACTTATGCCTGTAATCGAATTCGGAAGTCCCTAACCCGAGTTATCGCACTTTGTTGAAATTTGGAAGTTAAAGGTGTAATGACTTTGAAATATTTGACCAATGTTTGACTTTTTAGATATCGGGTCCGTATTTTATTTCGAAACCCTATATAAGTCTGATACTATATTTATGAATTATCTGTAAAATTTGGTGAGAAACGGAGTTGGTTTGACGTGATTCGGACGTCCGGTTGTTAATATAGCAATTCTAAAGCTTCTTGAAACTTTCATTGGATTTTAGTGTCCGATTCATAGTTCTAGCTGTTATTTTGGCGATTTGATCACGCGAGCAAGTTCGTATGATATTTTTAGACTTGTGTGCATATTTGGTTTAGAGCCCCAATGGCTCGGGTGAGTTTCGGATAGGCAACGGAGTGGAATTTGACATAGAACATTGCTGGTGTGCTTCAGTTTTTGGTGCAGGCCTCAGACCTCGCAATTGCGAGGTCAGGCTTCACATTTGTGACCTCTGATGGGTTCGCATTTGCGAGCAACTCATCGCATTTGCGAAGAGTAGCTGGGGCACCTCAAGTTTGCATTTGCGAACAATACTTCACATTTGCGAAGTGGGTCAAGGGGGTACAGTGATCGCAATTGCGATCAAACGGTCGCAATTTTGGAAGGTCGAAGTTCGCATTTGCGAACTAACAATCGCAAATGCAATTTTAGGAGATATGGGGGAGTCTTTGCTTTTGCGAAGCAATTCTTGCATTAGCAGAGTTCGCAATTGCGAACCCCGGGTCGCAAATGCGACATCTGCAACTGATCAAAATGGGACTTAGACGGGCTTTTTGTTCATTCTATTAAATTTTCAAAACAAGAAACCCTAGAGGCAATTTTTCAAAGTACCTTTTTTCCCCCAAATCATTGGTAAGTGATTCTAAACTAGTTTCTTTCAATCATTCACTACATTTCCTAAGATTTCAACTAAAAATCTTGTGTTTTCATGGTGGAAATTGGGGGTTTTGGGTAGAATTAGGGAATTTTGTAAAATGGGGATTTAGACCTCAAATTGAGGTCAGATTCCAAATCAAATTACATTATCGGGCTCAGGGGTGAATGGGTAATTGGGTTTTGGTCCGAATTTCGAATTTTTACCAAGCGAGCCCGGGAGTTGCCTTTTGTTGACTTTTTCAATAATGACCTAAATTGAATTCTTTGCAATTGTGGGTAGTTCCTAAGGCTTAATTTGAATCATTTGGTTGGTAATTTGCTAGATTCTATTGGTTCGGAGGCTTGTTTGAAAGGCAAAGCTGTGATTGAGCTTTGAGTGGACTTTTGGAGCGAGGTAAGTGTCGTGGTTAACCTTGACTTGAGGGAGTAGGACTTGTTTGTCCATTTGCTACATATTTAGATATTGAGTACAATATATATGTGAGGTGACGAGTACTTATGCGTTATTGTCGGGTTAAATCATGCGGGTGGGGACTTGTTCCTTATAGTTTATTGATTACTTTGATCTTGTTATCCATGCTTAAACTAGTTACTTACTAAATTGATCGTTCTTATCGTATTTACGGGCTTTTGTGATAATTGAGTATTGATTCCAAAGTTGAGATTGGTATTGTGGAACCATTGTTGAAGTAAGGCTTGTTCTTGTTGATTCTATCTCCCTATTATTACTTGTTCATTGTTAGGTGGTAAGGGAGAGTGTTAATGCACGAAGGGTGATGTCGTGCCATATTGTGAGTGTTAATGCACGAAGGGTGATGTCGTGCCATATTGTGAGTGTTAATGCACGATGGGTGATGTTGTGCCATATTGTGAGTGTTAATGCACGAAGGGTAATGCTGTGCCATATTGTGAGTGTTAATGCACGAAGGGTGATGTCGTGGCATGTTATAAGAGTTAATGCACGAAGGGTGATGCAATATCGTATCTATTAATTTATATTGAGAGTGGGAATAAAAGTATGAAGGGTGTTGTCGTGCAGTATCATTGTTTCATTGTGAGGTTGAGAGTAAAAGCTTGAAGGGTAATGTCGTGCAATTTTCTTTATTGTGTTTAATTATTTTCACTGGTTAAAGGCATATTGACTATTCTGTGGCAACTGAAGATGCTGATGTAGAAGAGGCTCCTTGTTTGGAAGAAAAGACAGTAGCTGTGAATGAAGATGCCCCGACGGGAAATAAAGAAGAAAGTGATCCATTTGGACTTGATGATTTGATTCCGAGCACATCAAAGAAAGACGACCAATCAAAGGGGAAGAGGGTGACCCTTGCTAAAGCAAGAAAAAGAGGAGAAGAAGAAGAAACCAAGAGATTCCTGAGATCACAGCGAGAAGCCTTGATTTCCTGTTTAGAAATTGCCGCGGACCGTTACAGAACCCCATGGTCGAGTATCTATTGACTATTAAAGCTTTGTTATGTCCTTCAGCTAATTAAAATGTCAAATACGCTATTATCTTGGTTATCATTTCTATTGTATTTCTCGTATATTGCATCACCTTTAGCATGTCCCCCTCCCAATAGTACATGTTTAGTTGTTATTGTTGTTTTCTTGTACATATATTGTTATCTGCATAGGTTTATTATGTGGGTGTCTTGTCACAGCCTCGTCACTACTTCGTCGAGGTTAGGCTCGACACTTACGAGTACATGGGGTCGGTTGTACTCATACTACACTTTGCACTTTTTGTGCAGATTTTGGTATCGGTCCTAGCTGATCGTGAGGCTTAGCAGCTTGTACTTGCTTATTGGAGACTTAAGGTAGATCTGATGGCGTCCGCAGACCTTGGAGTCCCCTTCTATCTCCCCTATTTTACTGTTTCTTTTCATTCAGAACAATTGTATTTCTTTTAGACTCTGTTTGTAGAAAATCTTAGAAGCTCGTGAGTTGTGACCTCATATCTGTATTGTATCAAATATTATACGCATATGTGTTATTCCGCACTCGGTTTTGTTTCATTTTGGGTTAATTGACTTTATTTGTTGAAACTGAATAATAATTAACTTAACCATTCTCTAACATTGGCTTGCCTAGCAAGTGAAATGTTAGATGCCATCACGATCCCGTAGGTGGGAATTTCGGGTATTGACAAGTTGGTATCAGAGCGCTGGATTGCCTAGGTCTCACAAGTCACGAGCATGCTTAGTAGAGTCTTTAGGATCGGTACGGAGACATTTGTACTTATCTTCCTGATGCTATGAAGTTTAGGTATAAATTTCACTTCTATTATTCTCTGTTGTGCGATTTTGTTCTCTCATTGCTAATTGAACTCTTGTTCTCTCGCATATGGCGAGAACACGTACTGCATCTTCAGTTGAGCAGCAGCCAGAGTCCCTAGTGGCAGCTCATACGAGGGGCAGATGTCGAGGATGAGGTCGTGCCAAAGGCCGAGGTAGAGGAAGATCTCAACCCAGAGCTCGAGCACCAGCACCAGCAGTGGAGCCTCAGGTATAGTATGATAAGGAGGTTCCAGCCCAGACTGTTCCTGTCAGACCAGCTTAGGTCCCGGAGTGGTTCATCGCCACCCTAGTACTTCAGGATGCTTTGGTCCGTTTGGTGGGTCTTATAGAGAGTATGGCCCAGGCCGGTACATTTCCTATGGCACCAGCCATCTCTCAGGCTGGGGGAGGCGAACAAACTTCCACTACTCCTGCTCTGGAGCAGATGACTCCCTAGTATCAGGCTCCAGCAGCCTCGCCAATTGTGGTAGTTCAGCCGGTTGTTGCGGCACAGGCCAGTGACAGACCAGCTATGTCTTCTGAGGGCTTATTGAGGTTGGACAAGTTCACCAAGCTCTTTCTAGTTAACTTCAGTGGTGCACCTTCTGAGGACCCACTGGATTATCTAGACCGCTGTCATGAGGTTCTGCGAAACATGGGGATAGTTGAGACCAATGGGATCGATTTTGCTGTGTTTTAGATGACGGGTTCCGCCAAACGATGGTGGAAGGATTTTGTATTGACCAGACCAGATGGGTTGCCTGCTCTTACTTGGGACCAGTTCTCTCAGATATTTCATGAGAAGTTCCTTCCTGTCACACTGAGAGAGGAGTTTCGTAGGTAGTTCGAGCGTCTCTAACAAGGCAGTATGTCCGTCACTCAGTGTGAGACCTGTTTTGTAGATCTGGCATGTCATGCTATTCTTCTACTTATTACCGAGAGAGAGAGAGAGAGAGAGAGAGAGAGAGAGAGAGAGGATGAGGAGGTTTATTGAGGGACTCACTCACCCTATCAGGCTACAGATAGCCAAGGAGACCGGAGGTGAAGTTTTCTTTCAGGAGGCTGCTAATGTTGCGAGGAGGATCGATATGGTTCTTGCATAGGAAAGAGGGCGTGGGTCTGATAAAAGGGCTCGTCAGTTAGGTGGGTTCAGTGGTGCCTCGTCTGGAGGAAGGAGTAATTTTGGTAGATGCCATCCTCCTAGGCCGTTTCATTCAACACTCCAGGCATCCCATGGTGCTTCAGGTGGACGTGGCCCTCAGATGCCTTATTCTGACTAGCTAGCCTACAGTGCACCACCAGCTCATATTAGTGCACCTCCACTCCAGAGTTTTCAGGGTGGTTACTCAGGTCGACAAGGTCAGTTTCAGGGTCAGCAGTCACATCAGCCGAGGTCCTGTTATACATGTGGTGATCTGAGGCATATTGCTAGATTTTGCCCTCAAGCATCGAGCAGTTCACAGCATCAGGGTTCTTGTGCCATGGTCCCGGCACCGGGTGCTCCACCGCCCGCTCAGCCAGCTAGAGGTAGAGTTCAGGCCATTAGAGGTGAAGGTCAGACCACTAGAGGTGGAGGCTATCCAGCTAGGGCCCGTCCTAGAGATATAGTTCAGAGTGGTGGGGCCAAGCCCCGATGCTATGATTTTCCAGTCAGGCTTGAGGATGAGTCATCTGACAATGTTATCACAAGTACTGTTTCAGTTTGCAGTAGAGATGCTTATGTTATATTTGATCTGGGTTCTACTTATTCCTACGTGTCATCCTATTTTGCTTCATATTTGATTATGCCTCGTGATTCTTTGAGTGCTCCTATGTATGTGTCCACACCTGTGGGAGATGTTATCATTGTAGATCGTGTTTATTGTTCGTGTGTGGTTACCATTGGGAGTCTTGAGACTAGCGTAGATCTTTTACTTCTCGATATAGTAGACTTTGATGTTATCTTTGCTATAGATTGGCTGTCACCCTATCACGCCATATTGGATTCTCACGCCAAGACGGTGACCTTAGCCTTGCCGAGATTTCCTCGATTAGAATGGAGAGGGACTCCTAGCCATTCTACTAGTAGGGTTATCTTTTATATGAAGGCTCGGCGTACGGTCGAGAAGGGGTGTCTAGCTTATTTGGCTTATGTCCGCCATTCTAGTGCAGAGGTTCCTTCCATGAATTCAGTACCGGTTGTCCATGAGTTTCCAGAGGTGTTTCCTGTAGACCTGTCGGGGATGCCACCCGACAGGGATATTGACTTATGTGTTAATTTGGCTCCGAGCACTCATCCCATTTCTATTTCACCATACTTTATGGCCCCGCTAGAGTTGAAAGAGTTGAAGGAGAAGTTACAAGATTTGCGTGATAAGGGCTTCATTAGACCTATTATCTTGCCTTGGGGTGCGCCCGTGTTGTTTATGAAGAAGAAAGATGGATCGATGAGGATGTGCATAAATTATCGGTAATTGAACAGAGTCATTATCAAGAACAAGTATCCATTGCCGAGGATTGATGACTTATTTGATCAGCTTCAGGGTGCTAAGGTATTTTCAAAGATTGATTTGAGGTCTGGCCACCATCAGTTGAGGATTAGGGCATCCGATGTCCCTAAGACAGCTTTTCAAACTCGGTATGGGCATTATGAGTTTCTAGTGATGTTATTCGGGCTGACAAATGCCCCAGCATCATTTATGAATTTGATGAACTGGGTGTTCAAGCCCTATATGAACTCCTTTATGATTGTGTTTATTGATGATATCTTGATCTACTCCCGCAATCGAGGGGAGCATGAGCAGCATCTTCAGATTGTACTTCAAACTCTGAGAGACAACTAGTTATATGCTAAGTTTTCAAAGTGCGAGTTTTGGTTGGATTCGGTCACTTTCTTGGGGTATGTTGTATCAGCATAGGGCATTTAGGTGGACCCTAAGAAGATTGAGGCACTTCAGAACTGGCCAAGACCCACTTCAGCCACGAAGATCCGGAGTTTCTTGGGTTTGGCAGGCTATTACCGTCGATTTGTGAAGGGGTTCTCATCTATAGCAGCCTCATTGACCAGGTTGACCCAGAAGGGTGCCCTGTTCAGATGGTCAGACGAGTGTGAGGCGAGCTTTCAGAAGCTCAAGACTTCTTTGACTGCGGCGTCGGTGTTGGTGTTGCCCATAGGTTCAGGATCTTATATGGTATATTATGATGCATCCCGTGTTGGGCTCGGTGCAATATTGATGCATGCTGGCAGGGTGATTGCATATGCGTCGCGGAAGTTGAAGGTTCATGAGAAAAATTACCATGTCTATGACCTAGAAATGACAGCCATTATTCATACGCTGAAGATTGGAGGCACTATATTTACGGCGTATCGTGTGAGGTATTCACGTATCATCGGAGCTTGTAGTACTTGTTCAAACAGAAGGAGCTCAATTTGCGGCAAAAAAGGTGGTTGGAGCTATTGAAAGACTATGATATCACCATCTTGTATCATCCCGGGAAGGCCAATGTGGTGGCCGATACCTTGATAAGAAAGTCAGTGAGTATGGGTAGCCTTGCATACATTCCAGTCGGTAAGAGACCGCTTGCATTAGATTTTCATGTTTTGTCCAATCAGTTCATGAGGTTGGATATTTCTGAGCCCAATCGTGTTCTAGCTTGTATAGTCACTCGGTCTTCATTGTTTGAGCGCATCAGGGAGCGGCATTATAATGACCCTCTTTTGCTTGTCCTTAGGGACATAGTGCGGCACGGTGGTGCCAAACAGGTTATTGTTGGACATGATGAAGTTTTGAGGATGTAGGGTCGTGTTTGTGTGCCTAATGTGGATGGATTTCATGAGTTGATTCTTGAGGAGGCCCATAGTTCTTGGTATTCTATTCATCTGGGCGGTGCCAAGATGTATCAGGACTTGCGCCAGCATTACTGGTGGAGGAGGATGAAGGACATAGTTGCATATGTAGCTCGGTGTCTAAATTATCAGTAGGTAAAGTGTGAGCATCAAAGACCTGGTGGTTTGCTTCAGAAGTTAGAGATTCCTGAGTGGAAGTGGGAGCGTATCACTATGGATTTCATTGTTAGACTCCCACGGACTCAAAGGAAGTTTGATACAGTTTGGGTCATTATGGACAGACTGACCAAGTCAGCGCACTTCATTCTTATGGCAGTTACCTATTCTTCAGAGCGGTTGGCAGAGATTTACATCCGCGAGATCGTCTATCTTCACGATGTGCCCGTGTCTATCATTTCTGATCGAGGTATGCAGTTCATCTCACACTTCTGGAGGGCAGTACAGCATGAGTTAGGCACACAGGTTGAGTTGAGCACAACATTGCATCCTCAGACGGATGGACAGTCCAAGTGCACTATTCAGATATTCGAGGATATGCTTCGCGCTTGTGTTATAGACTTCAGAGGTTCTTGGGATCAGTTCTTGCTACTTGTGGAGTTTGCCTACAATAACAGCTACTAGTCGATCATTTAGATGGCTCCCTATGAGGCATTATACGGTAGGCAGTATCGTTTGCCAGTTGGATGGTTCGAGTCGGGGGAGGCTCGGTTGTTCGGTACAGATTTGGTACAGGATGCCATGGATAAGGTCCAGATTATTCAGGATTGACTTTGCATAACTCAGTCCATGCAGAAGAGTTATGCCGACCGTAGAGTTCGTGATGTTGCATTCATGGTCGGAGAGAGGGTATTGCTCTGGGTTTCACTCATGAAGGGTGTGATGAGGTTCGGAAAGAAGGGCAAATTGAGCCCTAGCTATATCGGGCCTTTTGCAATTCTTCAGAGAGTGGGTGAGGTGGCATACAAGCTCACACTGTCACCTAGTTTATTAGTGGTTCATCCGGTATTTCACGTGTCTATGCTCTGGAAGTATCATGGTGATTCGTCCCACGTGTTAGATTTCATTTCTGTCCAGTTGGACAAGGATTTGACTTACGAGGAGGAGCTGGTGGCTATTCTAGCCCAGCAGGTTCGTCAGTTGAGGTCGAAGAATTATCATTCAGTCTGAGTGTAGTGGAGAGGTCAGCCCATCAAAGCAGCTACTTGGGAGTTGAGTCGGACGTGCGGAGTAGATATCCCCATCTTTTCACCTGCCCAGGTACTTTTCTATGTCCGTTCAAGGACAAACGATTATTTTAGAGGTGGAGAATGTGATGACACGATAGGTCATTTTATGTTTTAGAAACTAATTCTGTGCTCTGAAGCCTTTAATACCTCATCTTAACCCTTTTCGATTTGCGTGCACAGTCCGAGTATTTTTTTCGGAAAGCTTTTATGTTAAAAACTGAGAAAATACGAAATTTCTGCCTTAAAATACATTTGAGTTAACTTCGATCAACGTTTTGAGCAAACGGATCTGGATTCGTATTTTGACAGTCACGGTGGGTCCGTATCGTGATTTGGGACTTTGACGTATGCCCAGAATCGAATTCGGAAGTCCCTAGACCGAGTTATCGTACTTTGTTAAAATTTGAAAGTTAAAGGATTAACGACTTTGAAATGTTTGACTTTTTGGATATCGGGTCTGTATTTTGGTTTCGGAACCCGGTATAGGTCCAATACTATATTTATGACTTGTATGTCAAATTTGATGAGAAACGAAGTTGGTTTGACGTGATTCGGACGTCCAGTTGTTAATATAGAAATTCTAAAGTTTCTTGAAAATTTCATTTGATTTTGGTGTCTGATTCATAGTTAAAGGTGTTATATTGGTGATTTGATCACGCGAGCAAGTTCGTATGATATTTTTAGACTTGTGTGCATATTTGGTTTAGAGCCCCGAGGGCTCGGGTGAGTTTCGCATAGGCAACAAAGTGGAATTTGACTTAGAACATTGTTGGTGTGCTTCAATTTTTGGTGCAAGCCTCAGACCTCTCAATTGTGAGGTTAGGCTTTGCATTTGCAACCTTTGATGGGTTTGCATTTACGAAGAGTAGCTGGGGCACCTTAAGTTCGCATTTGCGAAGTGGGTCAAGGGGGTACAGTGATCGCAATTGCGATCAAACGGTCGCAATTTCGGAAGGTTGAAGTTCGCATTTGCGAACAAACCATCGCAAATGCGATGTTAGCAGAGATAGGGGGAGTCTTCGCATTTACGAAGCAATTCTCGCATTTGCAGGGTTCGCATTTTCGAACCCCAGGTCGGAAATGCGACATCTGCAACTGATCAAAATGGGACTTAGACGGGATTTTGGTTCATTCTCTCAAATTTTCAAAACAAGAAACCCTAGAGGCGATTTTTCAAAGGACCTTTCTTCCCCAAATCATTGGTAAGTGATTCTTAGCTAGTTTCTTTCAATATTTCACTACATTTCCTAAGATTTCAACCTAAAAATCTTGTGTTTTCATGGTGGAAATTGGGGGTTTTGGGTAATATTAGGGATTTTTGTAAAATGGGGATTTAAACCTCAAATTGAGGTCGGATTCCAAAACAAATTACATAACCGAGCTCGGGAGTGAATGGGTAATCGGGTTTTGGTCCGAATTTCGAGTTTGGACCAAACGGACCCGAGAGTTGACTTTTATTGACTATTTCAATAATAACCTAAATTGAATTCTTTGCAATCGTGGGTAGTTCCTAAGGCTTAATTTGAATCATTTGGTTGGTAATTTTCTAGATTCTATTAGTTCGGAGGCTTGTTTGAAAGGCAGAGCTGTGATTGAGCTTTGAGTGGACTTTTGGAGCGAGGTAAGTGTCGTGGTTAACCTTGACTTGAGGGATTAGGACTTGTTTGTCTATTTTCTACATATTTAGATGTTGGGTACAACGTATATGTGAGGTGACGAGTACTTATGCATTGTTGTCGGGTTAAAGCATATGGGTGGGGACTTGTTCCTTGTAGTTTATTGATTACTTTGATCTTATTATCCATGCATAGACTAATTACTTACTAAATTGATCGTTCGTATTGTATTTACGGGCTTTTGTGATAATTAAGTATTGATTCCAAAGTTAAGATTGGTATTGTGGAACCATTGTTGAAGTAAGGCTTGTTCTTGTTGATTCTATCTCCCTGCTATTACTTGTTCATTGTTAGGTGGTAAGGGAGAGTGTTAATGCACGAAGAGTGATGTCGTGCCATATTGTGAGTGTTAATGCACGAAGGGTGATGCTGTGCCATATTGTGAGTGTTAATGCACGAAGGGTGATATCGTGCCTTATTGTGAGTGTTAATGCACGAAGGGTGATGCCGTGCCATGTTATGAGAGTTAATGCATGATGGGTGATGCTATATTGTATCTATTAATTTATATTGAGAGTGAGAGTAAAAGTACGAAGTGTGATGTCGTGTAGTATCATTATTTCATTGTGAGGTTGAGAGTAAAAGCATGAAAGGTGTTGTCATGCAATTTTCTTTATTGTGTTTAATTGTTTTCACTGGTTAAAGGCATATTGTCTATTCTGGCTATCATTTCCATTGTATTACTCGTATCTTGCATCCCCTTTAGCATGTCCCCCTCCCAATAGTACATGTTTTAGATGTTATTGTTGTTTTCTTGTACATATATTGTTATCTGCACAGGTTTATTATGTGGGTGTCTTGTCATAGACTCGTCACTACTTCGTCGAGGTTAGGCTCGACACTTACCAGTACATGGGGCCGGTTGTACTCATACTACACTCTGCACTTCTTGTGCAAATTTTGGTACTGGTCCTAACTGATCGGGAGTCTTAGCAACATGGACTTGCTTATAGGAGACTCAAGGTAGATCTGTTGGCATCCGCAGACCTTGGAGTCCCCTTCTATCTCCCATATTTTACTGTTTCTTTTCATTCAGAACAATTGTATTTCTTTCAAACTCTGTTTGTAAAAAATCTTAGAAGCTCGTGAGTTGTGACTCCATATCTGTATTGTATCAAATATTATGGGCATATATGTTATTCCGCACTCAGTTTTGTTTCATTTTGGCTTAATTGACTTTATTTGTTGAAACTGAATAACAATTGACTTAACGGTTCTCTAACGTTGGCTTGCCTAGCAAGTGAAATGTTAAGCGCCATCACGGTCCAATAGGTATGAATTCTGGGTCGTAACATGTTCATACCAAGCGTGGCGCCGGAGTTAATCCCGAATCAGTTCAAAATGCCGGACGTGCAAAAATATGATGGGACCTCGGATCCTCATGAGCACATCACCGCCTATACAATGACGGTGAAAGGAAACGACTTAGCTCTGCACGAGATTGAGTGAGTCTTGCTGAAGAAGTTCGGGGAGACCCTCACGAAAAGAGCCCTAACATGGTATTCACTTTTACCCTTAATAGATTCCTTCGATATGCTCGCAAATTTTGTTATCAAGGCCCATGACAGAGCTAGGAAGGTGCAGGCCCGAAAGGCTGACATATTTAGAATTACGCAAGGAGAGTCTGAATTGCTGCGAGAGTTAGTGACCAAATTTCAGAAGGAAAGGATGCTGCTACCGGCCGTGACATATGAATGGGCATCTAAGGCATTCATGAATGGGCTGAACCCGAGGAGCTCTGACGCTTCCCAAAAACTGAAAGAAGGTCTTCTCGAGTTCCAGGAAATAACATGGGCGGATGTTCACAACTACTACGAATCAAAGATAAGAATAGAAGATGACGAGCTCGGTTTCCCGGCATCAATCAAGGGTCGGGATCGAGAGAAGAATAAGGAAAAGTTGAAGGATGATTTGACGCCGATCGACGATCTATTAAAGGTCTAGTTTTTCCCTACAGAAGGATCGAAAGATACAGTAGAGGTTTCCGGTCTGCGAACAGGTTCGCTACCAATAGGAGAGCCGATTGTGGCCAGACCAACAGATCGTTGCAGGATAAAGCGACGTCAGGTTCCCGAGACTCCACCTACCCCAGAGTATCCGAGTATAATTTCAACGTCAGCGTGGTGGAATTGGTATCGACGATGAAGAACGTAAAGGAAGCACGGTTCCCGAGGCGATGAGATCTAGCCCCAGTCAAAGGGATCCTAATCTATGGTGTGAGTATCATGGGACCAATAGCCACCGGACTGGGGACTGCAGACATCTGCGTGAGTAGGTGGCGACATTGCTAAAAAATAACCATCTCACACAATTCTTAAGTGACCGGGCAACCGGGATAACGCGAAGCCCTCAAACATGGGAGAAGATCATCCTCGTCTCACGATCAACATGAGTTTTGGAGGTAACGAGATTAATAGTGTAACCTTCTCAACCGCAAAAGAGATAAAGGTATCGGTAACCTATAGTAAAAGACTCTGGGAAGTCGCCAAGGACGATATCACCTTCACGGAATAGGACGCCGATGGACCCCTACTACTGCACAATGATGCCTTGGTAATTTCTCTTAATATTTTGATTTTAAAATTAAATGTGTTTTGGTGGACCCGGGAAGTGCAGCCAATATTAACCAATGGAAAGTGCTAGAACAAGTCAAGCTAATCGGAAGCCTCATTCCGGCTGCAGAGCTCCTCGCCAGGTTCAACTTAGAAATCGTGACAACCCGAGGGGAGATTCTTCTTCCCACAAATGCTTAAGGGGTAATGAAGAAGACCCTGTTTGAAGTAGTAGACGACGATATGGGCTACAACATTATTCTTGGAAGACCATAGCAACATGAGATGAAGGCTGCACTATCAACATACCATCAACTTCTGAAATTCCCAACTCTATAGGGAATTAAACAAATAAGAGGAAATCAATCGGCAACAAGTGAGATGAACGCAAACTCGGTTTCCAATAGCAAAAGGAAGGAACATGTGGCATAGCAATTATAGGAACTGACACCTGCTTCCGAGCAAAATGAAGTCTACAAAGGGGGGGAGTCGTCAGAATCCTATCAGGTACCAAGGTATTTCTAGGTACCATAAGAAAAGAACGCAACCAAATCCATAGCGGAAGAACTCAAACAAGTCGCATTATTCGAGAAATACTTGGAGAGGAAATTCCACTTGGGGACATGACTAAACCCAGAGCTTATGTCAGGATTTGTAGAATTTCTTAAATTTAATGTTAATTGTTTTGCGTGGTCACATGTGGATATGACGTGTATCCAACTAGAGGTGGCCGTGGACAAGTTAAGTCTGGATCCCAGCATCCTTCCGGTAAGGCACAAGAAACGCCCTATTGCCGAGGTCATAAATAGGTTTGTCAAAGAAGAGGTAACTCAATTTCTTGATATCGGTTCGATCCGAGAGGTAAACTATCCCGATTGGCTAGCTAACGCAGTAGTAGTTCCAAAAAAGAATAATAAATTTCATATGTGCGTAAATTATAAGAATCTGAATAAGGAGTTCCCAAAAGACTCATTCCCATTGCAAAACATTGATCAAATGATTGATGCGACGGTCGGGCACGAGTTGATGAGTTTCCTCGATGCCTATCCCGGGTACAACCAAACCAAAATGAACCCAGAGGATCAAGAAAAAACTTCATTCATAATGAACTTTGGCACATATTGCTATAATGTGATGCCTTTCGGGCATAAGAACGCCGGAGCCACTTATTAGAGTCTTGTGAACAAAATGTTTGAAAAATAAATAGGGAAAACAATGGAAGTTTACATAGATGATATTCTGGTTAAGTCTTTGAATACAAGTGATCATCTTAAACACCTCCAAGAAACTTTTGACATCCTAAGGAAGTACAACATAAAGTTTAACCTAGAAAAGTGTGCATTCGGAGTCAGCTCTGGTAAGTCCTTGGGATTCCTAGTGTCACAAAAGGGGGATCGAAGTCAATCCCAATAAAATTAAAGCCATCGAGGACATCCCCGGCCAACTATCAAATGTGAAAGAGGTTCAGAGGTTAACAGGAATATTAGTTGCTTTAAGCAGGTTTATTTCTCGGTCTTTAGAAAAATGTTATCACTTTTTATCACTTCTGACAAAGAAGAACAACTTCGAATGGACTCCGAAATGCTAGCAGGCTTTGAAAGATTTGAAAAGGTATATATCGAGCCATCCGTTACTATCAAAACCAGAGGAAAGCGAATAGTTGCTGATTTACTTAGCGGTCTCGGAGGTAGCAGTAAGTGTCATTTTAGTCCGTGAATATGAAGGTACGCAATCTCCTATCTATTATGTTAGTAAAATTTTAACGGGAACGTAAACTCATGACCCACATCTCAAGAAATTGGCCTTAGCTCTTATAGTCATCGCTTGAAAGCTTAGGCCTTATTTTCAATGCCACCTGATAGACGTGGTGACAACCTTTTCCCTGCGGAATATCCTTCACAAACATGAACTTTTAGGTTGATTTGCCAAATGGGTAGTCGAAATGAGTGAATTTAACATAGAGTATAAACCCAGGACTGCGATCAAATCACAAGTTTTGGCCGATTTTGTGGCCATTTTCAATCCCGTACTGCTACCTTTGGCCACCAAAGAAGTGGTGATGGTGTCGGAATCGACATTGGGAGTCTGGATCTTGTTCACGAACATAGCGTCCAACGTGAAAGGGTCCAGGCTCAGGGTAGTACTAATCACGCCCTAGGGAAAAATCCTGAGGCAAGCTATAAGAACTGTTCCCTTGACTAACAATGAAGCCAAGTATGAGGCTTTGATTGTAGGACTCGAGCTGGCCCGGGGACTGGAATCCGAGGTCACAAAAATCAAATGTGATTCCCAACTGGTAGTAAATTAGGTCTACGGGATCCTTGACACCAAAGAGAAATGCATGAAACAATATATAGTGAAAGTCCAAACTCTGCTCGCACGGTTCAGGGAATGGTTAATCACCTACATCCCGAGGGAAGAAGACGTAGAAACTGACACGCTGGCTAACATGGGCTCGTCCATGGAGATGAAGGGATTCGACTCCGGTACGGTTTTACACCTCATGCATTCGGTATTGGACGTGGTCGATTATTGTGAAGCAAACACGACTAATTTGGTCTGGGACTAGAGAAATGAGATCATTGACTATCTTGAGCATGGAAAACTACCCGGAGATCCCAAGGCATCTTGGGCGCTATGTACTAAAGCAACATGTTACTACTTCAGGGGAGGCCAATTATATAGAAAGTCTTTCCAAGGCCTGTTGGCTCTATGTTTAGGAGCCTCCGAGGCTAATTACGTCATAAGATAAGTTCACAAAGGAATATGTGGAAATCACTCGGGTGCGGACTCGTTGGTATTAAAGCTAATTAGGGCAGGATACTACTGGCCCCGGATGAAACAAGATGCTAAGACATTTGTTCATAAATGCGACAAATGTCAATGACACGCGCGATGGTGTATCAACCAGTAGAACTATCGCATTAAGTACTGTCACCCCGGCCATTCATGAAATTGAGGATGGACATAGTTGGTCCATTGCTGCCTGCTCCTGATAAGGTAATATTTTTTTTTATATTTTAACTAACAACGTTTCTAAGTGGGTTCAAGCATGTCCTTACAAGCAAAATAGACGAGTGTGAAGTGGTCGATTTCCTGTGGAAGAACATAATTTGCAGGTTTGGGATACCAAAGGAGATAGCTTGTGACAACGGGCCACAATTGATAGGCGCAAAGGTAACAAAATTCCTTGAAGACTTGAAAATCAAAAGAATCACATCTTTGCCATACTATCTGAGCGCAAACGGCCAAGCGGAATCTACAAACAAAGTGATTATTCAAAATCTCAAAAGGAGATTGGAAGCAGCCAAAGGCAAATGGCCCAAAGAGTTACTGGGAGTGCTATGGGCATGTTGAACGATGGCCAAGTCAAGCACGGGAGAGACACTTTTCTCTCTCATATATGGAGCAGAAGCCCTGATCCCAGTGGAAGTGGGAGAACCTACCATGAGATACTTCCAGCAGATGAAGAAGCAAATAACGAAGCGTTGTTGTCAGATTGGTGTTGCTTGACGAACGCCGGGACATGGCACATATAAGGAAGGTGGACCAAAAATAAAGAATGGAAAGATACTATAATCAAATAACCAATCTTCTTTATTTCAAAGTAGGAGACTTGGTTTTGAGGAAAGTAACTCAAAATACCTGAGTGGTCAATGTAGGGAAGTTGGGTCCAACGTGGGAAGGCCCCTACCGAGTTTCAGGTGTCGACGAGAAAGAATCATACGAATTGGAAAATCAAGACGGTATAAAATTTCCAAGCAATTGGAATGTGGCACATCTTAATAAGGTACTATTGTTGATAGGGACCGCTTATACTAAAAGTATGTGCTGCATTCTTTTTCCCTTCGTCTAGTTTTTTTCCCAATTGGGTTTTTCTTACAAGGTTTTTTAATGAGGCAGCAATTGAAATCATACTACGAAGGAAATTCCATTAGCACAAATAAGACCTTTAAACAACAAGGCATGGAAACAAGAAGCCACTACAGGATGGTTAGATAGTCTTTGGCTCGATAGCAAAGTTCCTAAAGGAAAAAAAAGCTTGTTATCAGACCAAAAGCTATCTGATCGTTCACGAGTGCCCCCACACCTCAAGCCACTAGGGGTGGTTAGATAATCTTTGGCTCGGTAGCAAAGTTTCTAACGGAAAATGAAGCTTGCTATCGGACCAAAGATTATCCAACCATTAACTAGTGGAATAATCAAGGAACAATACTTCTAGTGTTCAAATTCGTATTCTTCGCATTCGAACACTGAGGGTTGATATGAGAAAATGGAAACATGACTGCCACATAAACCGGGACTACAAAATCCGGGAACAAAGATGTATCATTGGACCGGGGATTGTGCGGCCAGCCCCGTAAAAATAAGTTGTACAAATTAGCCACAAGTAATGGCAATTTCTTTTCATCACAACGAATGCTTATATACTTTTGAAAATGGAAGGAATAAAGTAAAGTCCTTTTATTTTTATCTTGTTTCTTGTCCAAACGATGAATTAATTTTATCATCTGAAAGTTAATCAAGTACTTCAAATGTTAGTGCCGGAATGAACAGGAGACGTCATCTTCAAGAGCACCATAAATATAAGAGGGCCCTCTCTTATGAAACCCTCACAGTAAAGGATTGGTTCCGGAAGAATTTATGCCCCGAATCCAAATGCCATCTGGGGAAAATACAGTAGAAGCATTAAATAACTCGACATAAAAAGTAAAATTTATGCAATGCTTAAGCGAAAAAGAACTTTTATATAACAAACGTGCCAAGAAACACAAGTACAAGAGTATGAAAAGGAAAACAAAGGGTTGAAAGCAAAAAACTAAACTATTGCATCCCCAGAACTTCGGGGAAGAGAAGTGTTTCCGCCCCTAGGAGAAGTAGGCGGATCTGCTGCCAGCTTGGGACCTTGGACTTCATTGTCATCCCCTTCAAGTTCCTCCTCGGCTCCTGAGAATGCGAAACCAGAACCAGAAGAGTCAATTCCATCCGGTTGAACCGAGAGGCCCCTTCGGCAGTTGACTCCAGCTCACGGGCCTTGGCAATCTTGGCATCAAAGTCAATGACGCCCGCTTTGGCCTCCTTCAAGGTTTTTCTCCTCATGTTGTACATAGAATGTGTTGTTTCAACAATGAGGGAATCTGCTCAGCGCTGAAGCTCTGACTTAAGCTGATCAACCTCGGTTGTAAGGCTATTCCGCTCGAATCTTATGACCTGAAGGCTAAGATCAAGGTCACGGATAGGTGAGTTATAGACTTTATTGTGATCCATGACCCTCTTATACTTTTCTTCCATCTAGGCACGCTTCTCCTTAGCAGCAGCAGCCTCTTCAGCTTTGGAGTTCAAGTCTGCCTAAAATTATTCAGTCTTTCAGTAGAGGCAACCTTGCTCTCGGCAGCAGCAAGAACATCATTTTAGACCTCAGACCATTTATCCTTAGCCTATTAAAATTGTACATTTAAAGGGCGGCCTCTTGGCTAAGGGTCATCACCTCCTAATCGTTCTACTGCAACCGAGCCTCCAACTCACCGGCTTTGGTAGCTCGTGCTTCTAGTGCCGGGAGGCGAGAAGCAATTTAGTCCCGTTCGGCCAACATCTGATCCTGCTTAGATGTGAGTTTTTCTTTATCGAGGATCAACTTTTGAAGGCCCTCGAAAGCAAGGAAGTTAGCCTGCAAAGCAAAAATTCAACTCACAAATCCTGTCATAGCAAAACTAGAAGAAATAGTAAAAGGAACAAGTATTGTACCGCTGCCGCATTGTGCATGGCATTGTTTACCGTACACTCCCTCGAGAGAGAGTGTATTTTCTTCTTGTCTTTCTCTGAAGCCAGAGGCTTCAGGTAATTGGCGAGTTCCACTGGCTAGGACAACAGATAGCACTCGATGGAAACCGAGAGGGAGACGCTCATGTTCTGCAGAACGGGGTCAATAGTTGTGTCCAAAATTCCCATGGTCTTGGGATTGAGGAGGAGGAACATCCTCTTCTCGGGTATCTACGGTCGGTAGGGGTAATGTTGCAGTTGCTGGTGGTGAAGGAATGGCCAGTGAAGAAGGAGATGAAGATGATGGTGTTGTGGGTTGAGACACAACTGTGGTAAAAGCAGTGCTAGTTATTGGTTGCTCATCAACCGAAGACGGAAGAGTCCCGGTACCCAGCTTCACAATACCGGGAGCAGCGACTGGGACTCGAAAGTAAGAATTGGCATCCTCCACTATATCGCACTCTCCCAAGAGCACCTAGATGTCGTCCTCGGTTGGTATTATTAGCTCTTCATATTGAGCATTTTGTTGAGCTGATGAAGATCATTGTCTCATATTCCAAGCAGACTTGATACTGGTAGCAAACTCCAATATTAAAGGTTTAAGTCCCCCGCTCAATAAGAATGGGCCAAAGTGAAAAGATATGTGTAAACGTATGTAAACCCTTTTTAGGAAAGGTTGCTTGCTCCGCCAGATAAGGAGCGATGATGTTCAAATCATGGCAACCACATTCCTCCTTCACAGTAGGAATGCTAGAAGGACGGATAGAATAAGGGTACACACCAACAACCCATGTACGGGATTTAGCAAAAGGAAACTTCTCTTCAAAGTCCTTGGCTATACTGAGCCTTCTGGGAATAATGGTGCTCACCATAGGAGGGGCATCATCATCGGTGTTTTCTTTGTTTTGAAAAGCTTAAGTTCTTGGAGTAGGAGGCCATAGTTAGCAGAAGGAAGTAACAATTCTTCGAAGAAGGAGGATAAGGGAGAGTGAAAGCAAGAAAGAGTTGAGTAAGTGAAGTCGAGAGAGTTCAAAATATTGTGAAGTGTAAAAGAAGAAAAATTAGGCATATAAGTAAAGGAATAGGAGGCTAAAATCGTGGCCATGATTACCTCGAGAACCGGCAAAAGTATTGCTAAATCATGGAGTGACGCATGTTTGGGGAATTAAATGCGGAGAGACGTGCGTCTAATCAAGTGTTAGAAACTTTTCAGAGGAGATCAGAAAATTTCATGCCAAGAAAGGTATTTTCACCAACTTTTCGATGACACAAAGATGTGCCATTGGAAAGTAGGGGGACTATTTGTATAGGGTAAAATCGGTTCATATTAAATACTCGTATAATAGAGAGACACATGGAACCGGAGACAGACGGAAAATGAGGCAGGTGAAAACCAAGACCGGGGGCAGCAACTTTGGTTCGCACCGGGAAGCTCCTGAAAGGAATATTGCTAATGAAGACAAACGAATGACTACCACTCTATAGCATTCAATGGAGAATATTCTGCAGTATTAAATACACAATCCATAATAGAGAATTTTGGCATTCATAGCCTGCCGTTACACATTCTTCAATGGCTCCATAATTGTCATTTAAGAGGGGTTTGATCCTAGGGCCTTGTTCCCTAGGTGTAACTATAAATAGTGACTTCACCAGCCATTGTAGGGGATACGAATTTTCTGACAAACTTATGCTATATACTATTCAAAAGCTCAATAACATTTCATTTTTTGTTTATTGATATTCATTGCTCCCTTCAGAAGCTCTGCTCCCGGGACCAAGCTATTTGCTATCTTATATCATTTTCATTTCTAATAACAACATACCCAGTATTATCCCACATCGTGGGGTCTGGGGAGGGTAGTGTGTACGCAGACCTTACCACTACCTTCTGAGGATAGAGAGGTTGTTTCTAATAGACCCTGGCTCAGGAAAGCATAAACACCACAATAATGAAAATATAGACAAGAAGGGACAGTACCAAAAATACATATAAAAGCAGAATAAAAACAACAAGACAGTAAGGTGATCAACAATGAAATAAAACAACGGTTAGTCATAAATGCGTCAATACTACTGTTATGACCACTCTAGACTACCTACTCTACTACCCTAATCCTCGACCTCCATACCTTCCTATCAAGGGTCATGTCCTCGGTCAGCTGTAGTTGCGCCATCTCTTTCCTAATCACCTCTCCCCACCTCTTCTTAGGCCTACCTCAACCTCATCGTAGGCCCTTCAATGTCAACCTCTCACACCTCCTCACCAGGGCGTCTGTGCTCCTTCTCCTCACATGACCAAACCACCTAATCTGCATTTTCTGTATCTTGTCCTCAATAGGGGCCACACCCACCTTGTCGCGAATAACCACATTTCTAATTCTATCTAACCTGGTGTGCTCGCACATCCATCTCAACATCCTCATCTCTACTACCTTTATTTTCTGGATATGAGCGATCTTGACTGGCCAACACTCAGTCCCATACAACATCGATGGTCTGACCACCATTCTGTATAACTTACCCTTAAGTTTTGGTGGCACCTTCTTGTCACACAAAACACGGGAAGCGAATCCTCAATACGATATGTGACATATTCATCAATCTCCCCATCCCCCTGAATAATAGACCCAAGGTACTTAAAACTCCCTCTCCTAGGGATGACCTACGAGTCTAGCCTCACCTCTCATTCCCCTCCTTGAGTCTTGCCACTGAAATTACACTCCAAGTATTCTGTCTTGGACGTGCTCAACTTGAAACTTTTAGATTACAGGGTCTGCCTCCATACCTCTAACTGCGCATACACATTGTCTCGCATCTCGTCGATCAACACAATATCATCTGCAAATATCATACACCACGGCACCTCCCATTGGATGTGGAGCGTTAGTACGTCCATCACCAGAGCAAACAAAAAGGGCTGAGTGTCGACTCCTGATGCAACCCCATCATAATCGGAAAATGGTCTGAGTCCCCACCCACCGCTCTCACTCAGATATTTACTCCATTATACATGTCCTTAATCAACCTAACGTAGGCAACGGGTACACCTCTAGCCTCCAAACATCGCCACAAAACCTCCCTCGGAACTTTATTGTATGCTTTTTCTAAGTCGATGAACACCATATGCAAGTCCTTCTTTCTCTCCCTATATTACTCCATCAATCTCCTAACAAGGTGGATGACTTATGTAGTCGAACGCCCCGGCATAAACCCAAACGGGTTCTCAGATATAGACACACTACTTCTCACCCTTAGCTCTACCACTCTCTCCCAGACTTTCATATTATGGCTAAGCAGCTTGATACCCCGATAGTTATTACAATTTTGGATATCACCCTTGTTCTTGTATACAGGAACCATCGCGTTCCACCTCCAATCTTTGGGCATCTTCTTCGTTCAAAAAATGATACTTCTTCCGTTCCAATTTATGTGAACATGTTTGACTAGGCAAGGAGTTTAATAAAAAATAAAGACTTTTGAATTTGTGGTCCTAAACAATTGAAAAGGCGGCCCAGAGTATTTGTGTGGTTATAAAAGCTTCTCATTAAGGGAAAAATTGTAAGTTTAAGCAAAATTGTTTCCAAATTTAGAAAGGGGTCATTCTTTTTGGAACAGACCAAAAGGAAATAGGTTCACTCCAAGCCTGTCTTGCCCGCACTCTTCCAAAACTCCACTGAAATTTCATCCGGCCCGGTCGCTTTGCCTCTACTAATCTTACGCATAACCTCCTCAACTTCATCAACTTTAATCCGCCTACAGTACCCAAAGTCATAGCGACTCCCAGAGAGTTCCAAATCACACAGTACAATGCTCTTGTCTCCCTCCTCGTTCAAGAGACTATGGAAGTAGGTCTGCCATCTCCGACGAATTAGCCCATCATCCAACAAAACTCTACCTTCTTCGTCCTTGATGCACTTTACTTGGTCCAAGTCACGCGCCTTCCTTTCTCGCGCCTTGGCTAACCTGAAAAATCTCTTATCCCCACCTCGGCCCTCGAGTTCCTCATATAAACGACTAAAAGATGCAGTCTTGGCCACCATAACTACTAGCTTTGCCTCTTTCTTAGCCAACTTATAATGCTCCTTATTCGCCCTCTTCTCCTCCTCGTCTACACTTTTCACTTACTTCAGATACGCTTCTTTCTTGGTTTCCACTTTTCCTTGCACCTCTTCATTCCACCACCAGTCTCCCGTGTGACCACTAGAGTAACCCCTTGAGACCCCTAATACCTCTCTCGCAGCTTCCCTAATGCACTGCGCAGTCATGGTCCACATAGCGTGTGCGTCCCTACTACTCCTCCAAGCCCCCATAGTCACCAGCTTGACCCCCAACTCCTGCGCTTTAGCTTGCGTCAAGGCTCCCCACTTTATCTTATGTTGGCTATACATCAAGTCTTTCATTTTATTTAATTTGTTTATCATTTTGGGATTAAATCAATTCGTTTGTCTATTAACCACGTTATAAAATTTAACATGTTTGATTCGTATTTCCATGCTAATGCTTTTATGGTAAAAAATTCCCGATAATCCGGTGTTTATACCAATCGAATGAATATATGACACATATCTTCTTTACCACTAAAATATATTACCCCTATTAATTAATAATATATGCACTTACCTTAATTTGACTCGATGAAATAAATTAGAGTTATTTGGTATTTAAGGGCTGCGGGTAAGTTTTTATACTATTCTATTCTTATTCAACACTACAACTAGGAGAAAAGCCTAGAAGAAGAGACGGCGACGGTGGTTAGCACTAGCATTGGCACGTGAAATGGTGTTACCTGAAGATATGGTAAGGGAGGTTATGTTATTTGTATACGGTCAAAATAGATTTCAGCCTTCCTACGTTCGATCGAGTTCAAGTGTTAAAAAGTCGGAATGAGATTTTGGGAGTGCGCTCCGTAGTCGGTACTAACGAGCCTCGAGCCCGAAGGTCGCTCGAGGAGTCGGCTCGATAACCCTATCGAGCCCGTGATCGAATCGATCCGCAAGGCACTGCTTCGAGGTCGGAAAGGCGCGACGTCCATCTCGAAGGTCGAACTCGAGCCAAGACCGAAGGGCCTGACCTAGTAACGAGTTCGAGCCAATATCGAGCTCACACACAAGAGTCGTTGCAACCGCACCAAGAGAGAGAATCTTGGTGGGAATCAAGGAAAAAACAAGTCATCATGGGCCTTCCACTATTTGCTTTGTTTTATTATTTTTTGTAATGACCCTCTTCTATAAAATGGGGAATCCTTGTAAGCTAATGGCAGAGACAAAAAATCACTTCTCAGATAAAAATATATCCCCTTATGCTTGTTTTACTCATTCTTTCTGCTCACTATTTTCATTCTCATAGTCAAGAATACACATATTTCTATTTCTCTACACGATTTATATCAAATTGTATCGCATATCCTTGAACCATACACAAATCTAGCGTTATCCGTTTTTTCGGGTAAACAGTTTGGCTCCCATCATGGGGCCAAGGGTAACAGTGGTTGTTTGATACAAATCTGCAATACACACCAGTTTACAACTTTAGATAAACAATGGCAAACCCTCGATTGATGGCTTTGCCTATCGACCATGAAGTCGGCCTTCAAGATGAAATCAACAACTTGACACCCAGGGACGGGAGGCGAATTAACGATGTCACCGAAGCTCGAGTCAAAGTACCGCTAGATGTCAATTCACAAGTGGATCTTGAGGCGAACCAACGTTCCGAACTGGAAAAAAGTGTTCAAGGCGGTACTCGACCCATAGCTCGAGACACCCATAACGCGAAGGAGATCAGAGTCAGCTTACGGATGATCTTTGAGATGTTGCAAGCCTAGCAAATAGCGATAGCTCAGTTGCAGAGTCAAACTCAGGAACAAAGCAGGCCGGAGCCCAATCCGATTCGAGAAATCACCCACAGAACGGAACTAGCCATAGTGAAGTCAAATGAGCCAGAATCGGGGACTACTCCCGAAATTACTAAATTGCTCGAGCAACTCACAAAACGAGTCGAAGCCAACGATAAAAAAATGGAAACATATAACTACAGGGCCGATCAGATCCCAGGAGCTCCACCAATGATAAAAGGGCTAGATTCGAAGAAATTCATTCAAAAGCCTTTTCCCTCGAGTGCAGCCCCAAAATCAATCCCCAAAAAATTCCGTATGCCCAAAATACCCAAATATAATGGAACGACCGACCCCAACGAGCACGTCACTTCTTACACGTGTGCCATCAAGGGCAATGATTTGGAAGATGATGAGATCGAATCTGTATTATTGAAAAAATTCGGTGAAACCCTGTCAAAGGGGGCATTGGTATGGTACCATAATTTACCATCTAACTCTATTGATTATTTTGCTATGCTTACAGATTGCTTCATAAAAGCACATGCCAGAGCCATAAAGGTCGAAACCAGAAAGTCAGACCTGTTCAAGGTAATACAAAAGGATAACGAGATGTTAAGGGACTTCGTAGCTCGTTTTCAAATGGAACGAATGGATCTGCCACCAGTCACAAACGATTGGGTTGTTCAAGTTTTCACTCATGGTCTAAACGAGCGAAGCTCGATGGCTTCACGGCGGCTGAAGCAAAATCTGATCGAGTACCCAGCTATTACTTGGACCGATGTGTACAATCGATATCAATCCAAAATAAGAGTCGAAGATGACCAATTTATTTCTAAGTCCATTACGAAAAAGCAAAAGTCGACCAGAGATCGATACCAGCCATATAGAAAAAACGATACTACTGCTGAGTATCTGAGGCCTCTTTAAAATCAACATCGTACACTGGGGGGCTTTCTCATTGAACGCACCTGTGATGATTATCAAGTTCGGTGCAAAGGAAGTTACTTCGTTATTTCATGACAAACAGTGTCTCAACGGGAAACGTTGTAAGGGCCAAATGATCAAAACGAGCCATGCTTATGTAGTTGGCCCGAGCCCTGATGCAAAACATGAACCCATGTATAATGACTTTCAAAGAAAGCTTTCTTCTTTACCGATATTCTATGTTCAAGATTTATTATGCAAACATGATCGAGTTGGAACAAGAGCTTACTCGACCATTACGCCTAAGGGCTACATTGCATCGAGTTTGAATCATTCGCTCGACTACCAAGTTTACGGGCTACCTTTATTTCGAGTTCGAGCAATCACTCACTCGACCATTAAGCCTACGGGCTACTTTGACTACTAAGCCTACGGGCTACTTTTATTTCGAGTTCGAGCAATCACTCACTCGACTACTAAGCCTACATGCTACCTTTATTTCGAGTTCGAGCAATCACTCACTCGACCATTAAGCCTACGGGCTACTTTGACTATTACGCCTACGGGCTACATTGCATCGAGTTCGATTTATTCGCTCGACTGCCAAGCCTACGGGCTACCTTTATTTCGAGTTCGAGCAATCACTCACTCGACCATTAAGCCTACGGCTACTTCGACTACTAAGCCTACGGGCTACCTTTATTTCGAGTTCGAGCAATCACTCACTCGACCATTAAGCCTACGGGCTACTTTGACTATTACGCCTACGGGCTACATTGCATCGAGTTCGATTTATTCGCTCGACTGCCAAGCCTACGGGCTACCTTTATTTCGAGTTCGAGCAATCACTCACTCGACCATTAATCCTACGGGCTAATTCGACTACTAAGCCTACAGGCTACCTTTATTTCGAGTTCGAGCAATCACTCACTCGACCATTAAGCCTACGGGCTACTTTGACTATTACGCCTACGGGCTACCTTTATTTCGAGTTCGAGCAATCACTCACTCGACCATTAAGCTTACGGGCTACTTCGACTACTAAGCCTACATGCTACTTTTATTTCGAGTTCGAGCAATCACTCACTCGACTACTAAGCCTACGGGTTACCTTTATTTCGAGTTCGAGCAATCACTCACTCGACCATTAAGCCTACGGGCTACTTTGACTATTACGCCTACGGGCTACATTATTTCGAGTAATACTACTCATTTCTTCGAATTAAAACGAACACTTGACTATTTAAGCTGAAGGATGTTCGAGCCCGATAAAGCAAAGGGGACTACCCACGAGGCCCGAAGGCAACAAAGATTTAAATTCAAACTATCTATTTAGTTTGAAAGGCTATTTTTCTACAAAAAGAGGAAAGATTTATATTTACAAATATTTTGTACAGAGGCGGCTACTCTTCCAAAAGGAAGTTCTTTATACAAAAACCGAAAACGGTATCGAATGAATGAAGCGATCGACCTAAGGCCCTAAATGACTCAATCTTCATTGGAGGTCGTATTCTCGGCTTCGTCCTCGTCTTCAGACTCCCCCGAGTCATCAGAGTCTTCCTCAGGAAAGGCCAACCTCCGAGCTTTGTTCTCCTCCGCCCTGGCGACTTCAATCTCGGCCCCAACATCGAAGCCCTGAGCTCTGACCTCCTCAAGAGCCTCTCTCCGAGCCTGCCACTTTGCATGTTCGACCATGCTCGCATCTTTAACTTGGTTAACCTTGACATTGATCCTGAACTGAGCCACTTTGGCATCGGCTCTTTTGTTGGCCTCGATCACTTCAGATCTGACCACTTTGAGTTCTTTGGCCATATCTGTTTTATCTAAAGTGGCCAAATCCAACCGATGTTGAAGCTCTCTTATCTTTTCAATCAGCCCCAAAGCATTTTCTTTCGTAGATCGAAGTTGGGCATCGGACAGCTCCAACTGAGCTTCGACGACTTTCCTTTTTCGAGGCAAGGTTATCCATACACTTTTTAAATTCCTCTACCTCGGCCAGTAGCGCATCTACCTGAGAGTTAAGCCGTCCAATCTGCTCGATCCTCTGCCGAACCTGCAGAATCGGATCGTTAGTGGTTATCTCTTTTTCATCTTCACTATCATGGAGCATTCAGAATACCTGCTCAGCCATCTCCTCATGCTCTTCCCGAGTCGCTGCCAAATCTGCTCAAAGTTTTTCACTAAGAAGCTTGTACGAGTCACTCTTCTCAGTGAGGCTCCGAACCTCGGCATCATGCTCCTCCCTAATTCGAAGAAAGGCCTCGTGATGCAACACCGAAGCCTGCAAACAAAATGAGAGACATTAGAATTACCTACAACTCTGTGTAAAAGAAGCGGCGAAAAGGCCATCAGAGTTACCCGATTCAAAGCATGTTGGGCCTCGTTGAAGAGGCAAGCGGGCCCCACCGCATTCATCACTGATTGAACGAGTAACGAGTTCGAGCCAGTATCAAGCTCACAGACAAGAGCCGTTGCGACCGCACCAAGAGAGAAAATCTTGGCGGGAATCAAGGAAAAGACAAGTCATCATGGGCCTTCCACTATTTGCTTTGTTTTATTATTTTTTGTAATGATAGAGACAAAAAATCACTTCTCAGATAAAAAGATATCCCTTTGTGCTTGTTTTACTCATTCTTTCTGCTCACTATTTTTATTCTCATAGTCAAGAATACACATATTTCTATTTCTCTACACGATTTATATCAAATTGTATCGCATATCCTTATAACCATACACAAATCTAACGTTATCCGATTTTTCGGATAAATATTGCTGCCATCGAAGTCTCTGTACCGATACAAGTCTGTCTCAAAAACCTGGCGCTCAATCATCTGCGAACATGAATTCATGAAACTGCGTAACGGCCGCAACATAGGGATCGTCATATCCAATTCTAGCTCCTTTTTCCTATTAAGGCTCCGTCTTACTAATATCCCTTCTCCTCTTCCTCCTTTTATCGAGCAGCAGTTCGGTACTGCTGAAATTGGATTCAGAGAAGTAATCAATGGCCTCTTTTGTTTTTATACTCCATTTGGTGACCTTATTCTCTGCAATTCCTACACTTTTGAAACAATGGAACTCCCACTCCCCTCGTTTTTCCGTCCTAATAAATATGAAACTCAATTTCGTTTCGGATTCGATCCCTTTATTGGCTCCTACAAGTTGCTATGCATTGGCGGCCTCTTCGATAGTGATAATGTTAATTTCCTAGAGATTCTTACTCTAGGAGGAGTGGATATGAACAAAACAAAGACCAAGAGTATAAGCAGAAAGTACACAACTGGATAAAGCTGTCGCCTACTCATGATCTTCAAGTAAGTATGGATTTGTCATGCACACCAAGTGTTTGGATAAATGACTCTGTGTATTGGTTGGTCGAATGCGACAACTCTAAACGGAAAATACTGGCATTTAACCTTAGAAAACATTGTTTTTTTACTATCTTCCTTCCTGCTGCTGCAAATCATCAAAATCTTGTAGTTGCAGATGCCGCCAGAATAGTGAAGTTAAGGGGAGGTTTGGCGGGGGGATGTTTCATCGCCGCCGCCACAACTACACAAGAATTGGATCTCTGGGAATTGAAGGGTGAAGGGGTCGAATTGTTGGAAATGTTCCATCACCTTACCTGAAGAACTTCAGGTTAGATGTAATATAGAGAGCTGGTGCACTATTGGTAACCTTCCAACTGGTGAAATACTGCTGGCTAATCCTAATATTAATGATAATGATGATTCTAATTTTACCTCTATTTATTCTTATGATCATTCCACTATTAAGTTTCAGAGGTTTGTAGTTGGCAAGTTTCCTTGTACCATTACTGGTGAATCTTTTCAAATATCTTGTCTCGAATTAAACAACAGTGATTCCCTTATAGTTTTATTGCGCAAACCCCCAATTGCTGCTCTTCAATATATGGAGGAATATATGAGAGAAGAAACGCTTGCAGAAAAACTTAGAAGAATACTTATCGAGAAAAAGAAAGAAAGAAAAGTTTCAAGAATACGAGCATGAAGACGCAAGTGACTTTATTTAGTAGGAGTATAATATTATTTTGATATTTTTCTGTTTATGTTTTATTGTCTAGCGAGTCGTATTTATTTTGCCATGAATGGAACTAAGGTATTTGTTTCCGTTATATATCTCTCCCTTAAGAATAGTTCTTTTAAATGATGCATTCAGTTTTTGACATGAGTTGAGCTCGTATATTTATTTATGTGCATGTCTTTGCAGAAAAAGATTTTGATGAGTTTAATTTTAACTTAAACAATTTAATTATGAAGAGTATTGGAAGACAGTAAGTCCAATGATTTCACTACACAATTAAAATAATAAACTTTGTAATTTCAAATTTTCAAATCGTAGACAAGGCCAGTTAATGCTATGGCCTATGAAGCCAAAAACATAAAGAAAAGAGCAGGAATAATACTGACAGTTTGTATTGTTGTCTGTATGATTTGGTTTTGGAGTTAATTTATGATACATTGCAGTGTAAAAGGTTTTTAAACTACGTTATATCTTAACTGGTTATTTTAGGTTATTTACTATATTTTCTAGGTTTACTATTGTGTTATGTAGGCTTGACGTGATGAATGATGATGTAAAGAAAATATACACTCAATTCACAGAAAATAAAGTTGTTATAATTTGAAATGATATTATTATGTGAATATTTTACACCATTAATGTATATATAATTTAAATTACTAATCTCCCGTTGCGTCTGTCTGGAGCTCTGTCGTCAATTCGTTAATTGCATGAGTTACTTTGTAATCACCCAATGTGAATATTAGCATATTCAAAACCTAACAATTGGAAGGAAAAACACAATTGTAGTAATCAATCTCTTTACAATAGTGTGCAATTCAAAATTTTGATCAAGAACTACGAAAATGTTATCTATGCATCAGCAATACATGTTTCTGATCATTGTCTTGGTCCTCTTGGAATTTTAGACTTCAGCTGTGTATATCAAGATTTGAAGTAGCTACTCACAACAGGCTTTCTTGGGAAATTTTAAATTTTACAAGTTCAATTCTGACAATATATAATTCAAGGGGAAAAGGTGTTTGTTGGTGAAATATTGAAGATATATAGACCTTTTTTTTGTAATAACGCCTATCCAACTTAGCTTGTGTACACCGTACCTATTCTATCGGGCAAAAGAAAAACAAAATCCTTTCTTATCTTCCCTCTCGAGGGAAAGAGGAGAGGTCTTACGCCTCATTTGTTTGCACTTAATGGAGATCTAACTCTTAATATTTCATAATATTTCAGATCTTAATCATTAAGTGCAATTATTTTTTAGATTTGAATCTTAATAATCCAAATCTTAACCATTAAGTCTGTTTATTTTTTAATTTTACAATCACTTAATGGGTCTGAAAGATCTTAATGATTAAGATTTATATATAACATAGTCTTTAATATCATTAAGATGTTATACATTCAAGAATTTATGTAAAATATGACATTTCACCATAACTCCTACACTTTTACCACTAACCACCACCACCACCACTGCTACCATTGTTCTCCACCATCACCAGGCACCACCCATTACTATCAATCCTCATCCACAACCACCATCGTTGTCAAGCATAAATGTTAGTTGTCACTACCACTAGCCATCATTTACGGCCATCACCACCAATCACTATTACCACTAGGGGTGTACATAAGTCGGATTGGTTCGGATTTTTCAATTATCAAGCTAAACCAATTGTGTCGGGTTATTAAATCGAAAGACCAAACCAAACCAACAAAAGTCGAATTTTTTAATCTCGGGTTTTTCGGGTTATTTCGGGGGGGTTTTCTTCGTAATGTCTTCATAGTACAAAACATAGAATTTGTGCTCCAAAAATTTCTCTGATCCTAGTAAGACATATCTATATAAGATGTTTTTCACGAAAATAACATAAAATATGAGGTGAGTTATGGCATTGTACCAAAATATTCAACAATAAAGATAATAAAATCGCATAAAATAAATATTATTAGTAAGCCATAATGAAAATAAATATAATCTAAAATTACTAAGTTGCTAAAATATGTAAGAGTAACAAGTACTATTTTTACCTGACTAAACATTATAAAAAATAAGTTGTGCATTTTATCTAAACCATAGAAAAACTAAAAAAATAGATATCCAACACTATTGTCATTCCTAGTACAATTTAATTGAATGTCTTTTATTAGCATTAATATTGACTATAAAACTTATTGTAACATTCAAGAAATATAAGTCCAAGTTTAAAATTATACGTTAAAAGATACTACAATAAATATTTTTATGTATTAAATATCTTTAAAACTTCTATATATGTAATGTCGGGTTGGTTTGGTTTCAGTTTGACTTTCTTTAGTTAAAACCAAACCCAAACCAATTATGATCGGGTTTTTTTCCCCAACACCAAACCAAATCAAACCAAACCATAGTCGGATTTGTTTTCTCGGTTTGATTCGAATTATCGGTTTGATGCAGTTTGTCGGTTTCCTTTATACACCCCTAATTACCACAATAACCATCGACCACCACTATCAGTCAACGCTATATATCACCCATCGCAGTTATTAGTCACCACCACCATCAATCACGACTGTTAATTGCTACTATTATCCACCATCTACTACCCATAATCACTACCATCAACCACCATCACCCACCAGCTACTACCCAGTCAACACCTACAACCACAATCTTTAGCTACCACCACCACTAACCACCATAAACTTTTTTAAAAATATTTTACTAATATAAATTTTTACTAATTAGGATTATTTGATTGGATTTACATTTATTAATGTTTAAATAAAGACAAAATATATAAATTCAGAGAAAATAAACAATCTTAATTATTTAGTATCCAGATCTTAATATAACATCTTAATATTCTTATGTGTATTTAGATTCAGACGTTTTAATCTTAATACACATACTAATATTCATATGTGTATTCAGGTTCAGACGTTTTAATCTTAATAAAAACATATGAGGTCTTAATGTCTTATGGAGAGAGGAAGAGTGGAAAGGCTTGGGCAACCTATCCCCGTAGGACCCTATAAAAGAACGGAAGTTGTTGAGAGATTCCATGTTGTCTAGACGAAGGACAACACTTATGTACATGATCAAAGTATGCCACATTGTCTCGTCCCTGCTGCATTGAAGAGTACCTATGCTAACATTGGAGTGGTGGTCAAAGTAGCCGATATTAAATGTTGGTGAGAGATCGAATAATATATAACCCTCACACCACCAAAGCTTATGTAAATGGGAAGAGGTAGACACCTTCTTTTCAAAGTTATAGATTTTTCCTGTATATTTCTTCCATCGTGGTGTATGCAGATTTCCTTGGTCAGATCTCTAGACAATCTGTTTGGGATACAAAATTAAATTTTTCTTTCCGAGTTTTAACTAGGTCCAAAAACTTTTCTCAACAACTAAAGTTCCAACCAATTTTTCGAAACAAGAATTTCTACACAAAAAACGAACCTCACCGCAACTCCCATCAGTTGTTATCCTCAATTCATCCACGTTATCAAATTCCCCTTTGCATTTGCCACGTTATAATCTTCATTTCTATCCATTGTTTAGATAATTTACATATAAATTCTTTAGTATTTGTCCAAGAATTTTTAAGTAATCATGGAAACAAGAAAGAAAAACATTAGAATTGTGATGTTGCCATGGCTAGCTCATGGTCATATCTGCCCATTTCTAGAGCTAGCAAAAGCACTTTCAAAGAGAAATTTCATTACTTATCTCTTTACTACACCAGTAAATCTCACTTTTTTCAAACAAAGACTTTCTCCCATTGATTCCATACGTATTAAGTTAATGGAAATCCAACTTCCAAATTTACCTCAACTTCCTCCTCATTACCACACCACAAATGGCCTTCCACCCCATCTTATCATGAACACTTTAAAAAAGGCCTTTCTTATGTCCAAACCTGATATTTTCACAATTCTTGATACTTTAAAACCAGATTTAATTATCTATGATTTTCTCCAGCCATGCATTCCAACAATGGTCGCTACATTAAATATCCCAGCTGTCCTATTTCTCACTCCTGGTGCTGCATCAAACAGTTATCACTATCATCGTAGGAATAATAATCCAAGTCTTGATTACCCTTTTCGCGAAATCTTTTTTCGTGATTATGAGCATAGGAAAAACAAGAAAATATTCGATTCGCTTGAGAATGATGGCATTGATGAGAAAAATGGTGTCACGAGATGCTTTGAAAGATCACATGACATCGTCTTGATCAAGACTTTTAAAGAGCTCGAAGGCAAATATATCGATTACCTCTCGATTTTATTCAAGAAAAAGTTTGTTCTAGTTGGCCCTCTCGTTCGAGAAATTGATCGAGAAGATGGTGAGAAACATTGTGAGATCATTGAATGGCTCAATGAGAAAGAAAAATGTTCAACAATTTTTGTTTCATTTGGTTCTGAATGTTTCTTGTCCAATGAGGAAGTTGAAGAATTGGCACTAGGATTAGAGCTTAGCATGGTGAATTTTATATGGGTAGTTAGATTTCCAATGGGAGAGAAAAAGAATATTTTAGAGGTTTTACCAAAATGGTATTTTGAGAGAGTTGAGAATAGAGGGATAGTAATTGAAGGATGGGCACCACAAGAAAGAATTTTGGAGCATTCGAGTATCGGAGGATTTGTGAGTCATTGTGGATGGAGTTGTAATGGAAGCGCTTAATTATGGTGTTCCAATTATAGCCATGCCCATGCAACATGATCAACCACTAAATGCAAGGTTATTGGTGAATGAGGTAAGGGTAGGAATGGAAATTCATAGAGATGAGGAAGGAAATCTTGGCAAAGAAGAGGTGGTTAGGATTGTAAGAGAAGTGGTATTTGAGAAAAGTGGAGAGAGATTGAGGGAAAAAGCAAAGGAATTTAGTGAGATAATGAGAGAAAATGGAGAAAATGACATTGATGAGGTGGTGGAAGAGTTGCATAAGCTTTGCAAGAAATTGTTAAGGCATAATTACTAGTCAGGAAAACTATTTTAGAAAGAAAAGAAAAAAGAGCCTTGTTTACATTTTATCTTTTTCTGTTTAGTTTGTCTTAGTGCTTATGGTACTTGTTTACGGGGCGGATTTATAGGTAAATATATGGGGCATGTGAACTCATGGTCTCTTCATCAAACTAGTTATTTTATGTACATATTTTTCAGAATTGGTTTAATATTATTTGCTGGCACTCATGCACCAAAGAGAATAAATGATACACTTGGTTGAATGCTAAGTTATTTACCTAAACCTTTTCTTGTTTACGACAAGAAAGAACGGCGGCAAACCTATATAAAAAGGGAAAACTCCTGTCAAGTTGAAACTACTAATCAAACACAAATTAATTCCCTAATATTGACAAAGAGTTCAGGTTGATGTCTCCTTTAGTTTGTTTGACAAATTCGTTGCCTTTACTTTTGCTCACGAAAGCTCTTCTATCTAGTTTTCTTTCTTTGTTCCTTTTACTTTAATTTGTTCAATGGATTTGTCCAAGGAGATCATCGGTTGGATATGTGATATGTCTTTGAAAAGCAGTCCTTTTGAATAGAGTTCCAACGTAATGAAACATACTCCCTAAGTCTCATTTTAAGTGATTGTGTTTTGATTGGGTCGTAACTCGTGAGTATAAAGCTTGAGAACAAAGAAAAACTTTTGAATTTTATGGTCTAGAATAAGCCATATACATTTGCATAATTATAAATCATTTAATTAAGGTTTATAATTAAATTATTTCTAAAAACAAACTTATGTTCTTTTCGGCACAGATTTAATAAAGTTTTCAAAATCAAGAGAGAGAGATGTTCTTTTCGGCACAGATTTAAGTAAAGTTTTCGAGAGAGAAACGCATATTTTATTTGTGCCAAACTACAGATAAAATGTATAAGGTTCACTATACCACCAGTATTATTTTGAATAAATAACTAAGTTAAACATTTACTATGGATGACTTTAATTATTTATTTATTTATTTAATTTGAATGTAGAAATTACAATCACAAAATAAATTAAAAGAATCAATATATATAGTTAAATCAAAGTAATAATATTGGACAAGTGGCTTAAATTTAAGGAGAAAATTGTACAGGTTACACATCCTCTTTACCTCAAAAGTATGAGCCATGAAAATGGGAGGTATATACAACTCTGCATCAGCTACTGAAGCATTTGATAGCAAACAAGTGAAGCAAACAACATGAAACAATACGCCAAAAAAAGAAAAAGGGGAAATTCTATCACCAGAAAAACAATAAAAACAGTATACTTAGCCACAAAATCTCTTATCCAGATGAACCATGTGTCTTCAGTCCATGCACAGACAGAAACATTACTTTCAACCTCCCTGGACTGCCATGGTATTCTCATTCACCATAAAGCAGCATAACCCAAGTCAAGAATAAATAACGAGTTTAAGTTCTATGCACCGGCAACGTAAAAAATATGAGTATTTACATAATCAGGTTAAATCTCTATGATAAACATTAATTAATAACCAGGTAAAAAATAGTAATCAACCAGCTATAATAGGATGAATTACACTGGGACTCTTAAAATCTTTAAACTGGCAGTGCGTACAAGTTAAATCCATAGATAATGTAACGGAAGAATCACATTAAGTCGCCGAAACCTCTTCAAGAAAGTTCATATGATAAGCAGCAGCATTTGGTCATTAACAATCTCCAACATGATTGCAATAGTCCCGGCTTGTACAACTCTTACAACTACTAAGTGACAAGTATTGCTAGTTTAATTACAGGTATTAGTTCTAAGTTAGAATTTCTAACCACTTTCAATTCCTTTTTTTGACAGTGCACTTTCAATTCCTTTTTTAACAAGATACCTTCACTTTTGTAAACTCTCTACACTAGCCAACACAAAATAGATGTCTATATCTGTTTGAGATGGAAAACAAAGGACTACGAAACAGATGTCTATATCTTTCTGACCAATGTCTCTAAAATGACATCGCATACAATTTCTTAGTATGCACAGGAAGTGAGTTGATTGTCTAGTGGTAAATAAGCACAACTTATATCAGATAGCTAGCAATACACAGACATATGTTATAAGATCATAAACTATAGTTTTGACAGCTTAATAACTTCACTTCCTTTAGCAAAAACCAAGGATAAGATGTTGAAGTTAACTTGACAAAACAAATCATGAAGCTGTACAACAGTAATATAACAAGCCATGAATTGTCTTATCTGTGGGATAGACGTTGCATGAGTCCTCTCTATTGCCAGGAGAGGCGCTGCAAATGCAAGCATCATCTTTGGACTTTAGGAGGCAAAGGATGCATGCATCCCAATGTCGCCATGGAAAATGCACATGCTCCATGAATAAAAAAATTGAGAAAATAAATTCACACTTCTAGATTGTGAGGAGCCCAAAGAAATGAGTAAATAAAATCCATAAGTATGTTACAACGAAGCGCAACGAAGTCACCAAATTCTGTGCTTGATTAGCAGCTTCTGAAATAGGAAAAGATAATATAATTACGTTATTTGCATAATAAAGATGATCCTCCACATTGTCAATAGGTACATTACATCCTAAAAACTATTGTCTTCTGATACATGCATCCACTCTTGGTTTCTTTCAATTCAAAAAAACACTAACAGATTCCTTCTTATCTGTTTTTCCGCCCCCTTTAAGAAAACTTTTCGGATGTAACATTTAAACTTTGACATTTCCAAAGCAGGAATGTCATCAACTAGATCAGAATCAGGGGAAAGTGATTTTTTCAGCTCAATGATATTACAGAAAATAGTCAAGGTCCTTCAGAAATAACATCAAAAGACCTTTCAGTCTTTCTTTACAAAGTTTTGAAGTAAGAATTTAAGAATAATTGAGTCAATTTCTTTCCAAGAATATATATGGCAAGATAACATAGTTACAAATTTGGCCAACTGTCTATAATGGTGGAGGTTAACGACCAAGAGAGAATTAACAAGTGTGTCACCTATTTTCATGCTTTTACAATGCTACTCAAGTCAAAACATGGGTGTGGTCCTACCATAAAAAAGAAAGCCAAAATGGAGAAATTAATTATCAACTGACATGAATACCAGTTCCAGCAGAAATTAAAGTCCTGAGCTCCGTCAAATGTTCGTCATTTGAGATATGGAGTGCGATGCGTAGATTTGTTAGTAATGCTTCTTGATCCCAACTCAAGGGACCAGAAGCATACAATGCCTCCAATGTGCAGCGATAAGCATGCAACTCCAGCTCATGAATACTTGCTGCAACATTGTCCTCCGAAGAAAGACGGCAGCTTTCCTCCTCATGTGCTTCTGCTGAACCTTGAAAAGACTCTGCATCACTGCACAGAAGATCAGGTACTTGACAATGAACTTCGGCTGAAAAGCTACAAATTTTATCAGGACTCTCATGATAAATACTACAACTACCAACTGAGCATGCATCACTATCAGAATCATTAGATTCTCCAATTCTGGCAGCGGAATAGCCATTGGCACCACTTCTTTTTGTAGGCTTCAATCCGTAATATTCATCAGACCAGTTGTTAAACGAAGCACCCACATACTTTTCATCCATGATATTTCCTTTGCACTTGGCAATAACATGGGTCTTGCCCCCTAAGGAAGCCGGAACTATTCTTTGTCTCTTAAAACCTCTCTCAGCTGCCACTACCTCCTGAATGTTTCTAGATGATTCGTCTGACACCCTTTTCAGCGACATCAAAGAGCTAGAATGAGACTTCTGCCTTTTAATGTTTCCCTGAGCAGCTAAATCTCCGTCTCTAACATGACAACCATTCCTAGCACTTAAGACCAGGCTCACCTTTTTACAAGGTTTTTGAGCAGAAAGCTGGTCAGGTTTTGCACACGTACCAGATCCCTGTAAGTGAAAACCAACACAGAGTCAGGAAATGCATCAAAAAGAAGGGTTATCTTTCCACTAATACATTTACTAGACAATGACAAAACAACCAACAAAGCAAGGGATAAAGCAATGATGAGAATGGTTAAAGAGAGGTTAGTCCAAAGGGGAAAAACTCATAAACAGCAAAGCTTAACAAATCCCAACACCATCAGGAAATTCTATCTAATAAAATTCAACAGATAAGATAGTAAAAGTGGGATGCTTAATTTCTTCTGTCATTCGACATTACTGGCAAATAAGGTCAAAACTCAAAACCAAAAAGGAGAAAAATAAGAGCACTAGGAGAAGGGTGAAAGGGAGAGTCAGAATGAAGACTTGCCTTTCCGATCAAGTGCCATTTTTCATCTTGCCAACATTGTCGCACTCTGGTGTTTGATCTGTGAACCTTAATCTCCTGAGGACACCCAGTTGGGTGTACCAAATAATAGCCTCTGTTCAAAACCTTCACAATTCTGGCAGTTTTCCATGAATAGTTATCGAACACCTCGATAATTTGACCAGTTTCCCCATTCTTCACACCTTCTAGACGAGGGGGACATGGTCTGATGTTCCTCCTCGAAACCCTTTCAGCCCTCGCATTGCTTTCTATACCTGGATAACAATCATACATTACAGAGTAAGTATGCCCATTACCAGAGAGGATCTCAGCGGGAGACCAAGATACGGGCGAATCGTTCTTGTTCATCACCTCAACTTTACTTCCTCTTTTAAACCTCATGACCTATGATTAAGCCAACAATTAATAACCTGATTTTCACAAAGAAAAAGAAAAACATGAGAGTTATACATAGGAACCAAGCAAATGCTTGTCCAGGTAGAATTAATATGAGATCAAAACTACAAACAAACAAAAATGGCATTTAAATCACAACATGATTAACTAAATGTAAAGTGAAATATAAAGAGAGAAATATCAAAAAAGTTTCTTCTTTTCCAATAAATAAAATTACCATAAAATGGAGTGTATTTTTCAGCAAGATGATTCTCAGATATATACAGGAAGCAAGAACAAAAACTCTACTCAAAGCCCCACAAAAAAAAATATACTCAAGGTAAAACATAAAATTAAAAAATAATAATTAGTACTATAAATTTCAAAATACTTGATGAAAACACATTGATCAAATTTTTAAAAAAAAATCAAGGAACAAACTAGAGTAGGCACTAATCAGAACATATATATAACACAGAACAAAAAATAGAGAATAAAAAAAATTAATAGCAAGGCTTAAAACTTTATGAATGAATTGCAGGAAATGATAAAAAATTATGCAGAAAATTTTGCCAAGAAATCAATAAATAAGGTTTAGGAAATTAAAAAAAATGGACATGAAATTAAGGACCTTTTCTTGAAATTGAAGCAATGCTTCAGCTTGTGAAGTTGTTGATCGCAAATTAGATTGATTTTCTCAAAGAAACTAAATGAATTTTCCCTTTTGTCGGATTTGGGTAAATGGTATTTTTGTGTTCTAGGGTTTGGTTTTGTTGGGGAAGAAAATTAAATAAGAAAAGAAAATAATTTTTGAGAAAAAGAAAAATTGAGAGAAGGGTATTATTGGAAGATAATGATGATTTGATTCCAAAATTTGATCCACCAGAAAAAACTTTAAGGGCCCCATGAAACGATGCACGCTTTTCCTGTTTGTTTCAAGAATATTAATTTCTTTTTCTATTTTTTACATTTGGTATTACATGGAAATATTCTGTAAAAAATTATTTTAGCTAAAAATATTACTTTATTCGTTTTAATTTATATGACACACTTTTCTTTAAAATATTTCTGACTTTAACCCTCGTAGCTTTTAGAATAGACGGGGACGTTGAAATTACTGAAACTAGGAAAATAATTACAATATAAAATTAGGTAAATTTTATATTCTATTTTATTTGTATTCCGTTTTTATAAAAGTAATATAGCTATAAATTTATATTTCAAGTCTTGTATTATTTTATAGTGGATTCAACATGAAATAACTTCACAAGAATAAAACACCTAAAAGATCGGGATAACTTTGATTTCATCTTCTTCTTTTTTATTCACTTTTAAAATAAGGTAAATTATTAAATTTTATGTTATATAATAATTATTTTATTTTAATATAATGAACCAAATATGTACCAGGAAATGCACATGCGCAAAATTATGCGGCGTATTAATTCCAACATTACATTCTCTGCATTATAATAACTTCATAACTTCGTCTCTAAATGAATGACTCCTAAATTCATTAAACTATTCACTCTCAGAACTGTAATGTGATGTTTGCTCTCTTTTTAACCATCAGTCTAATATTCTCTTTCGTCATCACAAATATCTTTATGTAGATCTAATTAATAACATTTACACTTCATAACCTTCGGGTTGCCCAGTTGGTTTGGAGGTCGGTCATCTATAGATACAGATGATCGCAGATCGATTCCCCCTCAATACCTTCTGGGTTGAGTCTGTCGCATAGGGCTTGCATAGTACGGTTTACATATCATGTACGGTTTGCAGACTATTACACAGGGGGAGTTTTACCCAGTGTTCACCCGAAGGACAGAGGCTGTGATAGAAATTGTAACGGCCGCGAATTTCCCCTCTTACCAAAAAAAAAATACATTTACACTTCACGTCCATCAGAAATTGTTATATAAAATAAAAATAATAGTACTACTACTTTTGAAAGTATTATGGAGTATTTGATTAAAGATTTATTAGTATAAGGGGTAAATAGGGAACTGTGGTGATATTTAGTGATTATCATGAACACAAAATTGGCATTCTAGTTAATAAATGTCCATTAAAATAAGTTTAAAGTTTAAATTCCTATTAGAGCGAGTCACGAGAAAAATTCTCGTGCAATATAATTAATCTTAATGAAGATAATTAATTTGTTAGACAAATAGGTAAACTTAGTTTTACCTTTGACTATCTAAACAAAAACTATAAACAATAAAAAAAAAATAGCTTATGCTTACAATGTCGTAACAGCTTGCATTATGAGTAGCAAAGACTTGTACAAAAAAGTAATTAGTGGTAAGTTAGCATTCATCTATCATCAATATTTATCTCTTTAAGCAAAAGTAATTAAGGAATGATAATAGCAGAATTAAATTGTGGTGTTTTGTGCACACACCTCGGCTAATTCACCCCCCCCCCCCGCACGCACACACACATTCATTTTATATACATTTTACACACACATTAAGGAATGCATATTTTCGTTATATACATTTTACATTTTACAAACTGGATAGCTTTATCCACACAGGTGGGTTGTTTTGATGGTAAGCATCCTCTACTTCCAACCAAGAGGGTTGTGAGTTCGAGTCACCCCAAGAGCAAGGTGGGGAGTTCTTGGAGGGAATGATGCCGAGAGTCATTTGGAAACAACCTCTCTACCCCAGAATAGGGGTAAGGTCTGCGTACACACTACCCTCCCCAGACCCCACTAATCGGATTATACTGGGTTGTTATTGTTGTTGTTGATAGCTTTATCCACAAAAGCCGGACATAAATGATTTTAGTGTAACTCTTTCTTGAAACCTCTCAAATCTTCTTCCTAAAAACTCTACCAAAGTTCCAACTAATTAAGTTACTAGTTATAACTTAAGAAAGAATAAAAGAACAATTAATTAAACCCAATATTGGCAGTTATTAATTCCATCTTAACTTTTTTTCCTAGATTTTTAATTTACAGGATATTCTAAGAGTATATTGTATTTCTAAACATGTTGCTTTTTTAAGATTTTAAAACTACCCTTGATTATATTAGTTTACTTACGGTACACAAAACTGTTCAACTTGTTTTAATGATTATTGTGGAAGAGAAAACTTAAAAAAGAAAAAGAAAAGAATAAAAAAGAGAACAACAGAACCTTCCTAATTTTGTTTAATTATGTGAAAAGTCAAAATTAACAAAAGGTACAAGATAAACGCAAAATTATTATGCATATAAAACGCAAATATAAAGAAAGATTTGACATTTTCCACTGGAGCAGAGTAGATTTCAAAGAGAATTAGTTCAAACTAAAATTTAAACAATATTATATTATAATTGCAAATTGAACCAACCCATAAAGCAAAGTAGCCACTAATTTCTCACAAATGTTAATAGAAGCAAGAGGGATATACTGATTTTTCTTGAAGCCCTTTAATCATAAAAGTTTAAAAAAAAAATTGAGATAGAATAGCTTTTTCAAAAGAAAAAAAGAAGTTACTAACACCAACCAACAGCATATTTCATCTCATCTGATATCCTTTTTCATTCTATTTTTTTCATAGTTAATGAAAAAGTGTGAGGAAATTATACTGAATAAGAATTTGAATTCGTGACATTGCGTTTTTTTTCTTTTTAGTTTTTTGGCTCAGTGTCCAGCACCTGCATTGAGCCTCACTAAATTCGGATTGAAGCTGGAGAATCGCATATTTGGGGTAAAGTGTTTCCTAACAAAAGTAACTTCATACCCAAAACTTGAACCCGAGACATCTGATCAAGAATAAAGAAATACTTACCACTACACCATAACCTTTGTTTGTTACAATGTGTTTTCAATTGTGACTGTTCAATTCGTCGAGAAATTATATTTATGTATCTATAGGTTGAAGATTACATTCTATACATATATACTAAATCTTAAATACCTTTGAACTCCCTCAACGAAATTTTTCGGGTTGCTATACATAGATAGCAAACCTCAAATGAGGCAGAAATTATTATTACCAATTAAATAAGTTTAGCCTTCCACCTCGTCTATGCTTTATATCTATTAGAAATTTCCCGCAAATTCGAAATATTATATTCATGGTTATTTGCCTCTATTATAAAGAAGCCAACAGTATTAAGTAGTGGTTACAGAGTTGATACTAGGATAGATATATACATTATCCATTAGAAGCAATCTCAAATCAATATCGCTGGCAAAATCTTGTCGTACGATCAATTATTTACTTTTTATTAACTCCATAGGCTTTTTTTTAGTAAAACTTCATGAAATGAATCTGTTTCAAACATATTTCTAGTGCGTATTTAATAGTTAGAATCTCACATATAGCATTTATAAATTTTATGCATTGACAGTGTAAAACAATATTTTGACTTCAGATCAATTGCATGTAATTATTTTTTCTATGATAAAGATAGTATTATTAAGACTCTTACATTATCTTTTCCTTTAGACAAAATACTGATAGAAAATTAATCGAATCGATATAAAAGAAAATTTTAAATTTTGGAGCAATTCAACAGATTAGTATTATGCATTTTCCATCTCTTATACCATGGTGTTTAGATTAATAAAAAACAATTGTTGTTTTTCTGCCTAACATTTTGGCTAGTAGCCCTTCTCTCCATTTCATCCACTTATCTCACTTATAACCTATTATGCTCCCACACGTGTCCCACTTATCCAGATAATTAAAAATTTCGAGTTTGAGTTTGAAATGGAAAAAATACTGATAATAAGTGCTTCTCTTTTTAATTTTAATAATATGTCATAAGCACGAGTCCCGATTAATTGCGGTCTCAAAACTTATACCGGACATAGGATGAAAAACAACAAAATAAAAATAAAAAACCCAACTCTTATCCTATATCCACAAGTTTGAAGTCTGTACACTAATAAGGTATGGCCCCTTTAATTATTTTGTACTTTTCTTTTTGATTTTTTTTTTTTATTATTAAAATAAATCATCAAGGCAGATAGCTGATGGTATATATTTAGCTTGAAAACAATACTTGTACTCTTCTGTCTTGTAATAATCGTCATCCTGATAAGTTATTTTTTATAATTAAAAATGCCTAAAATAGTCTTAGATTTTAGTGCATCTGATCTTCTTTTATAGTCACATTTTTTTTAGAAGTTGAGGTATATCGAAAATAACCTCCTTGTCTTCATAAAATAAGGGTTTGTCTGCGTATATACTTTCTTCCCCAAACTATACTTGTGAAAATTTACCGAATTATTATTTTTATTGGTGTAGTCACATTTCTTGGATCTGCAAAACGGTCCTAACCACTTGATATTTACAACCTATGTTATTACTTAGGCCACAAACTAAATAAAATTTAAATTGTACATGTTGTATAAAAAAATCATGATTATGTAAACTAATTCATTTTTTCCGCTTTACCTCCAATCACTTGTTCTACCTCTTGGTTCCTTCAGCGTTTGGTAAATATGTTAGCAGCAAAATGTTGTGAAAACAAGTTTAATTGTTTTAAATGATTTATAGTGTTAAATGTTGACAATTTAAGAGCCACAATTCTCCATGAAGCTGAACAAGACAAGAAATAATGGAATTGACCCAAAACGAATAATATCACATAATATTAAAGAGTTTTTGTGCTGTCTCGACCAACGGTATCAAAAAACTTAAATTAGGTGATTGAACTATAAACTAAAGCAAACTTTTGTTCGTAATATTTGAATAGGAAAGGTTTACTTCTTTGAAATCATTATTCATGAAACATCATTACCCCTTTTTACTAAATTGAAAAGAGAAAGTATTCCTAGAATTCTTTCTATAAAAAGAAAAAAAAAGGATACATCAATAACTTTACAAAAAATAGAGGTAACAGGACCAACCAATTTAACAGCCAATTAAAAACAAGGAAAAACCAAACAGAACAAGGAAAAAGGTATGGATGAGTGGTTGATAAATCACTTGTAGTGGTGGGTGTCAGGGGCGGTGTCGGTATTTGAAGTTTATGAATTCAGAATTATAGCATTTTTAAGTTGCAATTAATACATATCAAATGAATTTCTTAAGATAAATACAAGGTTTGGACCAAAGTGACTGAGTTTGGTCTAACCGGCGCTATCAATGCTACCTTCGCTCCTGGTGGGTCTTGTAGATTCATATGAACAGTAACTTTTGTGTAGATATTGTATATATATTAAAAAGTTATTAAATATTTATAGATATTTGACAATAAACTCAATTATTATTGTATCTTAACTTAAGATTGTTATAAAAACTCACACAATTAAAATTTTGGATTACTTGTCAATTCAGACTAAAACAACCCCATCAGGGGTCTGAAGTAACAAACACTCGAATGAGTCAAAAAAACAAACTAAAATACCACCTAGCCTACCCCTTCCTTCAAGCAAAAGACTATTTTATCATTTTCATATTAATCCTTTTACAACTTAGCAAAGACAACTCATTCCCATTACAGTATTTATATATGCAAATACATTTCTGGGCAGTGTTTTATAGTTGACATGAAACTTAGTCATATAACACGTATTTCATTTAATATGTGTACCCTTTCAAGATATTGTTTTGAAGTCAAGAAAGGAAACGTGAAAGAGAGGTTAGAATTGAAGCAAAAGCAATAACACAAATAAAAAGGGATCAAAAGATGAAATTAAAGCAAAGAATAGGTAAAATTGTAAGGAGAAAATTTTAAAGATGATGAGTAATCTTCCAAGTGTTGGCAGCAGTGGAAGAACTTCAACGACTGCGGACGACAACGATGAAGATCAAGAGATGACAAAGGTAGCATTGGCTTCATTTCAAGCAAGAGAAGAAGAGATTGAGAGGAAGAAAATGGAGGTGAAAGGAAAAGTTGAGTCTCAACTTAGCCGTGCTGAAGAAGAAACTAGGCGTTTGGTTCGTGTTTGGGAGGTAAAATTACAAGAAAATTGATTCGTCTGATCCCAAATATTAGTCGTTTTGGCAGAATAATTTTGTCCATTTATTATTATAATTTTTTTCAAATCTATTTTTACTCTCTTTAATTAGTGGAGCGTTAATCAACGCGAGATGTTTAAAAACGATAAATGGTAGTCAGATAAATACTAATATGATTATTTAAAGAGTATGCAAGAACCTTATAAGACTGATAATATGAACCGGAGATAGTATTATGCAATGATCATGAGAATGAAATGTTCATTTTTTTTAATTTTGTGATTTTTTATTTCATGTTAACAATTTTGATATCGTTCAAAAGGAGCTTGAAGTGTTAACGGATCCAATGAGAAAGGAAGTTGCAATGGTACGCAAGAAAATTGACGTGGTTAACCGTGAGATTAAGTCACTTGGACAGACCTGTCAAAAGAAGGTATTTTCTTATTGCTCTTTTATTTTTTATTTTTTTATATAGCTAAATTCGTTGTTCAATTGCTAGTTTTACTTGATATAAATCTTCTCCTAATGCTCCCGCAGTCCTTATTTGTGTTTGTATTAAAAAACTGATTTCTTTTTTTAAATGATTTTTCCTGTGGCAATAGGAGAAAGAATACAGAGAAGTGTTAGAGGTTTTCAACGAAAAGAATAATGAGAAAACTCAGCTAACCTCCACTCTAGTAGAGGTGACAATTCATAATAACCATTCTTTTTTATATTTTTTTATTCTTGCTTTTTCTTTTTCCTTTTAAATGCCCCTAATTTAATTGATTTTTGGATGGTGTGTTGTCATCTTTTAGTTGGTGAAGGAAAGTGAGAAATTCAGAATGGGGAAGCTGGAGGAGCTAAGCAAGGTTTTGAATCCCAAACGCTAGTGGCCATTGCTGACACTATAGAATGAATCACATATTCTCTATGTATCATACTGAACAATTTATTTTAGCTTTCACTAGATATCCCTTCGAATAATGTATCAAATTTTCCTTCCTTTGGTTTGATTATTCACTGTTGTTGAAGAGTTTGTTTGCAAGCAAAAAGAAAAAGAAAGATAAAAGTTTGTTAAGTTTGTCTGGCTTCCTTTTAGTCCTCAATTGCATACACCAATTCACTACATGTAAATTAGAGGTGTCCTAATAAATGCTCTATTTTAAGCGCCAATTACATAGCTCAAGTGAGAAATGCTTTATGCAATGCTTGATTCTCTACAACAAAAAGGATGATAAGTTAATTCATAACTATGTTTATAACGTCGTTGGGTTTTCCAAACAAAACAAAGGAAATATAAGTCTCGTGTAAAAAGACTTTTTACTAACTGCCAGAAAAGGTAGGAAGTTTATGAGTACATTCAAGATTTTTCGCGTCTTTGCTAATTCATAGGGTTTACGTCGACGCCCCTCCCCCTGGGAGGGGGCAACTTTGAAGTTGAGAAACACTAGAACAACTAATTTCCAGATCTTGAACTTGAAACTTTTAGTCTGCTGCTATATCCACAACGAGTTGTCTGTACTCAGCTAGCAGATGGGGTATATCATCCATACGTAGCTGCAGATCAGAAACGAAAATTTTAACTGAAAACTGACAAGTAAAGAGGAGCAAATGACTCTATGAGGATGCACGCCTATCGAGAACGTGCAAAGTAAAATAGCGGTAGATCAACTGGGTAATTACTACTAGGAGAAAAGGTGATAATGACAAGTAAGCAGCACTCTGTTGCTAACCTCAGTAATCATGACGAACTACTGGAAAAGATACATGAAGTAGGAGGGAAATGGAAAACTTAACAAATAATTAACATTAAAAGTTCGAATATCAAGCACCAATGACACTTGAGCTAGTTGCAGCCCTCAACAAATCAGAATATCAATTCAAGCACAAAGGACACTTGGGCAATATATATGAGGGATGATAAAGAAGTAAAACAACCAAGTATTCAGATGTAAATAGCATCAAGACTAAGAAATATAACTTTGAAGAACTCATACCTGACTAACATTTCTGATATGATAGAATCTATAAGTCTCTTTCCCCAGAGATCCAGCTTTCGAGGATTGTAAGAGCGATCTTAGCTTTTCCCTATAATGTCAAATGATCAAAAGTTATACATTTGAGAAGGTGAACAGCATTTCAGTTGAGCCCCCCCCCCCCCCCTCCTTTTTCTTTTTTCAATAGTCTAATATTTGTCATTACATACAACAATAACTACGCCTTAGTCTCAAACCGGGTGGTCGGCTACATAAATCCTCACTTTTCCATTTAAACTCAATTCATGTTATCATCATAACAAATAAAATAAGGGAAAATACATATATTACCCCCCTAAACCTATCCTTGGAAAGTAAGTTATACACTCTAACTTTATGGGCGACCTCTTACCCCCTAATCTTATTTGAAGTTAGACTTCCTTCAATTGTGCATGATAACAACACATTCACAAAGAGAAAAATGGGAGGAAGTAATTGAGGACAAAATTGTACTTAGATTGGATTAATAGGTTTCATTAAAATCAATGATTAACTTATTTATTAATTCTGAGAAACATTGATGAAGTCAGAGTTAATACACTTACATCATGCTAGTTGAAAGGAGATTCTAACATTTCATCATCATATCCAAAAATCTCTAGTATAATGCCCCAACATTTAGTCTCACACCAGTAGAACACACGAAAACTTCAAAAGATCATATGCAAAACAGTTGCTAACAAAAAAGCCTATCAATGACTTGGTTACTTGGGAAAACCATGAGTTCATGCACAGTTGAAACATCTCAGTTTGGTGCAAAAATACTACTTTAGACCAACAATGCAATAGCCTTTATACTTCACTAGTGAAATTTACATTTACTTTCATCACTCAGAAAAGTTGTCCGACTAGATCATCTTATCCGGATAAGTAAATTCTTCACATTTATAAGAATATCAGAACTTAGCTAGATGTAAACAAAAGCAAAAATGTACAAGACAGAGCAGTGCTCTTACTTTTGAAGGCGGGTAATCATGCGCTGGTAGTCACGAAGTAATGGGCTAAGCTCCTTTAATTGAATTGACTTTGGCGAGGACCTTGACCAATGGTCACGAAGGGCTTGTACAGCCTTCAGTGAGCAAACAAATCTAGATTAAGAAATCTAAACATAACATGCGCGCGCATATGGCATAACATACACTGAGCAAAGCAATTACAACCTCTTTATTACTGAGAGCTCTCTCTCCAACCAATTTAGATGCCAATTCTAATAGTTCTGTATCTTCCAACTCATCTACAATTTTCTTCATATTGGAATTGGAGACGGACACTGAAACTCCAATCCTTTTCTGCAACTCTGCCACAGCATCTTCTTGCATTTGCCTCTCCTGTCAATAGTTAGATAGAGTTAAACCAGGAAAGATGCTTTGTCCGTCATAGAAGCAATATAGCAATATCAACAGACTCATCAAGTTTTACACCTTTACTAAGCTTTATCAAGTATGATTATCAACTTCTTACGCCACACAAAATCTCCAGAAACTGGATGCACGAGTCCTTAGTGTGCCAGAAAACCAAAGTATACTGGGATTACTTTTTGTGGGGGGGGGGGGGGTTAACATATGCGTCTAGTGAGTGAGCTTTGAAGTGTAAGTGATTCAAATTTTGTCGGCAGGGCTAAGCGGCTCTTTTACATGGGTATCATTCAGTAATCATTGCTCAATGTTTAACTTTATTCAGAGACTCCATTGATCAGTTCATTCCACGAGTCAAATACTTCGCAACTCATTGATACACGATCAGAGATGTTTAGGCTCCTAACATAGACACATTTTAACATTTGAACTGAGACCGGAATAATGAAAATGAAAATTCATGGCCCTTTACCTTCTCCATACTTGTCATTGAAACATGCTGATTTTCATGAATGCCCTCGGGAGGAGAAGCTGTTACGCGCTTAGCAATTGGATCATCTAAAGATCATACATTCAGAAAAACATACGTACAAGATGTTAACTGAAAGAATGAAAATGCAATGTAATCAACTCTATTAGACAAAAAATTCCTTCAGTTTTCCTAGACATGCATTAGATCAGAGCTAGCGCTCTTTATTGTCAAATTGTGTAATATTTCAACTCGTACAACTCTTGGACCATTTAAATGGGTGATTAAACTCTGCATGAGAATAGCTTAAAATGGAAGCTTTTTTCCTGACATTTCTTCATACATTGATGACCAACTCAAACGGGGCTGTGGAAATTCTAAGGAAAAGCTGGAAGTTGAGAAGATAGGGACAAGCTTCTGATATCAATTTCCAAATGATCTAACAGAATTATAGATCACCAGCATAAAATCATGCGGGCAGGACATAAACAGCAGAGAATAAATGCAGGGAGAACACCAATATAGAAGGACGTAATCACATTAAGTAGGTGGCACAACACATTAGTGCAAGTTCTCAAAAAAAAGAACTCCACTTAACAGTGAAAAATTACACAAAGCAATGTACTTGAGGGAGACTCAATACCTTCTGGAACCAACCACCAGAGATCACCATAAGTTGATTTTCCATCAAACCCTCCAAACAACAAATATCGTGCCCCAATGGAGGTCATTGAGTGGTATGCTCGTGCAGCTGGCGGTTCATTCATAGTTGCTAGGCGTTTCCACTGTACAGACACTGGAAACAGAAAACTTTAGAACAAATTACTCTTACTGACATTTACAATAATCATGAATGGTTTTCAGGTCATTTAACTATGTGCCTCCATCTTCTAAAAAACCTACACTCACAAAATTGTGGAGACATTTGTTAATGCAGTTATGTCTTCAACATCTCCAAATCAGTTTTCTATGTACAAGTTATAGAAATATATCAATGTGGATCAATAATATTCTGGCATTAAATACAAAAGACACCCCACCATTAGAACAAAACCGAAAGTTGTAATGCAGTAGGGGTCACAAAGCCTAAAAAGTACTGATCAACCATGCTTACCCCTGTCTAAAACAACACAATCATTGTAGTAAACATCGTACCGACTCAACCAACCACCAGTTCCATGCCCTCCAAATAACAACAGCTGCAGAGAAATTATAAGTCAGAATGCTTTTTCCTTTTTTTGGGTTGCTGGAAGGAGGGAAAGGTTTGAGTGAACAATATCAAGTGAAACATGGAAATAACTGCATTACCCAAAATACATAAAGTGGCAGTTTTTTTTTTCAGGGGATAAAGTAAGGTAAAAAGTAAGTGGCAGAGTACTAATCATTAAATAATCATACTTGCCACTCAATGCAACAGTAATTGTGCAGACATTTCAAGTCCAACCCGGGGAAGTTCATCAAGAATTTCAACATAATTTACCACAATCTTTACTGCTGAGATAGAGACAACCATCTTTGCCAATTTGGGCTTCAGGGACAATCGAACACTTGAACTTACATGCACCAACTCCCCCTAGGTGAAGAGGTATGTACAGACACTATAAAGCTTCTATGCACATATATACACACACACTCTGGGGAACAACTTCAGAAGTAGCAACAGAGTGTAAGGAAAGGAATTACAGAAGTTCGTATATTATTCTCCACCGCTATTCTTTTAGAACTCTTTCAAAGTGGCAACAAAGCATCTACTTGCAAAGGGTTTCGACTCCTCAAATTTTGTTATCAGAGTAAACAAAGTGAGTTAAATAAAATTTTAAGATTCTTTTTTTAAAGGGTTATATGTGCTAAAAGAAATTATACTTCCCCATGAAACTGAAAGGTATCAGTAAACGTTGCACACATCAGAGGTGCTAATTATGTCTTCACTGCACACAGATTTTCAAAGGTTTTGACAAGATCGATTAACACACCTAGCAGCTGATAAACATGAACACCAACAAGATAGATTTAGCACACCTAGCAGCTGATAAACATGAACACCCCAAGAATAGTGTTAAATCATTCTTTATATCCTTATTCCAACTATTAACTCATACAGTTTTTGCATGGAGTGATTTTCACCATGAAAAGGACTTACATGGAACCCTCCGGATGTAACTGTATGTCCGCAACGTGCCGTAGGAGCTTGACCTGGAAGCTTCAGTTGGGTCCATCCAGGGCTTTCATTCTCTTCCTTCCGGAAAATCAGAAAATTTTACATAGTAAGTGCTTAAACAGGAAATACAGTCATAAGAGCTTCACGGGGAAGTCCAGAAAAAAAGGAAGTGGAAAGATAAAAACAATTCAAACAAACTACGGTAGATGATAGGGTACAAATCATGTGTGCGATCCAAAATAATATTGACTAATACTGGAAAGCAGCAAAAGAAAATAGAAATTCTAGCCATACGAACTAGAGTATTTCATCAAGGTCAGCCAAACTCATATTTTATAGGAGATATTTCTCAAAGACTGGATAAGCTCAGCCATGAAATATTAGCTGAAAATGTATGACATGCCATACCAATTCAAGAAGCAACATGATGAATTTAAATCACATCTTCTCTTCAATGCAAACCCGAAGATAATTTACCATAAAAAGGAAAAATCAGTAGTTAAATAAGAAGTCCACTGATCATAACTTGAGCTTCAAGGTAAAATATACCTTCTTCAATTAGGCCCTTCAAAGCCCACAAGTCAGCCATGATTGGCCCTCCACCTCCTACCAAAAAGTAAAGTTAACCACATTAGTCCAAATATTAAGAAAGAGCTTCACGTATCTGAACACATATAGATGAAAACTAAAAACCAATTAAAGATGTCAATGCCAACTTGGCCTACAAAAAGATGAAACGTAAAAGCATCACTAATGTATGTAAATTGTGACAAACATACTTTCAGATAAGATTGCAACTGAACGGTCAAAAGTTTTTTTTTTAAATGGTAAGTGTATTATTATAACTTGATTCTATGCCTACATACATTATGTCCTTGTTCTCCATGCCTTCCAAAGTGGAAAAAGAACTAGACAAGTTGAGAAGGGATTTCTTATGGCAAGGAAACGCACAAATATTCAAACTCCTCCTTAATGGATCTCATACCCTGCTAAATTCCTCGCTATATCGAAATCTTTCAAGACCATTTCTCTGAATGCCCATACATTTGACCATTTACTTTAGAACATTTTAAGAGCTTAATTCCCTTCACCATTAGTTTAGGATGTAGCATAGACGTGCAAGTGTAAATCCTTAACTTCACTCAACATATTAAATGTCCATGAAATTTTCCGTTATGCTTAAGCGAGACTAAATTTGCCGATAAACTGCTTTAATTCCCACTGTAAAAGGGAAGGGGGTTGGGGGGGGGGGGGGAGGGGAGGGGGAGGAACAAAGGTTCATGCACGTTGTGTCTGGGATAGACAGAGATACTTGTGCAGTAAAAGGTGAAGGTTTGAACTTCACATCAAAATTTAGATCCAGCTTTAGTTGATTACCTTCTTCATACATTACGGGATCTTGTCCTTTCAACAAAATTCACTGTGAACCTTTTTATTGCTCAACCTAATAAGTACAAGACCTCAAGATTTCCTAAGCAGCATAAAATCTTTACAGTACATGAAAATAGCTGAAAAGCAAATTATAGAGACAAACATGATATTTCCAAGCCAAAAATAAATCATCATCCACATTTACCTCTACCACCATAGACAAGCAATCTTTTTTCAACCATAGTAGAAGTATGGCCACATCTAGGCGGCGGTAAAGTTCCCAAAACAGATAACTCCCTCCACTCAAGAGACACTGTTCAAAAATCATACCAATTGTTATCGATAAATTGTATTTCTAACACGGGGAAAGGACAGCGAAAACGTAGAGTTGCTAGCAAAGACAGTACTTGTGTCCAAGATATAGACATCTGACAACCACTTTTTACCATCCCAGCCACCATACCTGCATGCAAATGAAGGCCAAAAAATAATGAAAGAAGGATAAGACATAAGCACCAGCCGAAGGACAGACAACCTTACATAACAATTTTACTGTTTCCAATGGCTGAAGCAGCTGCAAAATCCCTTGCAGAAGGTAAGTCACCAAAACTTGTCAGCTCTGACCATTGCCATATATCTAGCACCGGAGATTAAAAAAAATCAAGACCCAAGTCTGATGACAGTGAAAAATACTTTCTTCACTTGGTTTATAGCTTAGAACGCCATACTAACAGCAGATAACTAGCAGAAGAGGAGTCGGGTAATAGTTAGTTTGTATTGTTTCTGTCAAGCAAACACTAATCGGTGAGAATATGGATTGTATACGGCTTAGTTACAGATTTACTCAGATAGCTAGTATACTCTGTTTTTGATACCCTCTACTGAGAGCTGTGGAGAAAACTTTGGAGCGCTGGAGGTTAAGGAAGACGGACAATAGGAAAGAGCTGAAGGGCGATCCTCTATGCATCTTTTGGCTGATTTGAGAGAGAAAGGAGTTCTTCTGAAGGAGCTGAAAATCCATTATGGATGAATAACAACTCCTGTTTGATCATTAGTATTTTTTAGGCAAAAGAGCTATCCAATATTGTATATAATTGGAAAGAGATTTGATGTAAACCTGCACTGTTTAGTGATACAACTTGGTGTAATATCTTCTTTTTTTTTTGATGGTACAACTTGGTGTAATATCTTTTTTTTTTTGAGATGGTACAACTTGGTGTAATATCAGTGACATTATTGTGAACTTATCAAAAATGTCCAATGATAGTGAAAAGAAGAAATACAAAATAATCATGCATTTTTCTTTACATAGTAGCTCGGATAGCCAGGGTAGAAGGAAATCCTTACCAGTATCCAGAACCCAAAAATCCCCTAACCTGAGAACGAGGATACCCAATTAAAGGCATTGGCGCAACAATAATAATACACAACATATGAGTTATTTAGCATTTGCATACCTTCTACTGCCAGATCTCCCACCAAAGATGAACATATGACAGTCAATTGATACAGCAACGTGGAATGCTCGTGGGCTGGGACCCACTTGGCCATCAGAACCACTGCCTGTGCACTCTGGCTGAAACCACAATTTGTTTTCTGAAACATTAACAACATCTGAATTTAGAATATAAAAATGACTGACATTGATTCAATACACAGCAACCACATTGGCTTCCAGAAACTGTATCACAATGAAAAAGAGGAAATATCAACTGAAGACGCCTCAATCCCAGACTAGTTTGGGTTGGACCTACGAATATTCTACATACTGTTCCGCCCATTCGGACCCATTTCATCCAAGTACTCAACAATTTATCTTAAAATGAAAGGTAGTGGTAAAGGTTCTCTAGATCTCACAGTTATTCCTACACCAAAATACAAATCTCTAACCAAACTAATTAGTTCTCTAAATTTCACACTTATTCGGACACTGAAATACAAATCTCTAATCAAACTATCTAAAGGTTTCCTAAATCTCAAACTTAAACACTGAATACAAAATTCATAAGGTAACTGACTATAGGTTCTCTAAGTCTCACACTTATTCCAATACTGACATACAAATCTTAATTAAACTAAAATGACTCCTAAAAAACACGGAACCTAATTTCTACAGAAATGCAACGTTTAGAATACTAAGTTCAACTCCAATGAAGAGAGAATTAAACATTAGCAGCTGAATAGGAGAGATACAAATTACCAATGTCATAGACAGTGATGTCATTAAGGAACTTCTTGTCAAGTAGTCCTCCGAACACCACAACTTTCGATTTCCCAATGTTCACTGCAGTGTGTCCACTGATAATTGGCAACAAAAGTTTCGTATTTAGTATCAAATTCAAATGATTCCGACACAAATGAAGACAGATTGAAGAGCAAAATTTTGTCCTACCTTCGAGGTTGTGGAATTGTTCCGGCGAAATCTGAGGGAGATGCTCGAATCCAGTAATGCATTTTCGCTTTTTCTTTTTCCTGAATTCGTATGAGCTGAAGAACTGATCAAAAATAATTCATATGAGCTGAAGATGTTCCCACCGGATCCGATCCGACTTTGACTTGCCAACCGGGTGGGCATATTATGTGGGCTGCATTGTGGGCTTTTGGCTAATGCGACTTTCATAAATGACCCTTTTTAGGCTACTTTTAGATTTTGACCACTATATAGATTATGGCCCCTGCGCTATATAACCAGATGAATCAGAATTTTTAGGAGTACTATTTCCAGACAACTACGGACAGTGGATTGCATATTCACTACAGACAGTGGATTCAATCAGAATTGTCGCATGTTATATTTTAGGGTGGCTAAAAATATATATTTCTCAACTTTCTTTCGAAACTATAGACCGTAAATATTCTTCCACTTATACTACCATAAATATTCGTTTAGAACTATAGGCCATCTAAAGTTTCCAAATTTGTATTAATTCAACCTTATAAGGGCAACCCGGTATGCTAAGCTTCAGCTATGTGTGGGGTCCCAGGAAGGTTAGGATCACAAAGGTACGCAGTCTTACCCTACATTTTTGCAAAAGATTGTTTTCACGGCTCGAACTCGTCCTCCTGGTCACATGGTAGCAACTTTACCGGTTACGCCAAGTCTCTCCTCCCCAACCTTACATTTTACACACAACTAGTACAGTACTCGCGCATTGCGCGAAAAATAAAAATCATGTTGTGTAATCTAATTTGTTTAGGCATATTAAATCACATTGCTTGAATTAAATATCAATTCCTTTTTTTATCCAGTGAAATATGCCCAATAAGAAAATCGGATGAAATTAAAAAAAGATTCATATGGTCATCAATAACTTTTCAGTTCCCAGCTTTTCTTTATTACATAATCTACTATATTTATTATTATTATTATTATTTTATTTGCTATTATGATATTTTATTATCTTGTTACATGACTTAATATTTTTGTTAATTATCTCTTTTTAATATACTATAGATATAAAAATATAGTTTTCTTACTCCTTGAACTTTTTCTTGAAACATTTTTTCAATCGTACATCTTCATTTGAATTCAACAAAAATATAAATTAATTCTTTCTTTATTAGTTATAAATCTACCAATTTTTTTAAAATATTTGGTAGTTTTGTATTATATGCCTCAATATTTTCTTCTCCTTTGACTTTATAATGACCCGGTCAGTCATTTTGAGGTCTAGCACGTTGTTCAGTGATTTGAGGCCATGAGTAGTTTCATTTCAGGTATTATGACTTGTATGTGTGGTCAGAATTAAATTTAGTGAAGTTCGGAGTTGACTTGGAAAGAAAATTCTAATTTCAGAAGTTTTAAGTTGGAAGAATTGACTAAGATTTGACTTTTGAGTAAACGGTCTCGGAATCGAAATTTGAAAAGTCCAATAGGTTCGTATGATGATTTCGGACTTGGGCGTATGTTCGGGTTAAGTATCGGGTGGCCCGGGAGCATTTTGCTGCTTATGATGGAAAGTTAACATTTTTGAAAGTTTAAAGATTTCTTAAGTTTGATTTGAAGTGGACTTTGGTGTTATCGATGTCCGTTTGAGGTTTCGAGCCTTGAAATAGGTCCGTATTGTGATTTATGACTTGTGCGTAAAGTTTGGCATCATTCCGGGATGTTTAAGTGTGATTCGGATGCATTCGTTGAAGTTTAAAAATTTAAAGAAAGATTTCGATCGTCGGTTCACAATTTGATATTGTTTGGTGTGATTTGAGATCTCGAGTAGGTTCGTGCCATATTTTGGGACTGGTTGATACGTTTGGTTGGGCCCCCGGGGGCCTCGGATTTGAAACGAATTGAAACTTGGAATTTGGGACATGCTAGTTTTGGTCAAGTTCTGGTGCAACCGCATCTACGGAAATTTGGGCGCAGGTGCGGAGCCGCTGATGCTGCAGGAGAAGCGTAGGAGCGCCTCAGGAGCTGGGAGTAGAGGATCGTAAGTGCGCGGGTTTGGGCGCGCATATGCGCCTCCGCAGAAGCATGTAAGGCACCGCATGTGCGGAAACTGGGTATTTGCTACTGGGCTGCAGGTACGGTCGTGTGTCGCAGATGCGGGCTCGCAGGAGCAATCAGTGCTCCGCAGAAGCGTGACCGCATGAGCAAATTTTGCCGTAGAAGCGGATTTACCTGGCCTTAGATGGAACCACACATGTGATGGATTTGTTCGCATGTGCGGAGTCGCATGTCCGACAATTTTGCCGTGGGTACGAAAGTCGGGCTGGACAGTGTGGTTTTAAAATAGGGGTTTGGCTCATTTCCACTTTATTTCTTCTACGGGAGCCGACCTTGGAGCAATTTTGGAGTGTCATTTTCATCATCTATTATGGGGTACGTGATTTATTCACATTGTGAGTTAAATATATGGTTTATATATGGATTTAAGCATGAGAATTTGTAGAAAATTGAGATTTTGGTAGAAAAACTTAGAAATTGGTATTTTTGAATTTTACCACGAAATTGGACATGGAATTAGGAATAAATTATATATTTGAGTTAGTGGTGTTATGCGTAAAGTTTACCTTCTAGAATTTTCGGAATCCGGGCACGTGGGCCTGAGAGTGGACTTTATTGACTTTTAGAGCTGAGTTGGGAATTGTTATAAAATTATTAATTATAAATATTGGAGTATATTTTGATTGAATTGCTCATTGTTTGACTAGTTTCGGAACGTTTGACTCGGCGTTGAGTGTTAGAGTGGCGTTGGAGCCGGTTATGAAACCTCAGAGCGAGGTAAGTCTCTTGTCTAACCTTGTGAGGGAAAAACTACTCCTAGGTTATAATTATTGTTATGTACAACTAGTTGTGGGTGCTACGTACGTACAAGGTGATGAGAGTCCGTACGTAGCTAAAGTTGTTTATGTCCGGGTATACTTAGGACTTTATCATGTAATATTTGAATTATTTGGACGTATTTTGCTGGCTTAATTAATTGAATTTATAATTGAAATTGATTTAGAAATAAATGTATGTATACTAGGACGAGCCTTATCACCTCGAGTTGATGGCTAGTTATTTGAGAAACGATAAAGTCTATATTCACTTTGTGCTTATGTACTGTGTTGTAAGCACGTGTCTCGTAATGCGGTAACTTCCTTCCTTTCTTGTGGAGAGGGTCGAATGTCTCGACAATATAATAGATGCATCTATGGTTCGTGCCGCTCGACCCACGGTAGTGTACATATTATTCTGAATCGGGTCGAACGACCTCGACATAATCGTGCGTTATATCGCTGGTAGTCCGACCATTCACGAGATTATCTTTCCGCGGATGCCCGACATTTCACATGGTATTCGTTATTCATCGATATTGGCATTTGACATTTTTCTGAGCTGTTAAGGTAGAATACAAGACTGAGAAATTCATGCTTTAAAGGAAATATTTGGAGAATTATGTAACTTACAAATTACCCCATTATCGTTGTGTGCTTCATATCTGCTTATAATTTGTTATATTACTTTATTAGACCTCTAGTAAGTGTCGATGTCGACCTCTTGTTACTACTTCTCCTGGGTTAGTCTAGATACTTACTGGGTACGCGTTGATTTACGTACTCATGTTGTACTTCTACACTAAATGTACAGGATTTGACAGGTTTATTTGGTGATCAGCTTGGCGCGTAGGTGCAGCTATGGAGGAGACTTTATGTGAGCTGCATTCCAGGCCACGCATCACAGTCTACAAAGTCTCCATCGTATTATTTATTTTATCCTGTCTTATTTACATTATGGAAAGATGTATTATTGTTATTGTACTCCTTAGCAAACGCTCATGCACTTGTGACACCGGATTTTGGGGGTGTTTTAGAACTTGTTATGGTTTGTATTACACTGATTCATTTTCACATATTATTTTAACGAAACTGTACGTAACCATAATTTATTTTAATGCATTAACCTCGCTACCCGAGGAAGACTCATGATTTTAAAAATGATGAAATGAATAATTAGGTATTGGCTTGCCTAACGGCGATGTTGGGCGCCATCACGGCCTATAGTGGATTTTGGATCGTGACAGCTGTTACAACCCAAATTTGCGTACCTTAGATCACGCCGTAAGTTAGTCGACATAAATTTAAGAAGAGATTATCTTTGAGATGATAAGAAGTTAATCCTATTGGTCTTAAACGATACAAGGGTGTATAAGAGTGGTTAACAAGTATTAGAAGTTAAACGAATCAAGGATGTTGTAACCCGTATTTTCGGGTAACACTGGAGGTGATTAATTGTCCCAAGAGGTGATGTTTTAATGTATTTGAATCATATAATATCCATATCATAAGTCTTGAAGTTAAGCGAGTTATGAAACAAAGTCGATAAAAGTTGTCGCAACTTACGTTTATAATTTTACTTAAAAGGTCAAATGTTACAACATTTTTCTCCCAATGTACTTAGAATTATGGGGTGATCTACCTATCAACTTGAATATCTATGAGTCTAGTTTCCAACTCATTAAACCTTTTGTCGATACGATCTCGGAATAGAGAGATATTTGCGTTTTCGAGAGAGTGCGCCAAGCAGCTCTCTATGGGGCCCACATAGGCGGTTTAAGAAATATGGATATATATAAGATACCTCAACCACGTTTTAAGTCATTATTTTTCAGTATATTCAGACCTTAGAACCCTAAAAATACTCTCTCAAGGTTCTCTCATGATCCAAGACCCAAACAAAGGGCAAACAACACAAATCAAGTGTCGGGAATCCCGTGGCGCTAGTAAGTTTCTTGTTCTTCTTGTTGTTGCTGATTTTTGTGTTGTTCCAGATCGTGTGGGAGGTTGTTTTAAGTGTTTTATGTTCTGTAAATACTCCTTCAAGTTTTTAATATCAACCCTAGGTGATTTCAAGTCTTCTAAAGTAATTCTAGTGCCGAAAAACCCGAATTAATTGCTAGTTTCGCTTCCTTGTTCTTGTGGCAGAATTGGAGGGATATTTCGTGGAAAATTAAGGTCAAATTAGAGTTTTCCGTTCTGTTTAAAGGTAAGGAAACTCTTACTATGTATATATTTAAGATTATCCAAGTTGCGGCTAAGTCGTTGAAGCTAGAACTTGTGAAATATATATCGAAAGGCTTGGTAGTAATGTTGTTGGTTGGTGGACTGTTTTGGAGGCTCAATATGATTATTAATGATGTTGTTTGGGCTGTTTGGTGATTGTATTGACTTGTGGGAATTCATATAAATAGGGGAGGTGCTGTCCGTTTCATCGTAAAATAGGTTGCGGTCGATACATAATAGTTACGACGCTTAAACGATAATGATAGTGTCATTTCTCTTATTATAGACTAAGGAGTCGTGACATTTGCATAGCTTGAGGTTGGACAGTATATACAAGGTATGTGACGCTATCCCCTTCATTCTTTTGCACGACTCCGATTGTACATAATGTATTGAATGAGCTCCCAAAGATACTCTACTCTTAGAAGCTAACAGTACTTACATTGCTGCCCTTTTTATGAAACGATTGATATTGATGTTACTTCTCTTATTCTTATATTATCAATGTTGTTGGTAGTTCCTGATTCTTATAAGATTCTTGATGAAGAGTTAATCCTAATAATGTGTACGAAGGATACCGACCTTATGTCACTCCGAAAGGTTCAAAATGTGATTCCAATGAGTCTAGCATGCATCATATATATGTATCTATTTTACTCTACCGAGCCGTGCTATAGTCGGCCGGGTACGGCACTTATTGTGCAACCACTGATCAGTTGGATTTTACCGAGCTCCACGTGGCCGGGTATGATTCTACCGAGCCCTATGATGTCCGGGTACGTTTTACCGAGCCTATTACGGCCGGGTACGATATGATGATGGTGATGCCCATAAAGGCATATATTTTAAAAGTTTATGTATATATATATGTATGTATCATGTGTTTCATGTCAGTAGCCCTCAGAGGTACCCAGATGTCACAGGTTGTATATTCCCTATCCCTGTTTACATTACTGTTCTTACTTATGCTTTCCTGCCTTACATACTCAGTACTTTATTCGTACTGACGTCCCTTTTATTTGTGGACGCTGCATGTCGTGCTGTAGGTCCTGATAGACGGGTAGACGCAGCTCCCCCACCACAGTAGGCTATCCAGTTCAGCGGTTATTGGCGAGATCCCTTCTCCGGACTTGCCGTGGCCTTGGTATGCATTTTTGTTATAGACATTATGGGTATGTCGGGGCCCTGTTCCGGCAATGTTGTAGAACTTATGTTCCTTTAGAGGCTCATAGACAGGTGTCGACTCATGGTAGCTCGTACCTTATATATAGTTTCTTGACAGTCTTGTCGTCCCATGTTATGTATGTTCATGACATTATCTTTCATTGTTGGATGTTCATGATCCATGTCTACCATTTATATTGATCTTGTCGGCCCTTAAAGATAATAAGGAAGGTTAGATAAAATGTACGTTGGTGCTCGGCAAGTATGGCCCGGGTGCTAGTCATGACCCTCCAGTTGGGTCGTGACAAACTTGGTATCAGAGCAAGTCTGTCCTAGGGGTTGTCTATGAGCCGTGTCTAGTAGAGTTTTGATTATGGATGTGTAGCGCGCCACATTTATAATCAGGAGGCTACGTGACATCTAGGGTTGTTACCTTCTTCCTGAATCTAGATCGTGCGTAGAGTTGAGTCGTAAGTGTTCATATCTAATATTCACCTTGTTTTCTTTTAGCGATGCCTTCGACTAGGAAGCAAGCGATTAGTAAACGGCTTGATACAGCTGTAGGAGAGGGTAACATTCAGGTGCCTCCAGCCATAGCAGGCCAAAGTGAGCCTCAGAGTGAGATGCCGTCTCATACCTCTCTGTCTCCTCCAGAGGATATTAGGAGGCACCCAGTACATCCAGTTCCTCCGTCTGGCACTACAGACCACGATATGCGCAGTGCAGTGCAGTTGTTGAGTAGCTTAGTAGCTGCTCAGGCTCAGAGGCAGAATACCGGTGCTGCTGATAAACCGGTTAGTGCAGGAGTTCGTGATTTTATTAATCTAGACCCTCCAGTGTTTACCGGATCAAGCCCCAAGGAGGACCCGCAAACATTTATTGATCAGGTTCATTGTACATTGCGTGTTATGCATGCTAGTGATACAGAGGCAGTAGAGTTGGCTTCTTATCGGTTATGGGATTTAGCGATTTTATGGTATGATAGTTGGGAGAGATCTAGGGGTCCGAACGCTCCTCCAGCCGTGGGGAAGGAATTTTCTGAGGCCTTTCTTCATCACTACTTCCCAGCTGAGATACGACGAGCTAGAGCTGATAAGTTCTTGAACCTTCGACAGGGTAATATGAGTGTACGAGAGTATAGTATACAGTTTGATTCTTTATCAAGGTATACTCCCCATATGGTGGCCGAGATGAGTGATAGGTTGCACCTGTTCGTGAACGGGTTGGGACCACATCTGATAAATGAGTGCACAACAGCCTCCTTGGTAGAGGGCATGGATATTTCCCGTATTCAGGCTTATGCCCAGACCATATGCTAAGCTCTCTAAATGTGAATTCTTGCTGAACTCAGTAGCATTCCTTGGCCATGTGATATCTGATGTGGTTATTAGTGTCGACACTCAGAAGATCGATGCAGTGAAGAATTGGCCGAGACCTACAATACCGTCAGAAGTCCGCAGCTTCCTGGGGCTAGCAGGATATTATAGGCGGTTTGTAGAAGGGTTTTCCTCTATATCAGCACCATTGACTAAGTTAACAAAAAAAAACTACCAAGTTCCAGTAGTCTGATGCTTGTGAACATAGTTTTCAGGAGCTAAAGAATCGATTGACATCCGCGCCAGTGCTCACTCTCCCAGAAGGAACAAAAGGTTATGTGGTATATTTGTGATGCCTCAGGTATAGGTTTGGGGTGCGTATTGATGCAACGTGGGAAGGTGATTGCTTATGCATCAAGACAATTAAAGAAGCATGAAAAGAATTACCCGACTCATGATTTGGAATTGGCTGCAGTAATATATGCTTTGAAGATATGGCGACACTACTTATACGGCGTCCATGTTGACATCTACACAGATCACAAGAGTTTACAATACATCTTCAAGCAGAAGGAGTTGAATTTGAGGCAGCGTAGGTGGCTTGAATTACTGAAAAACTACGACGTCGAGATATTGTACCATCCCGGTAAAGCCAATGTTGTGGCAGACGCTCTCAGCCGTAAGTCAATGGGAAGCTTAATACATATTGAGGCAGGTAGACAAGGGTTGACCAAAGAGCTTCACCAGCTGGCCAATATGAGAATCAGATTGTTGGACTCTGATGACGGAGGTGTTACTGTACAGAATACAACAGAATCATCTTTGGTAGCCGAGGTAAAAGCACGGCAATATGAAGATCCTACCTTAGTAAGATTGAGAGAGGGAATTCAGCAGTGTAAGATTACAACTTTCAAGATCGGAGGAGATGGGACACTGAGATACTAGGGCCGATTATGTGTGCCTAGTGTGGAAGGGTTGCGAGAGAAGATTATGATTGAGATTCATCAGTCCCGATATTTTATCCATCCCGGCTCGACAATGATGTATCATGACGTTAAGGAGCAGTATTTGTGGGATAACATGAAAGAGTCTATTATAGAATTTGTAGCTCAGTGTCCTAATTGTCAGCAAGTAAAGATCGAGCATCAGAAACCCAGTGGATTGATTCAGAATATAGAGATTCCGACCTGGAAATGGGAGGTGATTAATATGGACTTCATTATTGGATTACCTCGCTCTTATCATAAGTTTGACTCCATCTGGGTGATAGTTGATCGACTTACAAAATCTGCCCATTTTCTGCCAGTTAAGACAACTTACACGGCTGAAGATTATGCGAAGTTGTATATCAAGGAGATTGTTAGGCTTCATGGTGTGCCGGTATCTATTATATCAGACCGAGGAGCTCAATTTACGGCTAACTTTTGGAGGTCTTTTCAGAAGGGTTTAGGCACACAAGTAAATCTCAGCACTGCATTCCATCCGCAGACTGACGGACAGGCTGAACGTACCATTCAGACGCTTGAAGATATGCTACGAGCATATGTTCTAGATTTCAAGGGGAATTGGGATGACCATCTGGCACTTATAGAATTCGCCTACAATAATAGCTACCATTCCAGTATTAAAATGGCCCCGTATGAGGCACTGTACGTGAGGAGATGTAGATCACCAGTTGGATGGTTCGAAGTCGGTGAGACAGAATTATATGGGCATGATTTGATTCACCAAGCCATTGAGAAGGTGAAAGTGATACAAGAGCGACTGAGGACGGCACAAAGCAGGCAAAAGTCTTATTCCGATGTCCGACGTCGTGATTGGGTTTTCCTGAAGATCTCGCCGATGAAGGGTGTTATGCGTTTTAGGAAGAAGGGTAAGTTGAGTCTGCGGTATATTGGGTCGTACAAAATTCTTCGACGAATTGGACAGGTTGCTTATGAGTTAGAATTGCCATCCGAATTGGAATTTGTACACCCGGTATTCCATGTATCTATGTTGAGGAAATGTATTGGAGACCCTTCTCGGGTCGTCCCTATCAAAGATGTACAAGTTACAGAGGATCTATCATATGATGAAGTGCCAGTGGCTATATTAGATCGACAAGTCCGCAAGCTGAGAATAAAGGATGTAGCTTCCGTCAAAGTATTATGGAGGAACAAGAATATAGAAGAAATGACATGGGAAGCAGAAGATGAGATGAAGTCTAAATACCCTTACCTATTCCAGAGTGAAGATAACGAGGATGCCGCGGGAAAGAAGGACGCATTATAAGGTGGAACGACTCTATGAGGTAAGCAATAGCTTGTGAATACTTTTTTTTTAATACAAAATTGTGATATGCAGATAATGTACATATCCATAATGCTTTGTATAGTCTTGTAAGGCCATAGGTTGGGTTTAACTGCTTGCAAGTTTGGCTAGTGTCCATTTTATAGGGGAAGCTCAGCCGGAAATTTCCGTCGGAATCCACGATGAGTTAGACACCCCATAAACCCTTACATTCGAGGACGAATGTTCCTAAGGGGGAGAGGGTGTTACAACCCAAATTCGCGTACCTTAGATCACGCCGTAAGTTAGTCGACATAAATCCAAGAAGAGATTATCTTTGAGATGATAAGAAGTTAATCCTATTGGTCTTAAACGATACAAGGGTGTATAAGAGTGGTTAACAAGTATTAGAAGTTAAACGAATCAAGGATGTTGTAACCCGTATTTTCGGGTAACACTAGAGGTGATTAATTGTCCCAAGAGGTCATGTTTTAATGTATTTGAATCATATAATATCCATATCATAAGTCTTGAAGTTAAGCGAGTTATGAAACAAAGTCGATAAAAGTTGTCGCAACTTACGTTTATAATTTTACTTAAAAGGTCAAATGTTACAACATTTTTCTCCCAATGTACTTAGAATTATGGGGTGATCTACCTATAAACTTGAATATCTATGAGTCTAGTTTCCAACGCATTAAACCTTTTGTCGATACGATCTCGGAATAGAGAGATATTTGCGTTTTCGAGAGAGTGCGCCAAGCAGCTCTCTATGGGGCCCACATAGGCGGTTTAAGAAATATGGATATATATAAGATACCTCAACCACGTTTTAAGTCATTATTTTTCAGTATATTCAGACCTTAGAACCCTAAAAACACTCTCTCAAGGTTCTCTCATGATCCAAGACCCAAACAAAGGGCAAACAACACAAATCAAGTGTCGGGAATCCCGTGGCGCTAGTAAGTTTCTTGTTCTTCTTGTTGTTGCTGATTTTTGTGTTGTTCCAGATCGTGTGGGAGGTTGTTTTAAGTGTTTTATGTTCTGTAAATACTCCTTCAAGTTTTTAATATCAACCCTAGGTGATTTCAAGTCTTCTAAAGTAATTCTAGTGCCGAAAAACCCGAATTAATTGCTAGTTTCGCTTCCTTGTTCTTGTGGCAGAATTGGAGGGATATTTCGTGGAAAATTAAGGTCAAATTAGAGTTGTCCGTTCTGTTTAAAGGTAAGGAAACTCTTACTATGTATATATTTAAGATTATCCAAGTTGCGGCTAAGTCGTTGAAGCTAGAACTTGTGAAATATATATCGAAAGGCTTGGTAGTAATGTTGTTGGTTGGTGGACTGTTTTGGAGGCTCAATATGATTATTAATGATGTTGTTTGGGCTGTTTGGTGATTGTATTGACTTGTGGGAATTCATATAAATAGGGGAGGTGCTGTCCGTTTCATCGTAAAATAGGTTGCGGTCGATACATAATAGTTACGACGCTTAAACGATAATGATAGTGTCATTTCTCTTATTATAGACTAAGGAGTCGTGACATTTGCATAGCTTGAGGTTGGACAGTATATACAAGGTATGTGATGCTATCCCCTTCATTCTTTTGCACGACTCCGATTGTACATAATGTATTGAATGAGCTCCCAAAGATACTCTACTCTTAGAAGCTAACAGTACTTACATTGCTGCCCTTTTTATGAAACGATTGATATTGATGTTACTTCTCTTATTCTTATATTATCAATGTTGTTGGTAGTTCCTGATTCTTATAAGATTCTTGATGAAGAGTTAATCCTAATAATGTGTACGAAGGATACCGACCTTATGTCACTCCGAAAGGTTCAAAATATGATTCCAATGAGTCTAGCATGCATCATATATATGTATCTATTTTACTCTACCGAGCCGTGCTATAGTCGGCCGGGTACGGCACTTATTGTGCAACCACTGATCAGTTGGATTTTACCGAGCTCCACGTGGCCGGGTATGATTCTACCGAGCCCTATGATGTCCGGGTACGTTTTACCGAGCCTATTATGGCCGGGTACGATATGATGATGGTGATGCCCACAAAGGCGTATGTTTTAAAAGTTTATGTATATATATGTATGTATCATGTATTTCATGTCAGTAGCCCTCAGAGGTACCCAGATGTCACAGGTTGTATATTCTCTATCCATGTTTACATTACTGTTCTTACTTATGCTTTCTTGCCTCACATACTCAGTACTTTATTCGTACTGACGTCCTTTTTATTTGTGGACGCTGCATGTCGTGCTGCAGGTCCTGATAGACAGGTAGACGTAGCTCCCCCACCACAGTAGGCTGTCCAGTTCAGCGGTTATTGGCGAGATCCCTTCTCCGGACTTGCCGTGGTCTTGGTATGCATTTTTGTTATAGACCTTATGGGTATGTCGGGGCCCTGTTCCGGCAATGTTGTAGCACTTATGTTCTTTTAGAGGCTCATAGACAGGTGTCGACTCATGGTAGCTCGTACCTTATATATAGTTTCTTGACAGTCTTGTCGTCCCATGTTATGTATGTTCATGACATTATCTTTCATTGTTGGATGTTCATGATCCATGTCTACCATTTATATTGATCTTGTCGGCCCTTAAAGATAATAAGGAAGGTTAGATAAAATGTACGTTGGTGCTCGGCAAGTATGGCCCGGGTGCTAGTCATGACCCTCCAGTTGGGCCGTGACAACAGCTTGGTATCAGAGCGTTAGGTTCAGTTAGGTCTCATGAGTCATGAGCAATTCTAGTAGAGTCTTGCAGATCGGTACAGAGACATCTGTACTTATCTTTGAGAGGCTACAGGATTGTTAGGAGCACTTCCCTTCTTGATTCCTCATCGTGCAGTTTTATATAACTGAGGCTTGTGCCTTTATTTCCTTCCTACCCAATCTTACGCGACGTGGGGCGCTTGTTATTATTTAGGCATAGAGGAGTTGTAGTGGTACTGCAGATGTGGTGCGTGATGTTTTTTCATGCGTATTCGGGCAGGCTATTATCGTCGCATTGCGAAAGGATGTCCTTTTGTGTCAGCTCAGTATCTATATTTCTTATGGTTTTGAGGCTATGCACGGATTGCTATGATGTTCATGTATTGTTATCGCACAATGTTGGTGTAATGGTAGGGTACTTGTTTATGTGCTGAGGTAGTGAATGACTTGAAGGGAGGGTTTCTCGATGCATGATTTAGAGGTTCGACATTTAATTCCAGCGAAGGAAATGCAATCGTACTATGGATGTTCAAGCCTTGGTTGATGGAGTAACGAGACTTGATATTTTCGAGCGTGGTGAAATTCTCATTTGTGATGTGGTATCGTCGCCCTTATTTGAACGCATTAAGGTTCGCCGGTGTTATGGTCTTCTTCAATTTTGCCTTTGAGGCAGGGTGTTGTGAAATGGTGCCTGAGAAGCGGTTGTCAGAGATGGCGGTGTATAGCGGTTTCAGAAAACGAATTGGTGTTTCTAACATTGATGGCTCGAGAAAGACGATCTTTGAAGAGGCTTAGAGTTGGTAACAATTTATTGGTTCAGGTGCTACAGAGATGGATTTTGATTTGATGCAACATCTGGGCAGCGATGTATGAGGAAGGACATAGCGGGAGGTGTCTCGCGGTGGTTGAATTACTAGCAGGTCAAGTATCGAAACCAGAGGTCGAGAAGTTTCTTAAAGGAGATGGTTTAACCGGAGTGAGGGTGGCAGAGTAGCATATGGATTCTATGGTAGGATAGCCACATGCCTTGAGAAATGTTTAGAGCGATTTGGGAATCATGGTGCGTAATGACTAAGCATGTGCATTTCATTTAAGATGGAGGCTACTGTATTGAGGAAGATTGAATATGGCCTGGATGAGTTTGCTTGAGATGAAGAGGGGTGTGAAAACTTGATTATCGTTTTGGGATGCAACATGACTTCGAGTTTGGAGCGTATTGTCAGACTTTCAGTTGATGTTAAGGGGGAATGAATATATTGTACGGCTGGTGGGCGAGCATGGGCTCAGGAGGGTTTACTGAGTTCGCGGTGGTGGTACACAGTGCAACATCGTTGTAAGATGTCGGTATGGAATCTCCACATGTGGGTTATCTCTTGTGAGCAGGTTAGCGGTTGTGTGATTTTGATGAACTTTCTATGAAGAATTCTACTTACTACCCGATGAAAGGTCGAATATGCGATTATGGCTGATAATTTGGAATATTCATGAAAAGTTTAATAAGAAACTACAAGAAATTTGGCGGGTTGACGGTGCGGGATCATGGTAATTGAGAAGGAGAAATCTTTGTGGTTTCTAGATTTATATAATTGTAGCTTAAAGCTAAGTGGGGGATCCCCATCGTCTATGATTGGATCACGTGGTTATTTGCTTGTGCGGTTTCTGGTTATCAGTGTATTGGTGGGTTATTAAGACTAAGGAAAGAAAACATCAGGGGCAATTCGAGCAAAGAAATTGATAAATGTATTCTATATTCCGCCTTATCTATTCAAGTGCTGGTTTTGGGAAGACTCAAGAGTTTATGCTGCTAGTGTGTGTGATGCACAAGGAAAAATAATTTATCCGGTTGCTTCGTTGGGAGTGTTCATGTGCTGATAGCACACTAGAGTTTGGTTTCATATTTGGGACCAAGTCAGGGTGGCTGACTCTCAACAATGGTTCTAATGGGTTCGCTTTGTGGCTGGAGACCGGGATTTTGCAGCAGAGTGTGAAGAATACTTGGGGAGTTTTCTATGTTATCATTGGATATGCGGGGAAGTATTGGAAAAAATGGGAGAAACAATTTCGGATTCACAGAAGGTCTTTCAGAATGGGTGTACCAATTGGAGATGCTATTGTGCGCATAAGGAGACAGAGGTGGATCCAGGATTTAAATCCTGTGGCTTCTATTTTAAGGTTTTTAACATTGAACCCATTATATTTTTAAAGTTATGGTTTCATATCTAATATTTTTGCAGTTTTAATGAATTTTTACATATAAATTTTTACTCCGCGTCGAAAGTTATGAGTTCAGTTGAACCCGTATGTAATACACTACATCTGCCTCTGTAAGGAGAGTATGAGATGGTTCATGAGTATTGAGATGACGTGGTCTCGTGATGCGGGTCACTCAGGATGAGTGCGGATTTAGTTCGTTATGTTTTGAATGGAGCTATTATTATTTCTAAGGCAAGTCGAGAGTAAATTGGAAGAATTTGAGTGGTTAGTAATGGTTGAATCAACATGATTGTGGCAATTATCAGTTCCTTCAGCGTGTGAAGTTACACATGTGTTTGTGGTTGTACGTGCGGGCTTGACAACCACCATAACTTGATTGATTTGGGAGGTATTTGATTTAAATGGCCTTGTTGTGTAAATGGATTCCGGAAAAGTCATGGCGGTTTAGATCACGACTTGAGCTTTGTATTTTCTGCCGTTTGGGAATTCCGTTGCGTGTTGCATTGGTCCTTCTGAAATAAGCTAAATGAAAGGTTTCTAGATAATAAAGTGTTTATTCTGCTAGTAGTTCAGGGGTTATGATGAATTCTTGTACTCTCTTGTAGCTGCACCATAGGTTCAATGAGCGGCATGAGAACTGGAAGTTGAGGATCAAGGTTGCGGTTCAGTGTTGATAAGAATGTCACGAGCTCGGATGAGCAGGGAAGAATTCAGATGTTTAGAGTAAGCTGGCGTTATCATAGTGTCGCTTAAGAATGGTGTTCTGTGGAAGAGGCATTGTGTATTGATTTGCGGATTGTGTTTTGCCTTGCAAAATTAGTACGGTTGGTGGAATGGGGGTGCAGATTTTGCTACCTGGTGCGGAAGGTCGTGGGAGCATGCCCCACGAGAAAATTGTATAAGTGTAGCATGTTAGTCATTTGATTGTGAAAGATTAAAACCAAGCATGTGGATTATAGTAATATCACAAATATGAGAGTTTATGCCTGAGAGACGTTCTATTCCTTCGGCTATGGACTGTGTGAGTTTGTTCTGAATTTGACGACTGGTCTTATGTGTCATGGAAAAGGTTATAGTGTATCATTGAAAGGTTATTAGCCCAGTATGGTATGATCAGAATTGGCCTGAGTTCGTTGATGGGTCTAATGTGAAGGTGTGCTCTACATCAGGCCAGATGTGTTCATTCAGCATAGCGTTTCTTATAGAGGAGTCGTTGGGCATTGGATGTTATTCCCGTCGTAAGCTATTCTATGTAATCTTCTTGATTGTTATGTGCGGATCGGGTGGCACGCCTCCAAGAGCATATTGTTTGGACTGGGTGGCACGCCGCCACAAGTATGTTATGTAGATCGGGTTACATGCCGCAATAGTGTCATGTTTGGATCGGGTTGCACGTCGCAATAGCGTCATAGTTGGATTGGGTTGCATGCCGCAACAATGAGATGTTGAGTACGGTTCCCTATACTTATTTTTGTGTATTTGTTTCTCATTCTCTGAGAAAGGTTCATAGCATCTCTTCGGCCTTTTTATTCGTTACGCGGGTTAGGTGGTTCTTTTTTCCAGAGTTCGTTCTCCCTTATGTGTCATATTCAAGTTATAGCTTGTCGGTGCATCGGTGGCGTCATGTGAGATACGGGTCAGTGTTTGAGGTGGTTTATTGGATGAGCAACTTGTACTGGGTGAGACGAGGCTATTGGACCTGAAATTAGTGCAATCAGATTTATATAAGGTACATTAAAGAGCAAATATCATTATTCAGTCAGAATGAGGTAATGGTCCTGTCAGGAGGAGAGACTCCATGATTTGTTGATTCGGTAGGTGGTTATTTGTTTATACATATCTCTTCCGTCGTAGAAGTATTACGAAAGTTGGATCAGGTATATGTTATGAGAGGTATTGCGGGAACCAGATTCGTGAAATGGCAGCTATTATGGTCGGATGATGTTATTATGGTCAAGTGAATTAAGTGGTACATGGTGTTATTTTAGCAGAGGAGCATGGTCATGTTGGGTACAGTGTCTGGTGATTGATGTTGTGTTCGTATGTTAGAATCAGGTCTCGTGGAAATTTTCGGATGTTGGAATTTTGTTCTAAAGCTTGTTAGATAAGGTTATAGGGAGCATCTTCAGTTTGGCTCGAGCTAATGTACTCAACTGTGTTATGGTGGCACAGGTAGGTGCACGAGGTGTTAAACAGTGATTTTGGATAACTTCGGAGCAGTCCTTAGCACGTTCGAGGACAAACATATGTTTAAGTGGGGGAGAATGTAACGACCTGACCAGTGGTTTTGAGCTCTAGTGCGTCGTTCAGTGGTTTGAGGCCTTGAGTAGCTTCACTTCAGGTATTATGACTTGTACGTGTGGTCGGAAATGAATATCGTGAAGTTCAAAGTTGACTTGGAAAGAAAATTCTCATTTTGGAAGCTTTAAGTTAGAAGAATTGACTAAGGTTTGACTTTTGAGTAAACGACCTCAGAATCGGAATTTAAAGGTTCCAATAACTTCGTATGATGATTTTGAACTTGGGCGTATGTTTGGGTTAAGTATCGAGTGGCCCGAGAGCATTTCTGTGCTTATTATGGAAAGTTAACATTTTTGAAAGTGTAAGAATTTCTTAAGTTTGATTTGAAGTGGAATTTGGTGTTATTGATATTCGTTTAAGGTTTCGAGCCTTGGAATAGGTTCGTATTGTGATTTATGACTTTTGAGTAAAGTTTGGTTTCATTCCGGAATGTTTAACTGTGATTCGGATGCGTTCGTCGAAGTTTAAAAGTTTAAAGAAAGGTTTCGATCGTCGATTCACAATTGTGATTTTGTTCTGTTTGATTTGAGACCACGAGTAGGTTTGTATCATGTTTTGGGACTGGTTGGTACATTTGGTTGGGGCCCCGGGGGCCTCGGTTTGAAACAGATTGAAACTTGGAATTTGGGACTGCTGGTTTTGGCCAAGTTCTGGTGCAACCGCACCTGCGGAAATTTGGGTGCAGGTGCGTAGCCGCTGAAGTTGCAGGAGAAGCATAGGAGCGTATCAGGAGCTGAGAGCAGGGGATAGCAAGTGCGGGGGTTTGGGCGTGAAGATGCTCCTCCGTAGAAGCGGCCGGAGGTCCGGAAGCTGGGTATTTGCTACTGGACCGCATGTGCGATCGTGTGCCACAGACGCGGGCTCGCAGGAGCGATCAGTACTCCGCAGAAGCGTGACCGCAATAGCGGATTTTGCTGCACAAGTGGATTTACCTGGCCTTAGAGGGAACTACATCTGAGACAGATTTGTTCGTAGATGCAGAGTCATAGGTTCGACAGTTTGGCCGCATGTCATGACCCAAACTGATGGGCCGCGACGGGCACCCGGTACCTTACTCAACTGAGTACCAACGTAACGTATCTTTATTATTACATCATCATATACACGTGACACATGGGCCTAATAGGCCAACATCATCATTTATAAACTCAAAACATAGGCCGACAAGGCCGTATAATTTTTCACGTATACGACATATGTCTACGAGCCTCTAAGAGTACATAATTATCATAAAGGTCAGGACAGAGCCCCGCCATACCAAACCATATACATCTAAATCATACTGACCAAACAAGCATCTCCGGAGCAAATTGAGTGCACTAATATCTTTTGATAAGCTGATTGCCTACTTGGAGGACTCTCGACCTGTCTATCGAGACCTGCGGGCATGAAACGCAGCGTCCCCAGGCTAAAGGGACATCAGTACAAATAATGTACCGAGTATGTAAGGAATGAAAATCAGTAAATAATAGACATGAGAGAAACATGGAGTAAAAGACTCGACATGTACGTGTGTATAGCTCTGTGAGTCATTTCATTTTTATAATGTCATGCATATGCGTATAAATGTCATACCATGCATAGGTATATGAGTTCATAGCATCATCAAGCCTCTGAGGGCATCCCATCATATCATTTCATCCACTGTGGGCAAATCATCAACGTATATCAGCTGATCAGGTGGTGGTGCGTATATAACGCCATAACCTTTTCCCATATCCAATATACATATAATATACGCGTATATAACAACATCTGGTCATGGGTCAATGTACATGCATAAATGCATGAAATGCATAAGAAATACATTAATAAGATTTTCTCGGAATGTCATAAAAATAATATGCATGTCAGATAAATTTTATCAAATACGTATTTTTCTAAGACCCATGAACAGAAGATATAATAATAATTCACATGGGGAATCAATAATATAGACACCCATAATACTTCTATGAATAGAGTCATTTATGAAAATTGTGCGTTTACTCGTTTCGTTTGTATCGTATTGATCATGCCAAAAGAAAAAAAGGGATAGCCTTAACATACCCGAGCCGATTCTCTTGACAATCCTTCCAACACACGTCATTTGCGACAAATCACGTAACGACGGATTGAAGTATCTGCATGCTATTCTTGAGAAGGATTGCACCGTACTCCCTTAGAATCGCAAACTTTTAGCCATTCTCTAGGCTTCACTTTGTGAACATATAAAAATTATGTCATGCTGTCCCTCTTGGCGTCATTAGCTTTACTACATCTAAGTAGGCCATACTATACCATGATTCTTACTTCGATTTATTGTTGCGGAGGTCTGCTATCAAATTCCAGCTTACTCTTGTTGCTTATCCATATGTATAAATCTAAGTTCTTTAATGATTCCTCGTTACTATTCATCTTAAGAATGACGACCTAATCTCAGCACATACTTTGTGACTTTTGTCCATCTATTATGATTTGCCTCAATATTGATCTACAATATACCACTGATAACTTGAAACTTCTTACGTAAAACCTTGCCACTAGGGCTTACGTTGCATCGAGGAATATTTGAAGTTATTTCCATAGTCATATTTCATAGTATCTCGATGTGATTCACCTTATGGGGGTATTCTGATCTCGTACCGTCCGCGAAATCTTTTCTCCTTCTCCTTTTTTTTTCTCTTCAAATCATTATTCAATCGAAGGCCCAAACGTTATCTTTTATCTGTCACAATTACACATTCATGTCACTACCAGGGCAGCATTCCATCTCTTCTAAATGCTACTAGTCTTAGACTCCTTTGAGTTCATTCAGGCTATACTGGGCCTTCTATTACTTAGAGAACCCATCAACTCTCTTGTTTCCATGGGCTTAATCCCGAGAACTTATTCATTCTCGTCACCTTCTCACTCACCCTTTCTTATTCTTACTCTTGTCTTCCTAAAACCTTGTCGCTCTATCATACTTTAGCTTGCGACCTACATATATCCATGTATATTGCTCGTAATCTTGCTTGCACCATAGATTTCCTTGTATTATTCTGGAACATCAAGCGAGACATCTCATCGTCTCTAACTCTTCTTTACTCTCTTGGCTAGATCTCTCGGTACCTAGAAACCAGAGGCTGGAAAATATACCATTGACTATGCTGCTATTATTCCTGGATACTGAATCCCCGTGCTTCTAGCCTTCTATCTGAAGTATAGACTATTCACAACCTTCTGCATTTGATTATCTCGTACATTGTTCACCTTTACCTTACTTACCTTAAAATCACGCATCACATCTTGCATCTCTTTCATAACCTCCCTTCCACATAGGTATGATTCACATCCACAACTTGGAGCTTTATAATAATACTTGCACCTCTTGTGCATACACAATCCGGTGGGAGCTTTGTACTGACTTCTTAGGAGGCTGGTACTTTTCTAACCGGCTTTATCGTAGGGTCGTTATAGAATATGGCTATTGTACCATCTCTCTTATACCTCTGCTATTTAAGAGTGCTCCTGAGGTCTATAATTCTCTTGGTCCACTCCTGTTTTACTTAGTCGATGTAACTCTTTAGTTTCCTCTTCTTTCTGATTAGCCTTTATGTAGGCTTAAGCTATCTTCCGATCTGCGGCTCCTGGTATTAGTTATTACTTTAGCCTTTCATGGGCGCTGAGGGATATCCATGATACAATCCTTTAACAATTCAATCCTTCGTCTATGACCTGGGCTCAATTCTTTCTTTACCAGAATCTTCTACCGTTATATATGCTGCAGGTATGAAACTCCAACTCTTAAGTGCGTCCATAACGTAACTAACTTCGGATCATTGATTGAATAATTCCTTCTGTTCCTTTTCAGCTTTCTTTAAATGTAGGCTTTTACTTTTCCTGGTCTTTCTTCCCCCTTTCGTGTGTATACTTAGCTTATCTTAGTGCCTACGCATATTGTTCCATACAACTCATATGATCTTTGATATCACTTCTGATTTTACTTCCCGTTCATTAGCCATGGTAGGTGCCATTTTCTTATGGAGTGCATACAATGTTGTTGTGAGACTGTTGTTATAAGACCATTCCCTCCTTAGGTCACTGAGCTTAGGTTGAAGCCTTCTTCCTTACTTTCTCAACTAGTCTTCCATTGTAGTATTTAGGGAGGACCCTCTGACTCTTGTAAAGCTGCGAGCTTATTACATCGTATACCCGATAGAATATTTGATGTTCGTACTCACATATAATTATCCTTAGTTACTTTCTTCCACGCTCATGTGCTCATACGGTATCTTCTGAACTGAAGTTTTGATTGTTTTCCCACTGGGACTCTCTTTTATTTCCATAACACTCACACAGTATCTTTAACTACCCCAACTCTTATCTGACTATTTCTCAAGGTCAAGATGTCATATCTGTGAGACTGAATTCCCCATGTTGGGGTTCACTCTGGTTATCTTGCACGATCTATTGATTTGTCTGTATCCTCTTGTCTAGCCATAACTAGGCTCTTCCTGAATCAAATACTAACTAATCGTTGGCCCACTCTCATATCAATATTCTGCGTAATCTTTCTTAAGTTATTTCCTTTGTCTTAACTTACGTCTCGTACTGGCTCCTTATTTATCAATAACATCTTGAGCAAGATCTCTCGCTTCCTCTCCTTAACGTCGTGTTTGCATAATGTTCTGGAATTGTAGCCTATCTGTAGGCTTTGAATAAGTGCAATCTCATCCCTTTTTCATTTTTGTCGCATTCTTCCTTTTACCATACCATAATTACTAGAACCACTTAATTCTGACTTAATGTCACATCACTCCATATTCCCCCCTTTAGGGGAGTACTAAGAGTTGGAGCTATGATGATCTACCTATAGATGTTTTACCTTTTCATCTTTGGCGTCCTTTCACATCATCGATGACCCTTACTCTCCTTGCGGTAATCCTTCTGTATTAAGGATAACGAAATTCCTTACTCGCGAGGTGACAATTACTATAACTGGCATATACAGTATCTTAAGCTTAACTTTGCTCACATTGCTTACTTTAGGGAAGCGTCTTCCTGAATGACCATTTTCTTAATTTCTCATGAATCTTCTTCTGTTGTCCATTCTATTATTGTCGGTACAAAATCTGAAATTCTCATGATATCGACCATTATCAAATCACTAAATCCCTAATTCAGGTTTACTTTATCTTGTTCACCAACCCATACTGATCTCTATTATTCTGGGGTCTAGCTTTTCCTATTGGTAATCACATTAGAGTCACGAACTTATCTCTCGAAATGAGGATATGACTTCATGGCCTATACTCTTTTGTTGTCGTAAGGCCTATCACCTCTCGTCTCTTCCTTCACCTGATTATGGACCCGGTAATACCGTCATTTTTGTTATCTACCGTTGCCATCCATGTATCGCATCTTACTCATAATTCTTCCTTATCTCTCTTCTCATTACTCTGCTAATATTTCTGCTTATCCCTTTCTTGTGAAAACTTCAACAAGACATTCTTTTGCTTTTTTCTCCCCTTGCTTCATCCATCAGCTCTTCGGGTTGCTCAACGTCCTCGCTCTACTAGGGACGAGAGTCACACTAAGGTAATATTTATCCAGGCTTTCAGTGCCTATCTTCTGAATTTTTTCTTTTTGATCATGCTAGTATTCACATCCAATTGTAATATTCTAGAGTGCACCATATGGGTTTCTCACAAGAAGGTCTATTAGCACATTTGTAATATCCTTCGGAAATGTCAACTAACACAAACAATCCATTCACCATTTTGGGTTACTCTATCCCCAGCCGGATCCTAATAACCCGTCCTTCTCTTAAACTATGTCTGTTAGCTCCCAATAAGGTATAACTGAGATGGGTGTGGCCAATTATACATACCTCTTTTACTGTTGAGGGTAACTCACAATGCTTATATTTTTCTTCCGGAACTGTAATACTGATAATATTCATTAACTGGGTGCCTCGTACCCTTCTTCAACTTGCTCCTTTTACTTGCTGAAACTTGAGTCTCCCTCCTTATTCCTTTTTGCCGTAAGAGTGGATTGGTATTCTTGCCTTAGGGATCCTTATCAAGAAGATTACACATCTTAGTATACACATGATTTGTTGAATACCTCATATTTATCCATCATAAGCATGATGCAAAAATCGAGTTCCTCTGACTCAACTCTTCCACACCTATATCTCTTACCAACAGTCTTTCTGGACGTAGGCATCGTCGTATTATGAATAAGATAGAGTTAGGAAATTGAGTTCTTACAATTGAGCTCTATGACACAATCTAGAGTAAGAAGAAAGAAAGACAGTCCTAAATGCCCTTTAGCCTCCTGCTTATAAGTGTGGTGCACAACATACCCATAACAAGACTCTAATAGACACGACTTGTAAACTCCTTAGGACAGAACTGCTCTGATACCACTTTTTTCACGACCCAAACCGATGGGCCGCGACGGGGACCCGGTACCTTACTCAACCGAGTACTAACGTAACGTATCTTTATTATTACATCATCATATACACGTGACATATGGGCCTAATAGGCCAACATCATCATTTATAAACTCAAAACATAGGCTGATAAGGCCGTACAATCTTTCACGTACACGACATATGTCTACGAGCCTCTAAGAGTACATAATTGTCATAAAGGACGGGACAGATCCCCGCCATACCAAACCATACACATCTAAATCATACTGACCAAACAAGCAACTCTGAAGCAAATGGAGTGCACCAATATCTTTTGATGAGCTGATCGCCTACTTGGAGGACTCTCGACCTGTCTATCGAGACCTGCGGGCATAAAACGCAGCGTCCCCGGGCAAAAGGGACATCAGTACAAATAATATACCGAGTATGTAAGGAATAAAAATCAGTAAATAATAGACATGAGAGAAACATAGAGTAAAAGACTCGACATGTACGTGTGCATAGCTCTGTGAGTCATTTCATTTTTATAATATCATGCATATGCGTATAAATATCATACCATGAATAGGTATATGCGTTCATAGCATCATCAAGCCTCTGAGGGCATCCCATCATATTATTTTATCCGCTGTGGGCAAATCATCAATGTATACTAGCTGATCAGGTGGTGGTGCGTATATAACGCCATAACCTTTTCCCATATCCCATATACATATAATATACGCGTATATAACGACACCTGGTCATGGGTCAATGTACATGCATAAGAAATACGTTAATAAGATTTTCTCCCTTAGTATTGCAAAATCCTGTTGCTAGTACGTAGTATAACTTCGTATTAAATCTCACATTTTTGAATTCTTGAAGCTCCCTGAAAGATCACATTACTGAATTCTTGAAAGCTCACATTATTTATTTATGCAAGCTCACGTTATTTAAAAGATGAAGATCCTATCTTGCATATGACTTACGTTTGAGACTTATGTTTGTAATATACAAACATTACGTTTTGAATGCATAACAAAATGGATTTGTGACTTATGTCTCTTAAGAATGGATATGACTCATGTTATATGTGTCTTTCCTTTATTAAATAGAAAAGACACACATTCTTAAGACTTGTCACATAACATAGTGACTAATGAGTCACCATTCTTGGATGGGTTTGCTGCCACATGGGAGATGTAATTGTTATCCCAATTATTTGAATTAATTATCCACTAATCACTTGATTAACTTATTAATCTCTCATTAACCAATAATTACCCAATTATCCACATAATTAGGAATTATCTCAAATTATTTAAAATATCACTCACTTTTAATACACTTTATACACCTTACTATCATGGTCATATGGTACCTTATATGGTACTAGTCCATAAATATCGGGTATTTTAGCTCGGATCGTATTTTATCCAAAATGCCAAACTTTCGACGAAATTTATTTTCTTCAATTTGCTTACCCTCTCACCTTCACGAATTTACTCATCCCTTGTTTGAAATAGCATAATACTCATAATCCCAAAATAATCTCATTCCCGAACTTACGCCGATTAACTTACGACGAAACTTTAACGTACAAAAATGCGGGACGTAACATTTTATTTCCGAGCTTTCACCAATTTGCTTATGGCATACTTTTACGTACGAAAACATAGGGTGTAATACCGCAGGTGCGAAGGTCGCGCTGGACATTGTGGTTTTAAAATGAGGGTTTGGATCATTTCTTCCATGGGTGCCGACCTTGGAGCAATTTTGGAGTGCCATTTTCATCATCTATTATGGGGTAAGTGGTTCATTCATATTGTGAGTTAAATACATGGTTTATATAAGGATTTAAGCATGAGAATTTGTAGAAAATTGTTATTTTGGTAGAAAAATCTAGAAATTGGTATTTTTGGATTTTTAGTACGAAATATGATATGGAACTAGGAATAAATTATATATTTGAGTTAGTGGTATTACGGGTAAAGTTTACTTTCAAGAATTTTCGAAATCTGGGCACGCGGGCACGAGGGTCAACTTTATTGACTTTTCGAGCGGAGTTGAGAATTGTTATAAATTTATTAATTATAAGCATTGGAGTATATTTTGATTGAATTGCTCATTGTGTCACGACCCAAAATCCACTATAGGTCGTGATAGCGCCTAACACCGTCGTCAGGCAAGCCAACAGTGATTTACCAATTTGATTACTCATTTAATTACTTTTGAAATCACAAATTTTAATAAGAAAAGGAGATTTACACTTCTAAATCCACAAGAACATACAACATTTGTAGTTTATAAAATAAATGAAAGGTGATACTAATATCGAAACCATAAGCATCAACTATTATAATCCCAAAACCAGTGTCACAAGTTCATGAGCATTTTCTAAGGTCTACACTAATAATACAACATCTGTCCAGAATGTAAATAAGACAGGATAAAATAAATAGTACGATGGAGATTCGGTGGACTACGATGCGTAGCTTGGAATACATCTCACATAAAGTCCCCTCAACAAATGCGCCTATGCGCCAAGATGATCGCCAAATGAACCTGTCAGATCCTGCACATTTAGTGCAGAAGTGCAACACGAGTATGTAAATCAATGCGTACCCAGTAAATATCTAGCCTAACCCCGGAGAAGTGGTGACAATGGGCCGACATCGACACTTACTAGAGGTCCAATGAAGCAATATGATCAATCATAAGCATATATGAAGCACACAACAATAATGGGGTAGATCTGTAAGTTACATAATCTTCCAAATATTTCTTTTAAAGTATGAATTTCTCAATCTTGTATTCTACCTTAACAACTCAGAAAATGTCAAGTGCCAATATCAAATAAATAAGGAATACCATATAAAATGCCGGCATCAGTGAAAAGATAATCTCGTGAATGTTCGGACTACCATCGATATAATGCACGATTATGCCGAGGTCGTTCGGCCCGATCCAGAATAATGTGTACACTACCGAGGGTCGAGCGACATGAACCATAGATGCATCTATTATACTGCCGAGGCATTTGGACTGCTCCACAAGAAAGGAAGGAAGTTATCGAATCACGAGACACATGCTTACAATACAGTACATGAGTACAAGGTGAAGATAATCTTTACTGTTTCTCAAATAACTAGCCAACAACTCAAGGTAAATAGGCCCGGCCTAGTATAGATATATTTATTTCAAAATAAATTTCAATTATAAGTGCAATTAGTTAAGCCAGCAGAACTAGTTCAAACAACTCAATTATTTCATAATAAGGTCCTAAGTCTACCCGAACATAAACATGCTTTAGCTACGTACGGACTCTCGTTACCTCGTGCGTACGTAGCACCCAAAACTAGTATCACATAGCAATTACATCACCTAGGGGTTAGTTTTCCCCTCACAAAGTTAGACAGGAGACTTACCTCGCTCCGAAGTTCCATAACCAGCTCCAACGACTCTCTAACACCAACTCCAAGCCAAACGTTCTGAAACTAGTCAAACAACGTGCAGTTCAATCAAAATATAGTCCAATACTTATAATTAATCAATTTATAACAATTCCCAACTCCGCTCTAAAAGTCAATAAAGTCAACCCTCGGGCCCACGTGCCCGAATTCCGAAAACATTCGAAGATAAACTTTACCCATAATACCACAGACTCAAATATATAATTTATTTTAATTTTCATGTCCAATTTCGTGGTCAAAATCCAAGAGTACCAATTTCTATGTTTTATACCAAAATCCCAAATTTCTACTCATTTCCATGTTCAAATTCACATATAAACCATGTATTTAACTTACAATGTGAAGAAATCACTTACCCCATAATAGATGATAAAAAATGGCACTCCAAAATTGCTCCAAGGTCGGCTCCCATGGAATAAATGAAGTGGAATTGAGCCAAACCCCCATTTAAAAACTACATTGCCCAGCCCGCCCTTCGCACCTGCGGCCAAACTATCACACCTGTGACTCCGCACCTGTAGACATATCCATCGCAAGTATGGTTCCCTCTAAGGCCAGGTAAATCTGCATCCGTGGACTAAAATCCCGCTCCTACGTGACCGCTTCTACGGTTCACCTCATGCTCCTGCGCTCCGGCACATGCGGAGATCGTCCGCTTCTGCGACCCCAGCTGACCAACTTGCATTCCGCTTCTGCGGAGCATTCATCGCATCTGCGGGCTCGGAAATGCGGAAATATTCTTGCATCTGCGGCCATCCCAGTTAAGTCCAAATGTCGCTTCTACGACCACAACGCCGCACAAGCGGGCTCTCACCTACGGCCCTTTCCACACTGGTACGATTGCACCTAATCCGAGCTGCCTCAACACTTCTCCCAAGCCCAAACTTGATTCGTTTCCGATCCGATCCGATCCGCACCCGAGACCCCGTCCAAACATACCAACACATCCCAAAACATGACACGGACTTAGTTAAAGCCTCAAACCATATCAAACAACATCAAAATTATGAATCGACGATCGAAACCTTTATTTAAACTTTCAAACTTTACCGAACGCGTCTGAATCACACTTAAACATTCCGGAATGACACTAAACTTTACGCACAAGTCATAAATCATAATACGAACCTATTCCAATACTCGGAATCTCAAACGTTCATCGATAACACCAAAGCCTACTTCAAACCAAACTTAGGAAATTCTTAAACCTTCGAAATGCTAACCTTCCATAATAAGCGTTGAAATGCTCCCGGACCACCCGATACTCAACCCGAACATACGCCCAAGTACGAAAGCTTCATATGAACCTATTGGAACCTTCAAATATTGGTTCCAAGGTCGTTTACTCGAAAGTCAAATCTTATTTAATTCTTCCAACTTAAAGCTTCTGAAATTAGAATTTTCCACCCGAATTAACTCTAAACTTCCCGAAATTCTATTCCGACCACACGTACAAGTCATAAACTATGAAGTGAAGTTACTTAAGGCCTCAAACCGCCAAATGATATGCTAGAGCTCAAAATAACCTATTAGGTCATTACATTCTCTTCAACTTAAACATACATTCGTCCTTGAACTTGCTGAGGACTGCTCCAGAGTTGTCCAAAATCACTTTTTAACACCTTGTGCACCTACTCGTTCCACCTCAACCCTGTTGAACACATTATCTCGAGCAGCCTTAGAACAAAATTCCAACCTTTGAATTTATCTATAAGACCCGATTCTAACATACGAACACCATATCTATAATGACCCAACCGGTCATTTTGACTGTTAGAACCCTGTTCCCCTAAATATGACTCTCTATATGTGCTTTTACTAATTTATGAATTTTAGAGATGGTTGGTTTGAGATTTGGAAGTGTTCAGGTTGAAATCGAAACATTTAGTTTCTTAGTTTGGCTTTAAAATGCCAAGTTTGACTTCGGTCAACATTTTTTGAAAACGATCCCGGAATCGGGATTTGACGGTTCTAATAGGTTTGTATGATAATTTTGGACTTGGAAATATATTCGAATCAGGTTTTAGACAACCCAGGAGCATTTCAGCGCTTAATAGTGAAAACTAGATATTTGAAGGTTTTAAGGTTCTTTATAATTGGGTTGTAGTAGGTTTTGGAATAATCGAGGTCCGTTTGATATTCAAATCCCGGAAACAGATCCGTATGGTGATTTAAGACTTGCACGCAAAATTTGGTGTCATTCCGAGTAATTTAATTATGTTTCGGCGCGTTCAAAGTAAGTTTGAAAAATTTGAAAATTCTAAGTTGAATCAATTTGATTTGAGGTATGATTCTTAGTTTTGATGTTGTTTTACATGTTCCGAGGGTTCAAGAAAGTTCGTTTTATAATTTCAAACTTATTGGTATGTTTGGACGGGGCCTCGAGGGCCCTCGATGCTGTTCGGACGATGCACAGATTGAATTTGAAACTCAAAGGGCTGCTAGTTGCATAAGTTCTAGTGTAACCGCACCTGCGAGCTTTGGGCCGCAGGTGCGAGCCACGAGCCGTAGAAGCAACCAAGAAGGGAGCTTCCAAGGACTGCAGAAGTGGGAAAAGGGCCGCACTTGCGAAGGTGCAGGTGCGAAAGAGAGAAGCGCACATGCGGAGGAGGGCGCACGTGCGACGCATGACCGCAGAAGCGGACTCGCAGGTGTGAGCCGCTGACTGCAGAAGCGAATGAGGCCGGCTAAGGGGGAAGCGGCATCTTCAAGGTCTTTTTCGCAGATGTGGAGCCGCAGAAGCGGCTTGTGAGTCACAGAAGCGGAAGGCCTGTTTGGCAGAACGCTTAAAGAACGGGAAAACAACAATTTTTGCCCATTTCTCTCCATTCTTGGGAGAATTTGGAGCTTTTTGAGAGGGGATTTCAACTAGAAATTTAAAGGTAAGTTAATTCTATACACTTTGTATTAAATACATAGATTATGGGTAGATTATAACTTGTAAATCATGAAAATCAAGGGTTTAGATGAAAAACGTAGGTTTTGAGAAAAATGAGATTTTAACCACGAAAATGGTTATGGAATTGGATGGAAATTGTATATTTGAGTTCTAGAGATTATGGGTAACGATTTCCTCCAAAAATTTCCGGAATCCGGGTACGTGGGCACAAGGTGAATTTTAGGAATTTTACCATTTTGGGTTGGGTAATTAATTTAATAGTCTAATTTCGAATTATTGAGCATGTATTAATTATTTTGTATAACATTTGGATAGTTTTGGATTTTTCGGCATCGAATTGGGACTTAAACGCGACGTTGTGATCGGAAAGTGGACTTTGAGACAAGGTAAGTCTCTTGTCTAACCTTGTAAGAGGGAATTTACCCCATAGGTGATTTAAAGTAATAATTATTGCTAATTGTGGGGGCTACGAGAGTCCGTGCGTAGCTACTAATTATGGTATGTCCGGGTAGTTTAGGACTCAAATCATGAATTACTTGTGATAATTGCATATTTTATTTAATTAAAGTACTGGAATTATATTGTGAATTGTTAGAAGAGATAGTAAAAGACAGAAATTTTGTATACTTGAATTTTTGTACAAATTATTTAACTGTTAATAGAAATTGTACCTCCTTATGTGTTAACCTTATAATAAGGACTTCTCATTCCGGAGGTTCATAAGAAAATATCCTCCTTTCTTGTGGAGCGGGCCGAATGCCTCAGCAGTATAGATGCATCTTTGGATCGTGCCGCACGTCCCTCGGTAGTGTACATGACACTCTGGATCGGGCCGAACGACCTCGGTAGAAATCGTGCCTAATAATAATAATAATTACACGATACTTTGACATTCTATTGCAGCTTGTGAAGCTAATTGATAAATTGTAAATTATTGAAATTGAAAGAATTAATTATTTCTTCTTGATAAAGAGAATTATTGTTATTCACATAAATCATATTGATTTAAATATTTCTATTTTAATATTATTGACCCTTAGTGAGTGTCAAAGTCGACCTCTCGTTACTACTTCTTTGAGATTAGGCTTGATACTTACTGGTTACACGTTGTTTACGTACTCATGCTACACTTGTTGCACCTTTTGTGCAGGATCTCAGATAGGAACCTTAGGAGGACTTACCGGTGCGCACCCACGTTATCCTGAGGCCTAGTGGTGAGCTGCTTCTCCTGAGCCGTTCCGCAACACCCAGTGTCTCCCTTTGTATTTGTTTCTGTCTATTTTGTGTTCAGACAATATTTTGGATTTCTTTTGTATAATATACTAGATGCTCATACACTTGTGACACCAGGTCTTGGAATACATACTAGTAGAATTGTGGAGTTAATTACTTTTCTTGATCCTTATTTAAATCAGAACCGTTTATATTTTCTTAAATATAGCCAGTAAGAAGAGTTTAATTACTAGAAAAATTATTAAGAGAATAAATATTTGTTTAATTCACTAGTTGGCTTACCTAGCTGTGATGTCGGGCGCCGTCACGACCTATAGGTAAAATTGGGTCATGACAACATGGTATCAAAGCACTAGATTCACGTAGGTCTCACAAGTTATGATCATGCCTAATAGAGTCTTGCAGATCGGTACAGAGACGTCTGTACTTATCTTCGAGAGGCTATAGGGTTTTAGGAAACTACCTTTCTTCATCTTCCATCGTGCAGCTGATGTAGTACTAAATATCTTTCTCTTATTCTCTCACAGATGGTGAGAACGCGCTCTAATGAGGTTCCAGACCAGGGAAGAGCTACTCCCCCAGTTGCTAGAGGCAGAGTTCGAGGGAGGGCTCCATCCCGTGGTAGAGGACGAGGACGTCCTAAAGTTGTTCCAGTTATGCCACCGGTGGATCCAGTGGAGGATCCTATTATCGAGGAGCAGGGCGAGGTGCCCGTGGCCGAGCCATCTCCGGTAGATTTCACCTCCGCACCAGGATTTCAGGAGATCATGGGCCGTATGCTGCGGTTCATGGACACTATGACTCAGGTCGATTTATTTTGGGTAGACCCAACCACATCTCAGGCGGGAGGGGGTGCACATACCCCTACTGCATAGGCTCATGGGCAGGCAACTGCTCTATATCATACCCAGGGTGCACTACCCGTGGGTGGAGCCCAGCTAGTGGCATCAGCTACACCTGAGCCTAGACCAGCTGCAGCCGCCGAGCCGCAGAAGCTATTGGACAAATGGACTAGGCAACATCCTCCTGTCTTTGGGGGTGAACGACATGAGGATCCCCTAGACTTCATTGATTGGTGCAGGGACAAACTGCACAACATGTGGATATTGGAGTCCAATGGGGTAGACTTTGCTACTTTTCAGCTGGAGGGCAAGGCCCGTAGGTGGTGAAAGTCCTATCTTCTTGGCAGACCAACATATTCTCCTCCCATGACTTGGGACAGGTTCATCCGTATTTTCCTGGATAGGTATATTCCACCCTCCCAGAGGGAAGAGTTGCGATTTCAATTTGAGCAGCTCCAGCAGGGTCAGATGTCAGTGACCGATTATGAGGCAAGGTTCTCTGAGTTATCTCGCCATGCACTTATGATATTTCCTACTGATGCATAGAGAGTATGGAGGTTTGTTGCGGGATTGCATACTGGCATTCATACCACTGTGGCCCAAGAGGTTGAGATGGGGACTTCTTATGAGTTGGTTGTGGAGATTGCCCGGAGGATTGAGGGTGTGCGTCAGCGTAGCCGAGAGAAGGTTATGAGAGATAAGCGGTTTAGATATTCTAAAGAGTTCAGAGGTGCTCCATCTGGGGGTAGAGGTCAGTTCGTGAGAGGGCAGTCCAGCAGGCCCCCATATCCAGCATCACCGCCTCCTCGGGGTGCTCTAATGCGACCTTATTTCAGTGCTATGCTAGAGAGTTCCTGCCGCCCACCGACTATTCAGGGTTATTCCAGTGGATATTCAGGTCACCAGCCCGTTGCACCGAGAGGTTGTTTCGAGTGCAGGAATTCCAGTCACGTGCGAAGATTTTACCCCAGACTTCGGGGTAGACCAGTGAAGCAGGGTCAGCAGCCTATGATTACTGCACTAGTTGCTCCACCAGCTGTTCGTCCACCCAAAGGTATAGGGCAGGTGGGTATTGGCCGTCCTAGAGGTGGAGGCCATCCAGGTGGCGCTCCAGCTCGGTTCTATACTTTTACGGCCAGACCAGATGCAGAGGCCCTAGATGCTGTGATCACATGTATTATTTCTATTTGCGGCAAAGATGCCTCCATATTATTTGATCCAGGGTCTACGTATTCCTATGTGTCATCTCTATTTTCTCATTTCCTAGGTGTTTCTTGTGAGTCCTTAAGAATTCCTGTTTATGTGTCCACTTATGTGGGCGATTCTGTTATAGTGAATTGGATCTATCGGTCATGTATTAATACATTTTGTGGTTATGAAACTAGAGAAGATCTTCTGCTGCTTGATATGACCAACTTTGAGATCATCCAGGGCATGGACTGGCTATCTCCATATCATGCCATTCTAGATTGCCATGCCAAGACTGTTACCTTGGCTATTTCGGCATTGCCTAGGTTGGAGTGGAAGGGTTCGTCTGTTAGTGCATCTAATCAGATTATTTCCTTTCTAAAGGCTTGACACATGGTTGAGAAGGGTTGTTTCGCTTATCTAGACTATGTTCGGGATACTATTGCAGAGACTCCAATGATTGATTCAGTGCATGTAGTCTGGGAGTTCTCCGATGTATTTCCTTCAGATCTTCCATACGTGCCACCAGATAGTAATATTGATTTCTGTATTAACTTGGCTCCAGATACCCAGCCCATATCTATTCCACCATATCGCATGGCTCTGAAAGAATTGAAAGAGTTGAAAGAACATCTTGAGGAGTTGCTAGCCAAAGGGTTCGTCAGATCGAGTGTAATGCCTTGGGGTGCACAGGTATTATTTGTGAAGAAGAAGGATGGAACGATGTGAATGTGTATTGATTATCGCCAATTGAACAAAGTCACTATTAAGAACAAGTACCCATTTCCACGTATTGATGATCTATTTGACCAGTTGTAGGGTGCTAGGGTGTTCTCTAAGATTGACTTGAGGTCGGGGTACCATCAGTTGAAGATTCGGGATTCGGGTCTTTCGAAGACTGCTTTCCGGATTAGATATGGTCATTATGAGTTTCTAATGATGTCTTTAGGTTTGACTAATGCCCCGACGACGTTTATGAATTAGATGAACAGGGTATTCATGCGATATATTGATTTGTTTGTCATTATCTTCATTGATGACATTTTGATCTACTTGCGCAGTAAGGAAGAGCACGAACAACATATGAGAGTGGTGCTTCAGACCTTGCGGGAACAAAAGCTATATGCTAAGTTCTCCAAATGTGAGTTTTGGCTAGATTTTGTAGCATTTTTGGGGCATATTGTATCAGGCGATGGTATTAAAGTTGATCCTAAAAAGATTGAAGCAGATCAGAATTGGCATCATCCCACTTCGGCGACTGAGATCAGGAGTTTCCTGGGTTTAGCAGGTTATTATCGTCGGTTTGTGGAGGGTTTTCCACCTATTGCAGCACCTTTGACCAAATTAACCCAGAAAGGTGCTCCGTTCCGATGGTCTGATGATTGTGAGATGAGCTTTCAGAAGCTTAAGATAACATTGACTACAACACCAGTGTTAGTGTTGCCTTCCGGTTCAGGGATGTATACAGTGTATTGTGACGCTTCACGCATTGGTTTGGGTTGTGTATTAATCCAGGAGGGGCGAGTTATTGCATATGCCTCACGTTAGCTGAAACCCCACGAGAAGAATTACCCGGTACATGATTGGAGTTAGCTATAATTGTTCATGCTCTTAAGATTTGGAGGCATTACCTTTATAGGGTGTCTTGTGAGGTTTACACTGATCATCACAATTTACAATATGTGTTCAAGCATAGGGATCTAAATTTGAGGTAGCGCAGATGACTTGAGTTACTAAAAGATTATGATATTACTATCCTGTATCATCCGTGCAAAGAAAGTGTAATTGCAGATTTCTTAAGTAGAAAGGCGGAGAGTATGGGTAGTTTGGCTTTTATTGCAAGAGAGGAGAGGCCATTAGCTTTGGATATTCAGTCCTTGGCTAACAGACTTGTGAGATTGGATATTTTAGAGCCCAGTCGAGTTCTTGCATGTGTTGTTGCCCAGTCTTCACTATTTGAGCGGTTTAAGGCTCGCCTGTTTGGTGACCCACACTTATTGGTTATAGAGAAACGGTACTACGAGGTGGTGCCAAGGAGGTTACTATAGGCGGAGATGGTGTTCTACGACTCTAGGATCGTCTATGTGTTCCTAATGTGGATGGACTGAGGGAGAAGATCCTAGAGGAGGCACACAGTTCTCAATATCCTATTCATCTAGGTATTACGAAGATGTATCGTGACATGAAGCAACATTATTGGTGGCGGCGAATGAAAAAGGACACAGTTGAGTATGTACCTAGGTGTTTAAATTGCCAGCAAGTTAAATATGAGCACCAGAGGCCAGGTGGCCTACTTTAACAGATGACTATATTGGAATAGAAATGGGAACACATTACTACGGACTTTGTAATTGGGTTGCCGCAGACCTTGCGGAAGTTTGATGCAGTTTGGGTCATTGTCGATAAGTTGACCAAGTCGGCACATTTCATTCCGATTGTGACTATATATACTTTAGAAAGGTTGGACCAGATTTATATTTAGGAGATAGTTCGGTTGCACGGTGTGCCAATTTCTATCATATTAGATAGAGGCCCTAAGTTTACTTCACATTACGGGAGAGAAGTACAGAGTGAATTAGGGACCCGTGTAGAGCTCAGCACAACCTTTCATCCGCAGACCGACGGGCAGTTAGAGCGTACAGTTCAGATTCTGGATGATATGCTCAGGGCATGTGTGATTGACTTTGGAGGTCAGTGGGATCATTTCTTGCCTTTGGCTGAGTTTGCTTATAACAACAGTTACCAATCCAGCATCGAGATGGCTCCATTTGAGGCTTTATATGGTCGGCGATGTCGTTCGCCCATCGGATGGTTTGAGCCCGATGAGGCTAAGTTATATGGTACTGATTTGGTGAAGGATGCCTTGGAAAAGGTAAAGTTGATTCAGGAGTAACTTCGTACAGCACAATCCAGTTAGAAGAGCTACACGGATCAGAAAGCGCATGATTTATCATTTATGGTAGGTTAAAAAGTTCTCTTGAAAGTTTCGCCGATGAAGGGAATCATGAGATTCGGGAAGAAGGGCAAGTTGAGCCCAAGGTATATAGGCCCATTTGAGGTATTGAGACGAGTTGGAGAGGTTGCTTACGAGCTTGCTTTGCCTCCCATTCTATTGAGAGTTTATCCGGTTTTCCATGTATCTATGCTCCGGAAGTATCATGCCGACTTGTCACATGTATTGGACTTCAGCTCAGTTCAGCTGGATAAGAGCTTGGGTTATGAAGAGGAAACAATTGCCATTGTTGATAGACAGGTTCACCAGTTGAGGTCCAAGAAGATTTCTGAGGTAAAAGTCCAGTGGAGAGGCCAACTAATCGAGGAAGCGACGTGGGAGGCCGATAAGGACATGCAGAGCAAATATCCACACTTTTTCAGCTCTACAGGTATAATTCTAAACCCGTTCGAGGACAAACGTTTGTTTAAGAGGTAGAGAATGTAATGACCCAATGGGTCATTTTGACTGTTAGAACCCCGTTCCCCTAAATAAGACTCCCTGTATGTTCTTTTACTAATTTATGACTTGCGGGGATGGTTGGCTCGAGATTTGGAAGTGTTCGGGTTGAAATCAGAACACTTTGTTCCTTAGTTTGGCTTTAAAAGGCCAAGTTTGATTTTGGTAAACATTTTTAGAAACACAACCTCGAAATCGGGATTTGACAGTTCCAATAGGTTCGTATGATGATTTTAGACTTGGGCGTATGTTCGAATCGGAATTTAGACAACCCGGGAGCGTTTCGGTACTTAATAGTGAAAACTAGATATTTAAAGGTTTTAAGGTTCTTTAAAATTGGTTTGGAGTAGGTTTTGGAGTAATCGAGATCCGTTTGAAATTTCGAGCTTGGGAACAGCTCCGTATGGTGATTTAAGACTTGCACGCAAAATTTGGTGTCATTCCGAGTAGTTTAAGTATATTTTGGCCCGTTCGGAGTAGGTTTGAAATATTTGAAAATTCTAAGTTGAATCAATTTGATTTGAGGTATGATATTTAGTTTTGATGTTGTTTTGCATGTTCCGAGGGTTCGAGCGAGTCCATTTTATGATTTCAAACTTGTTGGTATGTTTGGATGGGGCCTCGGGGGCCCTCGATGCCGTTTGGACGATGCACTGATTGAGTTTGAAGCTCAAAAGGGCTGCTAGTTGCATCAGTTCTAGTGTAACTGCACCTGCGAGCCACGAGCCGCAAAAGAAACCAAGAAGGGAGTTGCCAGGGACCGCAGAAAGAGGAAAAGGACCGCACCTGCGAAGGCGCAGGTGCGAAAGAAAGAAGCGCAGGTACGGAGGAGGGCACAGGTACGATGCATGACAACAGAAGCGGACTCGCAGGTGCGAGCCGCTGACCGCAGAAGAGAATGAGGCCGGATAAGGGGGAAGACACATCTGCGAGGTATTTTCCGCAAATACGGAGCTGCAAAAGCGGAAGGCATGTTTGGCAGAACGCTTAAAGAACGGGAAAACAACCATGTTTGCCCATTTCTCTCCATTCTTGGGCGATTTTGGAGCTTTTTGAGAGGGGATTTCAACTAGCAACTTGAAGGTAAGTTAATTCTACACACTTTGAATTAAATACATAGATTATGGGTGGATTATAACCTGTAAATCATGGAAATCAAGGGTTTAGATGAAAAACGTAGGTTTTGAGAAAAATGAGATTTTAACCACGAAAATTGTTATAGAATTGGATGGAAATTGTATATTTGAGTTCTTGAGATTATGGGTAACGATTTCCTCTGAATATTTCCGGAATCTGGGCACGTGGGCCCAGGGTAAATTTTAGGAATATTACCAATTTGGGTTGGGTAATTAATTTAATAGTCTAATTTCAAATTATTGAGCATGTATTAATTATTTTGTATAATATTTGGATAGTTTCAGATTTTTCGGCATCAAATTGGGACTTAAACGCGACGTTGTGATCGAGAAGTGGACTTTGAGACAAGGTAAGTCTCTTTTCTAACCTTGTAAGAGGGAATTTCCCCATAGATAATTTAAAGTAATAATTGTTGCTAATTGTGGGGGCTACGTACGCACGAGGTGACGAGAGTCCGTGCGTAGCTACTAATTATGGTATGTCCGAGTAGTTTAGGACTCAAATCATGAATTACTTGTGATAATTGCATATTTTATTTAATTAAAGTACTGGAATTATATTGTGAATTATTAGAAGAGATAGTAAAAGACAGAAATTTCGTATACTTGAATTTTTGTACAAATTATTTAACTGTTAATAGAAATTGTACCTCCTTATGTGTTAGCCTTATAATAATGACTTCTCATTCCGGAGGTTCATAAGAAAATGTCCTCCTTTCTTGTGGAGCGGGCCGAGTGCCTCGGCAGTATAGATGCATCTATGGATCATGCCGCACGTCTCTCGGCAGTGTACACGACACTCTGGATCTGGCCGAACGACCTCGGCAGAAATCGTGCCTAATAATAATAATTACACGATACTTTGACATTCTATTGCAGCTTGTGAAGCTAATTGATAAATTGTAAGTTATTGAAATTAAAAGAATTAATTATTTCTGCTTGATAAAAGGAATTATTGTTATTCACTTAAATCATGTTGATTTAAATATTTCTATTTTAATATTATTGACCCTTAGTGAGTGTCAAAGTCGACATCTCGTCACTAATTCTACAAGATGAGGCTTGATACTTTCTAGGTACACGTTGTTTACGTACTCATGCTACACTTGCTGCACTTTTTGTGCAGGATCTGAGACAGGAACCTTAGGCAGACTTACCGGTGCGCACCCACGTTATCTTGAGGCCTAGTGGTGAGCTGCTACAAACTCGAATGTGATACATAAGGAAAACCGAACTCTGAAAAAGGACTACCTAGCCCACGTAATGAATAAAACGGTCGAATAGATGCTGTGAACCTACCTCAGGGATGAAAAAAAAGGCACACAAAATAAGTGTAAGGAACTATGCTCAACATCTCGCTATTGCAGCGTGCAACCCGATCCAATATGACACTGTTGCGGTGTGCAACCCGATCCAAACATGACAATGTTGTGGCATGCAACCCGATCCACACAACATGCCCGTGGACGCATGCCACCCGATCCAAACAATATACCCATGGAGGTGTGCCACCCGATTCGCACATAACAATCTAGAAGAAAGCACACATCAAGTCGTAACACTTATACTTACGAAATGATCGAATATCAACCACAAGCATGCCAAGTGCACAATAAAAATCCCGGGGAGAAGGATAGCGCCATACGCTACGAAACCCAAGCACAATTAGGTGCGATATATGACCTTCATCTCGAGAGCCATCCTGCTTATAAAACACTACAAGCTACACGGGACCTTAACACATGTGCAAATCTTAATGCGTTCAAACAAGGACGACGACACCACATCACAAATGAGAATTCTACCACGCTCGAACATATCAAGTCTCATTACTTCATCAACCAAGGCCTGAACACCCATAGTACGATTGCCTTTCCTCCGCTGGAATTAAATGTCGAACTCCTAAATCATGCACCGAGAAATCTCAAGTCATTTGCTGCCTCGACACATAAACGAGCACCCCACCATTACATCAATACTGTGCGATAACAATGCACGAACATCATAGCAATCTGTGCATAGCCTTAAAACCATCGGTAATACAACTACTGAACTTAAATGACAGGACATCTTTCTGCAAGGCGACGATAATAGCCTGCCCGAACACTCAGGGAAAAACATCCTGCACCACGTCTGCAGTACCACTACAACTTCTCGAAGCCCAATTGATAACAAGTGCCCCACGTTGTGTAAAATTGAGTAGGAAGGAATTAAAGGCACAAGCCTCAGTGGAATCAAATCCCACGATTAAGAATCAAGAAGGGAAGTGCTCCTAATAGCCCTGTAGCCTCTCGAAGATAAGTACATACGTCTCCGTACCGATCCACAAAACTCTACTAGACTTGCTCATGACTCGTGAGACCTAAGTGAACCTAACACTCTGATACCAAGCAGTCACAACCCAAAATCCACGGGAACGTACAACATTTGTAGTTTATAAAAGAAATGAAAGGCGATAATAATATAAGTTCAATTAGTTAAGCCATCAGAATGAGTTCAAATAACTCAATTATTTCATAATAAGGTCCTAAGTCTACCCGGGCATAAACATGCTTTAGCTACGTGCGGACTCTCGTCACCTCGTGTGTACGTAGCACCCACAAGTAGTATCACATAGAAATTACATCACCTAGGGGTTAGTTTCCCCCTCACAAAGTTAGACAGGAGACTTACCTCGCTCCGAAGTTCCATAACCGGCTCCAACGCCTCTCTAACACCCAACTCCAAGCCAATCGTTCCGAAACTAGTCAAACAACGTGCAAATCAATCAAAATATACCCTAATGCTTATAGTTAATCAATTTATAACAATTCCCAACTCTGCTCTAAAAGTCAATAAACTCAACCCTCAGTCTCACATGCCTGGATTCCGAAAATTTTCTAAGATAAACTTTAACCATAACACCACGAACTCAAATATATAATTTATTAGAATTTCTATGTCCAATTTCGTGGTCAAAATCCAAGAATACCAATTTTTAGGTTTTCTACCAAAATCGCCAAATTTCTACTCATTTCCATGTTCAAATCCACATATAAACCATGTATTTAACTTACAATATGAAGAAATCACTTACCCCATAATAGATGATGAAAAATGGCACTCCAAAATTTCTCCAAGGTCGGCTCCCATGGAAGAAATAAAGTGGAATTGAGCCAAACCCCCGTTTTAAAACCACACTGCACAGCCCGTCCTTCGCACCTGCGGCCAAACTGTAGCAGCTGCGACTCTGCACCTGCTGAAAAATCCATCACAGGTGCAGTTCCCTCCAAGTCCAGGTAAATCCGCAGGTGAAGACGAAAATCTCGCTCATGTGCGATCGCTTTTACGGTCCACCTCATACTCCTATGCTCCCGCACATGCGGAGACCGTCTGTTTCTGCGACCCCAACTGCCTAGCTCGCATTCCGCTTCTGCGGAGCGTTCGTCGCATCTGTGGGTTCGTAGATGCGGAAATATCCTCGCATCTGCGGCCATCCTAGCTCAGTCCAAATGTCACTTATGCGACCACAACGCCGTACCTGCGGCCCTTTCCACGCAGGTGCGATTGCACCACATCCCAGCTGCCTCAACACTTCTCCCAAGCCCAAACCCGATCCATGTTTTATCCGATCCACACATGGCCCCCACGGGACTCCGTCCAATTATACCGACACATTCAAAAATACGACAGGGACTTAGTTGAATCCTCAAACCACGTCAAACAACATCAAAATTATGAATCGACGATCGAAACCTTTCTTTAAACTTTCAAACTTTCAAACTTCGCCGAACGCGTCCGAATCACACTTAAACATTCCGAAATGTACCAAACTTTATGCACAATTCATAAATCATAATACGAACCTATTCCAAGTCTCAGAATCTCAAACAGACATCGATAACACCAAAGCCTACTTCAAACCAAACTTAGGAAATTCTGAAACCTTCGAAATGCTATCCTTCCATAATAAGCGCCGAAATGCTTTCGGACCACCCGATACTCAACCCTAACATACGCCTAAGTACGAAATCATCATGTGGATCTATTGGAACCTTCCAACCCCGATTCCGAGGTTGTTACTTGAAAGTCAAACCTTATTTAAATTTTCCAACTTAAAGCTTCCGAAATTAGAATTTTTCATCCGAATTAACTCTCAACTTCCCGAAATTTAATTCCGACCACATATATAAGTCATAAACTATGAAGTGAAGATACTCAAGGCCTTAAACAACTGAATGGCGGGCTAGAGCTCAAAACGTCTGGTCGGGTCATTACATATTGTTTGACTAGTGTCAGAACATTTGGCTCAGAGTTGAGTGTTAGAGTGGCATTAGATCTGGTTATGGAACTTCGAAGTGAGGTAAGTCTCTTGTCTAACCATGTGAGGGGGAAACTACACCCTAAGTTATAATTATTATTATTTGCAACTAGTTGTGGGTGCTACGTATGCACGAGGTGACGAGAGTCCGTACGTAGCTAAAGCATGTTTATGTCCGGGTAGACTTAGGTCTTTATCATGTAATATTTGAATTTTTTGGACTCATTTTGCTGGCTTAATTAATTGAATTTATAATTAAAATTAATTTACAAATAAATGTATGTATACTAGGCCGAGCCTTATAACTTCGAGTTGATGCCTAGTTATTTGAGTAACGGTAAATACTATATTCATTTTGTGCTCATGTACTCTGTTATAAGCACGTGTCTCGTAATGCGGTAACTTTTTTTCTTTCTTGTGGAGCGGGCCGAACGCCTCAGCAGTATAATTGATGCATCTATGGTTAGTACCGCTCGACCCTCAATAATGTACATATTATTCTGGATCGGGCCGAACGACCTCGGCATAATCGTGCGTTATATCGCTGGTAGTCCGACCATTCATGAGATTATCTTTCCGCTGATGCCCGACATTTCACATGGTATTCCTTATTCATTGATATTGGCATTTGACATTTTCCTGAGTTGTTAATGTAGAATACACGATTGAGAAATTCATGATTTAAAGGAAATATTTGGAGAATTATGTAACTTATAAATTACCCCATTATCGCTGTGTGCTTGATATCTATTTATGATTTTTTATATTACTTTATTAGACCTCTAGTAAATGTCGATGTCGATCCCTCATCACTATTTCTCCGGGGTTAGGCTAGATACTTACTAGGTACACGTTGATTTATGTACTCATGTTGCACTTCTACACTAAATGTGCAGGATTTGACAGGTTCATTTGGTGATCAGCTTGGCGCGTAGGCGCAGTTTGGAGGAGACTTTATGTGAGCTGCATTCCAGGCCACGCATCGCAGTCCATAGAGTCTCCATTGTACTATTTATTTTATCCTGTCTTATTTACATTCTAGACAAATGTATTATTGTTATTGTACTCCTTAACAAACGCTCATGCACTTGTGACACCGGGTTTTTGGGGTGTTCCAGAACTTGTTATGGTTTGTATTCCACTGATTCACTTTCACATATTATTTTAATGAAACTGTATGTAACCACGATTTATTTTAATGCATTAACCTCGTTACCCAAGGAAGACCCATGATTTTAAAAATGATAAAATGAATAATTAGGTGTTGGCTTGCCTAACGACGATGTTGGACGCCATCACGGCCTATAGTGGATTTTGGGTCGTGATAGACTTTTTATTAAATTTTAAGTTTTATAATTTAATTATTAAAGCCAACTATCTTTTAAAATTATGCTTTATTGATTGATATTCTTTCATTACCTAAGTTTTTTTGTTTTTGACTTTATTTATTAAGATTTAAGTTATGTGATATTTTACATATGTATGATTTTTGTCATTATAACTTAAAAACGTTTTCTGATTTGAAACTCTAATACATCTTATCATTTTGTATTTTATACCACTTTTTCTTCTTTTGGTTCTCGATTATCGTTATTGCTTTATTCGTTGCTCAATATGATTGCACTATCATGTGAATTTTTTATTAGTTTGCCTTTAAATTTAATGTCCTTACTTATTACCTCCTTTAATATAACATAGATAGTACATATTTCTTACTCCTGAAAAAGTTGATTATTACTTTATTACTCTTTTACTTGAAATTCATGTGTTGTTCTATATCTTTTTATTTTTTGACTTTATCTTTTTTTGATTTTAGTTATGTTTTTGTTATTTGTATGAATTTTATCATTATAATTTAAAAGATACTTTCTCGTCTCAAATTCAAATAAGTTTTATCTCTATAATTTATAATAAGTTTTTCTATTTCTCTTGTGAGTGAGTAATTTTATTCGTTACTTGAAATTCTTTCATTGTTCAATATTATTTGATTTTGATTTTATTAGGATTTTAAGTATGTGATATTATCTATTGTATTTTTTTCTTCATAATCTAAAAAATCACATTCTCATCTCAAATTTAAATAAGTCTCAACATTCTCTATTTTTTTTTAACTTTTTCTCAATACACTATTTGGATTCATATCAAGCTTGCTTTGTCACGACCCAATTTTCCCTCCGTTGGGTATCGTGATGGCACCTAGTCTTAGGGACAAGGTAAACCTAACAATAATTAAAACAACAACATTATTTAAATAGAATCTCTTAAAATTCCCATAATCGGTAGTACAAGTCATAAGCTCTACAGAGTGTTTGCTAGAAAATTTCTAAATACAACTGTCCAGAAATAAGAATAAACAGTGCAAAACGAAAACTAGAAGGTAACTCCGAAGCCTGCGAACGCAGCAGCAGGTTTACCTTGAGTCTCCACAGCAACAATCCACCCAGCTAGCTAACAAACAAGTACCTGGATCTACATAAAAATGTGCAGAAAAGTAGCATGAGCATACCACAGCGGTGCCCAGTAAGTATCAAGACTAACCTCGGTGGAGTAGTGACGAGGAACAGTCAAGACACCCACTGGTCTAATAAACTGAACAGATACAAGTACATGAATAACAGAAGTATGATGTCTACATAAAGATTATGCAATATGACTCACAATACAGTAATGGCATTAAAGCAAGAAACAACAAGTATCAGTGGAATATCATGAAAATGATACAGACAAAGTGAATGGAACACAACCTAAATCCGGAATCATGAATACAGCAAGGACAAGTAATAACTCAGTAATTACAACCGCTTTTACATCAGGTTTTAGCCAACAACTCCACGAGGTACCGAACCTCGGACAATTCACAACTCACGGGTCTCAATACCTGAACCCTAACACTTGGCATCCTGTGCCCTCATAACACCTCATAACCACACTGACGACTCACGTGCCAGTAAAGCCATTCTCACATAGAAGGCAAGTAAACAAGGGTGAGCATCTATGCTCAACAATAGCAAGAACACCTCTTATCCGATAAGAGTGCTTAACTACGTGTATGCTTGTGCAAGTGTCCTAACATAGTCCATACTAGCAAATAAGCATAAGGAAGAAGAAGAACGGACAACACGTAGAATATTTTCTCACAGCTTTCACGAGATAAAGCTCACACAGGTACGCATACCACTACACAAATATCAACAACAAGAATGCCCCCAGGCCATAAATCATCACAAATCAATCCCTGACACAGCCCACCTTATCTCTCCATATGTGCAACAGTAATATAAATGCCCGCCTTGTCTCGCCACAAGTGCATAATAATGTCCCCACCTTGTCTCGCCACATGCGCAACCCATAAATATATATATATATATATATATATATATATATATATCCCGCCTTGCCACGCCGCATGTGTAATTATCAATGGTAACAATAGAACGGCAGAAACCTCGTGCAACCCCATAGTAACAACCGCACGACAGAAACATCGTGCATCACCACAACAAGTACCACAACAACAATGACAATAATACAAAGTACGACAAGTAAAATAACTCAAGAACTTTAATTCACAAGAAAAGGTAGAACCAATTCACAAGGAATAACCACAATAAAGAATGCTAGGCATAAAGGGAACAACTCAACAAAGGGGAAACTAATGTGTATCAACGATCCCATAAAATACATTTCAACAACAGGGAAACTAACATGAGTCAAATAATTCCAAATAAAACAAGTCGACTAAGATATAGGATATCTAAAACTTCTTTTAAGGTTGAGGAATTACTAAGGATTTTCAATAATTTAATTAAGGATAAGCAGCGGAAAGATAATCATAACCTCAATTAAGACTGAACAAATTATAAGATGATATAATAATAATTTCAAATAAAGATAAGCAGTTATGAAAAGATAGCATGACAATAGAGGAGGTAAAATCTTCAGTTAAGTCAAATAGGCAATAAGAGTGAATCCTGAAAGCAATTAATTCTAATTAAAGCATGTAGAGTTGAAACTAGTAAATAGAAACTTAATCATATCAAGAACAACTTCATACTCAGTGATTATAAGGACCTAAGAATCCTAAAAGGCCATCTTTTCACAAATAAGTCCGAACACGCACTCGTCACCTCGCGTGCATGGACTACAATCAACATAGAAGACTCAATCCTAAGGGGAAAATCCCCCACACAAGGTTAGGCAAGATACTTACCTCAAACCAAGCTCAACCAGTCCGCAAGAATGCCTTTTTTTTAATTATCTGACTCCGAATGGCCCAAATCTAGCCAAACACAATTGCATAACATGAATACAACCATAATAGACTCATCTAATTAATAAAATCAATACTTTAATAAAAATCCCGAAATCCACCCTAAAGGTCGACCCGGGCCCACGTCTCGGAATCGGGTAAAAGTCACAAAATACGAACACTCATTCACTCACGAGTCTAACCATATAAAAATCATCAAATTCTGATACCATATCTGTTACAACCCAAATTTGCGTACCTTAGATCATTCCATAAGTTAGTCGACGTAAATCCAAGAAGAGATTATCTTTGAGATGATAAGAAGTTAATCCTATTGGTCTTAAACGATACAAGGGTGTATAAGAGTGGTTAACAAGTATTAGAAGTGAAACGAATCAAGGATGTTGTAACCCGCATTTTCGGGTAAAACTAGAGGTGATTAATTGTCCCAAGAGGTTATGTTTTAATGTATTTGAATAATATAATATCCATATCATAAGTCTTGAAGTCAAGAGAGTTATGAAACAAAAGTCGATAAAAGTTGTCGCAACTTATGTTTATAATTTTACATAAAATTTAGGTCAAATGTTACTACAGTTTTCTCCCAATGTACATGGAATTATGGGGTGATCTTCCTATCAAATTGAAGATCTATGAGTCTACTTTCCAACGCATTAAACCGTTTGTCGATACGATCTCGGAATAGAGAGATATTCGCGTTTTTGTGAGAGTGCGCCAAGCAGCTCTCTATGGGGCCCACATAGGCGGTTGAGATATATTGATATATATCAGACCCTTTAACCCCGTTTTAACTCATTAATTTTCATTCTCTTCAGACCCTAGACACCTAAAAACACTCTCTCAAGGTTCTCTCATGATCCAAGACCCAAACAAAGGGCAAACAACACAAATCAAGTGTCGGGAATCCCGTGGCGCTAGTAAGTTTCTTGTTCTTCTTGTTGTTGCTGATTTTTGTGTTGTTCCAGCTCGTGTTGGAGGTTGTTTTAAGTGTTTTATGTTCTGTAAATACTCCTTAAAGTTCTTAATATCAACCCTAGGTGATTTCAAGTCTTCTAAAGTAATTCTAGTTCCGAAAAGCCCAAATTGATTGCTAGTTTCGCTTCCTTGTTCTTGTGGCAGAATTTGAGGGATATTTCGTGGAACATTAAGGTCAAATTGGAGTTGTTCTTTCTGTTTAAAGGTAAGGAACCCCTTACTCTATAGATATTTAAGATTATCCAAGTTGCAGCTAAGTCATTGAAGCTAGAACTTGTGAAATATATATCGAAAGGCTTGGTAGTAATGTTGTTGGTTGGTGGACTGTTTTGGAGGCTCAATATGATTATTAATGATGTTGTTTGGGCTGTTTGGTGATTGTATTGACTTGTGTGAAGTCATATAAATAGGGGAGGTGCTGTCCATTTCATCGTAAAATAGGTTGTGGTCGATACATAATAGTTACGACGCTTAAACGAAAATGATAGTGTCATTTGTCTTATTGTAGACTAAGGAGTCGTGACATTTGCATAGCTTGAGGTTGGGCAGTATATACAAGGTATGTGAGGCTATCCCCTTCATTATTTTGCACGACTCCAATTGTACATAATGTAATGAACGAGCTCCCAAAGATACTCTACTCTTAGAAGCTAGCAGTACTTACATTGCTGCCCTTCTTATGAAACGATTAATATTGATGTTACTTCTCTTATTCTTATATTATCAATGTTGTTGGTAGCTCCTTATTCTTATAAGATTCTTGATGAAGGGTTAATCCTAATAACATGTACGAAGGATACCGACCTTACGTCACTCCAAAAGGTTCAAAATGTGATTCCAATGAGTCCAGCATGCATCATATATATGTATCTATTTTACTCTACCGAGCCACGCTATAGTTGGCCGGGTATGGCACCTATTGTGCAACCACTGATCAGTTGGGTTTTACCGAGCTCCACGTGGCCGGGTACGATTCTACCGAGCCCTATGATGGCCGGGTACGTTTTACCGAGCCTATTACGGCCGGGTATGATATGATGATGATGATGCCCACAAAGGCATATGTTTTAAAAGTTTATGTATATATATATGTATGTATCATGTATTTCATGTTAGTAGCCCTCAGAGGTACCCAGATGTCACAGGTTGTATATTCCCTATCACTGTTTACATTATTGTTCTTACTTATGCTATTCTGCCTTACATACTCAGTACTTTATTCGTACTGACGTCCTTTTATTTGTGGACCCTGCATGTCGTGCTGCAGGTCCTGATAGACGGGTAGACGCAGCTCCCCCATCACAGTAGGCTATCCGGTTCAGCGTTATTGGCAAGATCCTTTCTCCGGACTTGCCGTGGTCTTGGTATGCATTTTTGTTATTGACATTATGGGTATGTCGGGGCCCTGTTCCGGCAATGTTGTAGCACTGATGTAACTTTAGAGGCTCATAGACAGGTGTCGACTTATGTATGGTTTAGAATGCCTTGTCGGCTGATTTTTTGTTGTATAGTCTTTCATGGCATCATGTTAGCTCGTACCTTATATATAGTTCTTGACAGTCTTGTCGTCCCATGTTATGTATGTTCATGACATTATCTTTCATTGTTGGATGTTCATGATCCATGTCTACTATTTATATTGATCTTGTCGGCCCTTAAAGATAATAAGGAAGGTTAGATAAAATGTACGTTGGTGCTCGGCAAGTATGGCCCGGGTGCTAGTCATGACCCTCCAGTTGGGTCGTGACAAACTTGGTATCAGAGCAAGTCTGTCCTAGGGTTGTCTATGAGCCGTGTCTAGTAGAGTTTTGATTATGGATGTGTAGCGCGCCACATTTATAATCAGGAGGCTACGTGACATCTAGGGTTGTTACCTTCTTCCTAAATCTAGATCGTTCGTAGAGTTGAGTCGTAAATGTTCATATCTAATATTCACATTGATTTCTTTCAGCGATGCCTTCGACTAGGAAGCAAGCGATTAGTAAACGGCTTGATATAGCTGTGGGCGAGGGTAACATTCAGGTGCCTCCAGCCAGAGCAGGCCAAAGTGAGGCTCAGAGTGAGATGCCATCTCATACCTCTCCGTCTCCTCCAGAGGATATTAGGAGGCACCCAGTACATCCAGTTCCACCGTCTGGCACTACAGACCACGATATGCGCAGTGCAGTGCAGTTGTTGACTAGCTTGGTAGCTGCTCAGGCTCAAAGGCAGAATACCGGTGCTGCTGATAAACCAGTTAGTGCGAGAGTTCGTGATTTTATTAGCCTAGACCCTCCAGTGTTTACCGGATCAGACCCCAAGGAGGACCCACAAACATTTATTGATCAGGTTCATCGTACATTGCGGGTTATGCATGCTAGTGATACGGAGGCAGTAGAGTTGGCTTCTTATCGGTTACGGGATTTAGCCATTTTCTGGTATGATAGTTGGGAGAGATCTAGGGGTCCGAACGCTCCTCCAGCCGTGTGGAAGGAATTTTCTGAGGCCTTTCTTCGTCACTACTTGCCAGTTGAGATACGACGAGCTAGAGCTGATAAGTTCTTGAACCTTCGACAGGGTAATATGAGTGTACGAGAGTATAGTATACAGTTTGACTCTTTAGCAAGGTATGCTCCCCATATGGTGTCAGAGATGAGTGATAGGGTGCATCTGTTCGTGAACGGGTTGGGACCACATCTGATAAATGAGTGCACAACAGCCTCCTTGGTAGAGGGCATGGATATTTCCCGTATTCAGGCTTATGCCCAGACCCTAGAGGATCGTAAGCGCCAGCAAAGGGCAGATAGGGAGCAGGATAGGGGCCAGCACAAGAGGGCGAGATTGGCAGGGTATTCTAATGAGTTCAGAGGCAGTATCAGGCCCCAATATTTGAGGAGTTCGACGCCACCTATAGCTAGTGCTCCTCCACAGTTTCAGAGGCCTCGGTATGATCGATTTACCTATTCTGGTTCAGGTCAGAGTTCGAGGGCATCAGGCTCACAATTTCATAGAGATACTAGTCAAACGAGACCCCCAACACCTCGTTGTGATCAGTGCGGCAAGGCCCACTTTGGACTGTGCCGTCGAGGTTCCGATGCGTGCTATTCTTGCGGACAGCATGGCCATATGATGCGGGATTGTCCTAACAGAGGAGGTGGTGGTATGGCTCAGCCGACTGGATCTGTGTCTGGTTCTTCCTTATCAGTTCGACCTCCAACACAAGGTTTTCAACAGTCGACAGGTCGTGGTAGAGGTAGAGGTACAGTGCCGAGTTCGAGTGGTGCTCAAAATCGAACCTATGCTCTAGTAGGTCGACAAGATCTCGAGTCATCTCCGGATGTCATTACAGGTATATTGTCTGTGTTTTCTTATGATGTATATGCACTAATTGATCCGGGGTCTACCTTATCATATGTTACACCCTTTGTGGCTAATAAGTTTGGCATTGAACCTAAATTGATAAGTAAACCACTTGCGATATAATTAATTAAAAGAATAAATAAAACTAACACATTTCCCCCAAGAATTGGTAATACAAATCATGAGCTTCTAAGAACAAAGTTTACAAAGCTGGTATGAAGTAAATACACCATCTGTTTGAAAGGTACATAAACAGAGTTTTATGAATCTAAGGCTACTATGAGCAAGAAGCAACTACAACCGGAATGCATGTATGTCTTCAATTCCAGCTCCCGTCGAGTACAGCAACATCAACATCCAATATATGCACGCATGGTGCAGAAGTGTAGTATCAGTACAACCGACCTCATGTACTCAATAATTAACAAACCTAACCTTATGTTGAAAGTAGTGACGAGTTTGTACCAAGGTCAGAGTCCAACTCCCATAAGCAACAACAATTCATAACAACATAATGCAAGTAATAAAAGGAGTAACCCAGATATAAAATGCTCAACTGAATTATGATTTCTGAAAATAGTTCTGCCTTTCAAGTACATCAGTGAAAAACCCAAATCGTTTACCGAAGTTGTCAAAAATATGAGTAAGTTGAAAACAATAATTTTCCCAAAAACTTTCTTCCACAATAGAAAATTTCATTTTCAAATGGCATGAGGAAATCACATCTCTATGCCTACATGTCAATGTGCATGCCAATGCAATACAACATAGTGATAAAACCATATGCATACTCTCAGAGTATCAATTCACTCAGTACTCTCAGTCACTCAATCCTCTCAGTCACTCAGTCCTTCCAATCACTCAATCCTCACAGTCACTCATACCTCACAATCACTCAATCCTCCTATATCACTCGGCACTCGCACTCAGTAGGTACCTGCGCTCACTAGGAGTGTGTACAGACTCCGGAGGGGCTCCTTCAACCCAAGCGCTATAATTTGCACGGACAACTCACGTGATGCACGGACAACTCAAGTGATGCACGGACAACTCATGTGCTATAGTATCAATATATGTATCCGCACGGACAACTCATGTGCTATAATAAGCCAATCTGGCCTTTTGCGGCGTGCAGCCCAATCCCATAATAATAAAGTATATAAAGCCAATATGGCCTGCTGCAGCGTGCAGCCCAATCCCATAATTATCCTCACAATCAGGCCCTCGGCCTCACTCAGTCATCAATCTCTCCAATCTCTCTCTCATGGGCTTACAATGTCTTGAAAATAGCCCGAAAATGATGATATGATGTATCAATAAATAACAACTGAGACTGAGATATGATATGTAATGAAATGAATATGATTGAGTATAAATTTTTAATTTAAAACAAATAATTCAAAATAATATGACCTCTGTGGGTCCCAATAATACTGGCACATAGCCTCAATATGATTTTTTTATATGATTCTCAGCTCAATTTCTTTAACATATAAAACTGCATGGAAAATGCCAAGATTATTTGACTATAAAATTCCACGGAACAATTACGTCACAATTTCTATGGTGCACGCCCACACGCCCGTCACCTAGCATGTGCGTCACCTCAAAACAATTCACATAATACGTGTATTCTGGGTTCATACCCTCAGCTCCAAGATTAGAAGAGTTACTTACCTCGAACAAGCCGAATCCAATGTCGAGCAAGCTAAACAATGCTCCAAAAATTCCATTTTGCACGTATCAACTTCCGAACGGCTCGAATCTAGCCACAATTAATTTGATTCAGTCAACACAAATTATAGGAATTTATTCCATATCAAATACTAATTTTTCCACAAAATCCGAAATTACACTCAAAAATCGCCCGTGGGGTCAACGTCTCGGAATCCGACAAAAGTTACAAAATATGAACTCCCCTTCAACCACAAGTCCAACCATACAAATTTTATCAAATTCCGACATCAACCCGGCCTTCAAATCTTCAAATTGAACCAAGAGGTTTTTCACAATTTTCCAACTTAATTCACTAATTAAATATTAAAAACAACCATGGATTCGGGTAATTTGACCAATATTGAATTAGGAACACTTACCCTGTTATTTTCTCTGAAAAATATCCCAAAAATTGCCTCCATTCGAGCGCCAAATCGGTAAAAATAGAAAATCCCATTTTCAGAACTTAAACTCTCTGCCCAGTCATTTTTTCTATGCGATCGCGGACCATGTCCCGCGATCGCGAAGCACAACATTTCTACTGCCCAAAATAACCCTATGCGATCGCGGACAAGGTTATGCAATCGTGAAGACCAAAATACACTTCCCCCAAAACTTCTCTATGCGACCGCATAATATCACACGCGAACGCGAAACACGAGCTTCCCAGGCCTACGCGATCGTGTACGGCCCACGCGTTCGCATAGAACAATGCTCGCGAACCTCAGCTGCATCACCTCCTCTTCGCGAACGCGGCTTGATCCATGCTTTCGCAATGCATTCCTTCTTTCGAGCTACGCGATCGCAGGCTTCCTCACGCGATTGCTTAAAACAAAAACTCAGCAACCCCCAATTAACCCTACGCGATCGCAGACCTTCTCACGCGATAGTGTGTAAGGAAATCAGATACAGATATCAGAAAATTTCCAGCAAAATTCCAAGTCAAAGAATTGATCTGTTAACCGTATGAAACTCACCCGAGGCCCCCGAGACCTCAACCAAATATACCAACAAGTCCCATAACATAATACGTACTTACTCGAGGCCTCAAATCACACTTAACAATATCGAAACAATGAATCACACCTAAATTCAAAATCAATGAACTTTGAAACTTCAACTTCTATAACCGATGCCAAAACTATCAAATCACGTCCGATTGACCTCAAGTTTTGCACACAAGACACATTTCTCATTACAGACCTATTCAAATTTCCAGAATCGGATTCCGACCCCGATATCAAAAAGTCAACCCCCTGGTCAAACTTCCCAAAAATTCAACTTTCGCCATTTCAAGCCTAATTTTACTACAGACCTCCAAATAATTTTTTCGGACACGTTCCTAAGTCCAAAATCACCATACGGAGCTATTGGAATCATCAGAATTCAAATCCGAGGTCGTTTATATATAAGTCAATATCCGATCGACTTTTCCAGCTTAAGTTTTCTATTATGAGACTAGGTGTCTCAATTCATTCCGAAATCTCTCCGGACCCGAACTAACTAATATGATAGGTCATAATACAGCTATAAAGCACAAATGGAGCAGTAAATGGGGGAACGAGATTGTAATACTCAAAACGACCGGTCAGGTCATTACATTCTCCACTACTTAAACATACGTTCGTCCTCGAACGTGCCAAGAGTTGTTTCAAAGCCTGACAACACTATTCCATCTTACCACACACGTACCCGGGGGTGATCCCACGTCACCCTATTCCACATAGGCCTCACAACACAATACAACTGAAAATCCTTAATTTAACCTTAGCCCCAAAACCTTGGAATTCAATTCCCAACCATTCAGAATTTCTTACAAGACTCGAATCTCACAGTTGCACACTGTATAAGTCTGAACAAGCTGTATCGAGCTATAACTATAACCACAGATATAATCACCCAACATATTACACAACTCGCCTGTTCGTAGCACTATTTCTGATCACAGTAACTACTCCAAACCAATCAAGTACTAGCATTAAACCCTATATCGAACAAAACCTCATCCCAACACCTTCGTACACTGTTGATAATAAAAGAAACACGCAGAAATCTCATGACCCTTTATCAGATCAACAAGTCATGGAGCTCTCTTGCCCCAACCAGAACCATAATCACTTTTTAAGCCGACTTTCAATATTATCTTCCCGAATATACCGTAATCAAACTGATAGTACGCATTCTAGGTCCAATAACCTTATATTATCAAACACAACTATTCCACATACGCACCACCCCAATATATCTCAATCCAAAAACTGTGCAATCTGTGCACCCAAAAATGGAAAATCTCTCAAAGAAGAGATCCGTTTTGCAAGTTCAGCTAGTACCACCACAACCACATTGTTACAACCAACTCCTCAAATTTCGTGAAGAGGATAACCGTAAGCGCATGTGCATAATTGTAGAGGAAGGAAATTAATGAATCAGATAAATTATCATTGGTGACGGATATCTTGGCTCTCGCATTGACGGAGAACAAAGCGATTAGGGGCATCATATTTGGTGTGAATTGCAAAATTATGTGAATTATTAGTCTTTAAACACAAGTTGCACTCGAAACTATTAGGCCGAAGACACGGCTGCCTAGGTGAAGCACATCACATCGCCACAAAAACACTCCTTAATTTTGAATAAGAGTAAAATAGTGCTCATAGGAATCATTACAAGTATTCTCCATAAATGAATAAAAAAAAAACCACACTCCTCTCCATTCTTAATTTGTCTTTCTGAAAAACAATTCCCTCATGGAGATTGAGTTGGTCAGTTTATTTTATTAGTTGGTTGCCAATACGTGTAAAATTTCTTAGTTCATAGCCAATATGTCATATTCAACTCATTAGGATAGCTTTCTTAATTTGTAAATAGGGGTTTGACTTTCTTCTCATTTAGTAGTATTTTTATTTGTGAATTTGCTCCACAAACTCCATTACTATTCTATAACAAGTAGAGAAAGAAAATAGAAGGAATCTTGATTCTTTCCTCTTTGAGATTTAATAAAAAAGAAGAAGAAAGACTCTACTTACATATATATATTTCTATGAAGAAAAACTACTAATTAGATTACATTAGGCGTAGCCATCTAATGAATTTATCGAAATCAATTGGAAAAGAATTTACTGCGCTGTAGGTCGCATTATATGCCATCTACCTTATTTTCCTTTTTTTTCCTTCCTTTTTTGAATTTCAATGTGAACCTATCTATCTTTCGATATCTATATTTATATCTATATTTATATTATTATTTATTATTTATTATCTATATCTATCTATCTATCTATCTATCTATCTATCTATCTATATTATTATAAAAGCACGAATGTTCGATGCTATGAACGATAAAAATATTCTCAAAATATTGGTTGACTTTTATGTCCTTAAAAGTTAAAATATGTGTTCAAAAAGATAATTTCATATAGGATAAAATTATAAAACTAGTATCACGATCCAAAATTCGCTAAAGGTCGTGATGACGCCTAACACCGCCGTCAGACAAGCCAACAATGATCTATCAACTTACTCATTTTAGTAATTGAAATCAAAAATATTCCTTAATTAACTCGTATGAAATAGATTTTTACAGAGTAAGTGATAATATTTACACAACTACAATAATGAACAACCCGTAGAAACTCCCCAAACCCCGATGTCACAAGTGCATGAGTATTTTTCTAAGGAGTACAAGAATAATACAACAGTTGTCCCGAATGTAATAGAATACAATAATTAGTACAATGGAGATTCAGTGACTGCGATGCGTAGCCTGTAATGCAGCTCACACGAAGTCTCCTCAATAGGTGCGCCTATGTGCCAAGATGATCATCAAATGAATATGTCAGATCCTGCACATTTAGTGCAGAAGTGCAACATGAGGACGTAAATCAATGCGTACCCAGTAAGTATATAGCCTAACCCCAGAGAGTAGTGACGAGGGGTCGATATCGGCACTTACTAGAGGTCCAAGTAAATAATATAATAATTCATAACAGATATGAAGTGCACAACAATAGTGGAGTAAATCTGTAATCTCATAATTTTTCAATTATTTTCTTTAAAGCATAAATTTCTCAATCTTCTATTCTACCTTAATATCTCCGAAAATGTCAAGTGTCAATATCAAATAAATTAGAAATACCATAAAATGCCGGGCATCAGTGGAAAGATTAGCTCGTGAATGTTCTGACTACTAGAAATATAACACACGATTTTGCCGAGGTCGTTCGGCCCGATTCGGAATAATGTGTACACTACCAAGGGTCGTGCGACACGAACTATAGATACATCTATAAACTGCCGAGGCGTTCGGCCCGCTCCAAGAGAAAAGGAAGGAAGTTACTGAATTACGAGACACGTGTTTACAATACCGTATATGGGTAAAAAATGAATATAATCTTTACCGTTTCTCAAATAACTTGCCCACAACTCAAAGTGTTAAGGCTTGGCCTAGTATACATATATTTATTTCTAAATCAATTTCATTTATAACTTCAATTAATTATGCCAGCAACATTAGTTCAAATAATTCAAATATTAAAAAATAAGATCCTAAGTCTACATGGACATAAACATGCTTTAGCTACGTACGGACTCTCGTCACCTCGTGTGTATGTAGCACCCACAACTAGTTGCACATAAGAATAAATATCACCTAGGGGTAATTTTTCCCTCAAAAGGTTAGATAGGAGACTTACCTCACTCCGAAGTTCCATAACCGGCTCTAAGACCTCTCTAACACCTCAAACCAAAGCTCATCGATCAAAAATTGTTCAAACAATGTGAAAACAAATCAAAATACATTATAATATCCATAATTAATCAATTTAAACAATTTCCAACTTCGTTCAAAAAGTCGATAAAGTGAACCCTCGGGCCCACATGCCCGGATTTCAAAATTGATTTAAAGAAAAAACCTTACCCATAACACCACAAACTCAAATATATAATTTATTCTCAATTCCATGTCCAATTTCGTGGTCAAAATTTAAAAAATACCAAATTCTAGGTTTTCTACCAAAATTCTAAATTTCTACTAATTTTCATGTTTAAATCCATATATAAACCATATATTTAACTTGTAATAGGTGGGAATCACTTACCTTGTATTTTTTGACGAAAATCTCCCTTTGAAGCTCTCCAAAATCGCCCTAACCAAGTGAAAATGAGAGAAAATTGGCCAAAACCCGCTTTTAAAAGAACACCTCTACCCAGACGACCTTTCGCATCTGCGGTCAAATAGCCGCATGCGGCTCTACACCTGCCGAAAAACCATCACGGGTGAGGCTCCATCTCAAGCCAGCAGCCTCTGCTTTTGCATCCCAAATAGCGCTTCTGCGCTCCTACTTTTGTGCTCACGCACATGCGTGACAAAGTATGCTCCTGCGACCCTAGGCCTTCTTGGCCAATTCCGCTTCTGCGATCTCCCCTCGCAGGTGCGACTCCGCTTCTGCTGTCCACCTTCCCGCTTCTGTGACCCCAGCCTCAGTCATGCCTGGTCGCTTCTATGAAGCCCATCTTGCTTATGCGTGGTCGCTTCTGCGACCAGGCTTTCATAGAAGTGATCACACGACCAACATAAATTTTCCAGCTTTTCCCTAAGTCCAAAAATCGATCCGTTAACCATCCAAAATCTACTTGAGGCCCTCGGGACCTTCACTAAATATACCAACGAAAATACAATACGAACTTAGTCAAAGCCTTAAACTACGTCAAACAACATTAAAATCTTGTGCAGAAACGTACCAATTCAATCCAGATTGACTTCAAATTTCGCGCACGAGTCATAAATGACATAAAGAAACTATTCCAATTTTTGAAACCACAAACAGACATCGATAACATCAAAATCCACTTCAAACCAAAGTTATGAAATTCTTAAACCTTAAAACAAATGCCAACCTTCCATAATAAGCGGCAAAATATTCCCGGTTGACTCGATACTCAACCCGAACATAAGCCCAGATCTGAAATCATCATACGAATCTATTGGAACCTTCAAATCCTGATTCCGAGGTCGTTTACTAATGTAACGATCCGGCCGGTCATTTTGAGAGTTATAGACCCGATCTCCTGTTTACTACTTTCCTCCTGTCTTTCTCTGCTTATGTGACTTGCCGGGAGGTTGTTGGTATGGTTTCAGAGTGATTTGGGATACTTAGTCTCTAAACAGAAGCTTAAGTCTTAGGCTTTTGACCGTAGTCGAGACTGTGTGAAGAAGACTCCGGAATGGAGTTTCATCAATTCCGTTAGCTCCGTTAGGTAATTTTGGACTTCGGAGCATGTCCAGATTGTGTTTTGGAGGTCTGTAGCTAATTTAGGCATGAAATGGCGAAAGTCAAATTTTTGGAGATTTTGACCAGTAGTGGACTTTTTGAAATCGGGGTCGGATTCTGATTCCAGAAGTTAGAGTAGGTCCGTAATGTTTATATGACTTGTGCGCAAAGTTTGGGGTCAATCGGACGTGGGTTGATAGGTTTCGGCATCGGTTGTAGAAATTTAAAGTTTCAAGTTCATTAAGTTTGAATCGGAGGGTGATTCATGTTTTTAGCGTTGTTTGATAAGTTTGTATGGTGTTATAAGACTTCTTGGTATGTTTTGTTGAGGTCCCGTGGGTCTCGGGTGTATTTCGAATGCTTAATGGATTGAAATTTGGACTTATGCAAATAGCTGAAGTTTTCAGGTTTGTGGTGTAATCGCACCTGCGGTGGGATGACCACAGGTGCAGACTCGCACATGCGGAAGGAGGAGCACAAATGCGTATTTTGGCAGCCCAGGTTGGGTTCACAGGTGCCGATCTTTTTGCGTAGAAGCGGCCTCGCTTCTGCGGTGGAATGGTGTGCAAGAGCGGTGAGGGTCGCAGGTACGGCTCCTTGGTCGCAGGAGCGCATCCACAGGTGCGGCATTTCTCTCACAGATGTGGACCCAGAGTACTTAAGTTAAGTCCGCGCTTGCGATGGAAATTCTGCAGGTGCGGCGTCGCAGGTGCGACTAGAAGCCCGCAGATGCGAAATCGCTGGGCAGAAAAGGGCCAAGTTCGAGGGTTTTATCCCAGTTTCAATTTTGGGACTTTGAGAGCTCGGATTGAGGCGATAATTCAAGGATTTTTCTGAGAGACCTTTGGGGTAATGATTCTTAACTCGTTTATACTAATCTATAGTTGTTTTCATCATTTAATTAAGGAATTTGGTTGAGAAATTTGGGGGGAAAGGTTGGAAGTTCTTCAACTAAGTTTTGAGTTTTGATTCGGATTTTGATATCGGATTTAGATAATTTTGGTACGAGTGAACGAGTGTTTATATTTTGTAACTTTTACCCGATTCCGAGACATGGGGCCGGGTCGACTTTTTAGGGCGATTTTCGAAATTCTTGTTAAAGTCTTGATTTCATTAATTAGATTTGTCTATTATAGTTGTATTTATGATATGTAATTGTGTTTGTCTAGATTTGGGAAATTCGGAGTCGGATAATGGAGGAAAAGGCATTCTTACGGATTGATTGAGCTTGGTTCGAGGTAAGTAGCTTGCCTAACCTTGTGTGGGAAAAATCCCCTTAGGATTTGGTATTGTTGTGATATGTGAGCGTCGTGTACGTGAGGTAACGAGTATGCACATGGGCTATTTGTTGTAAAAACCTGATTTTACTAAGTAGTAACCTGTTTTCCTTTTAATTTGGGTTATACCATTTTACTAAGTAGTAATATGTTTTTCATTCTTAATTGTGTTATTCCAACCTGTGTAGTTATCCTGTTTAGTCTAATATCATATGTCTACATGCTTTAACTGCTTATTTGAGCTCTGTGAAGCATGCCTAGTTGATTTCTTGCTTTTCCTTGTTCTTTATCAGTATTAACTGTAGAAATCTTGTTGTTAACTGTTGTATTTATCGGTTTGAGTTGTGTGTTTACTTTTGAGACTACAAGACGGTTCCTCTGGAGTTCTTCCTGCACATTTACTTTTGAGACAACGAGGCGGTTCCTCGGGAGTTCTCCCTGCACATTTACTTTTGAGACTACGAGGCGGTACCTCGGGAGTTCTCCCAGCACATTTACATTTTGGGACTACGAGACGGTATCTCAGGAGATCCCCTGCTATTTATCCCTATGTTTTGTACTGTTATTTCATTGTGTTTTCCTTTTGTCAAATTTCAGTCTCTTATTATACTGTTATATTCTCCTGCTTTATTTATTATATACCAGTGGGCCTTACCTAACCTCGTCACTACTCTACCGAAGTTAGGCTTGGCACTTATTGGGTACCGTTGTGGTGTACTCATGCTACTCTTCTGCACATGTTTTGTGTGCTGATCTAGGTGCTTCTTATCAGCCCCGCTATTAACTAAGAGTGCTTGCTGCGATACAGAGACTTCAAGGTACATCTGCCGCGTCCGCAGACCTCAGAGTCCCCCTCTATTCTCTCGTATGTCATTTACCTTTTGTACTTCTTTTATTAGACTCTAGTATATAGAGATACTAGTTTTCCTTCTGTAGCTTGTGACTTACGATGTTCCGGGTTTTGGAAAGACTGTATATTTATAGAGTATTGGTTATTGTACTTGCCGAGCAACATTGTTGCTAGTTATTCAGTTATCCACTGCTGTTAGCTGCCAAGTTTTAGTTCCATTTTGTTATTTCCGCATTGTGTTAGGCTTACCTAGTCGTAACGACTAGGTATCGTCACGAAGTATTACGGAGGGAGAATTGGGTCATGATAGTTGGTATCAGAGCTCTAGGTTCATAGGTGTCGTGAGTCACAAGCAAGTTTAGTAGAGTCTCGCGGATCGGTACAAAGACGTCTGTACTTATTTTCGGGAGGCTATGGGACTGTTAGAAAAATGTTCACTTCTTTCATTCCTTATCGTGCGACATTGATTTAGCTTGAAACATATATCTTATATTCCTTTGCATCCACTCGTGTATGACATTGCGCACTCGGTATCAGTTGTGTGTCGACGGTTCGTGATGCCGGAGATGGACTACGAGGGAGCCAAAGATACTTAAACATTGCCTCAACATGTGGTTCCGACTGAAGATGTGGATGTATTGAGAGATCACCCAATGGATCATGTGGGGGAGGGGAACAACGGACCTTGGCATCTGGTTGATTTATACGAGATGTGAAGGTTAATATTATGGATCATCGGACATTATGACCTATGACTTCGCGACGAGTGGGGGAGTCCACTATCAATCGATGGATTGCAGGGTCATGTGTTATATTAGTTTTGGCCTGAAATATATATATGTTGTACTGAAAGGTTCCCCAAAATTTACATATGTTTAAGGCCTGAGATTTTGTATAGGATAAGGTTGGGACTTGCGGTATGTCCGCCTCCTTAATAACCCTATACTTCAGTACCAATGGAGTTAGAGAAACAACTTTAAATTTATAGAAGGTCTACGCAGCGTGGACGTCACGATTGCAGATTTTGAAGTGTTTCGGAGGAAGTACAGTGGTTGACGAGATTCTGGACTATTTTGTGCGTGAAAATATTTATCTCTATGGAGCTTTACTTTTGTGATCGTTGTGTATAAATAGGGGTAAGGGTTACCCCAAAGAAGAATCGAATAGTATGTTAAGAAATGGGTCAGCTCAGCAGTGTTGAGTCAACATAACAAAAGAAAGAAATTGGCCTTGGAAGAGATAATTCTCCACCGGTGTTCGTGTCAAGCCTATGAAGGGTGCATACCAGACAATGCAACACCGCCCACTTGGCTCAGTTCTCTGAAACACTTTTTAAAGAGTTTATTTCCCGGACTCTCCGTAATACGTGGTGCATAAGGTTTGAACGGTTGCGTTAGGTCACCATGACGGTGTCAGAATATGCCATCAGGTTCAATAAGTTAACCCGTCATACTCTCACTTTGGTTCTTACAGCTAGAGAGTGAGTCCACAAACTCATTAAAGGACTCAATTATGATCGTAAGATTTTGTACGACTCGGGAGCTACAGGCTGATACTTCATTTTCACTAGTGGTAGAAATTGCCAAGATATTAGAGCGTGTTCGGGATGAGGAAAAAAAAGGAAACTAAGGAGACCAAGTGGTCTCGAGGTTCTGGAGGATTCAGTGGATTCTACTCTGCAAGTATGAATCATTATGGTGGGGGCTCGGGCAGTTGGCCAGCCCAGTCCGCACATCGGATTACTGGGGGTGCTCCAGTAAGTTCTTTTAATGCACCACCGACATGAGTTTCCTACAATGGTTATTTTCGTTATCTGGCACAGACTCGGTATGAGCATCCAAACCCGCAAAGGGGTTGTTACGAATGCGGTGATACTAGGCATATCATGAGAAAATTGTCCCAGACTTGGGAGAGACATATTTCATCAAAAAACTCTGGTTACGTGCCCCATTGGAATTACTACACCACCTACACGACCAGTTAGGGGTAAAGGGCATCCTAGAGGTGGAGGCCCAGCCGTTGATATATTGTTTTATGGTATGGTTGAGGTCGCTACATCAGATGGTGCCGTTACAAGTAAGACCTCGATTTAATATAAAGGAATAATTTCCTTAACTTGATTCGGTTCTGAGTATTGAGACGAGTCCTCCTATTGTGCTCCACTTATGAGTGAGCTTCATAGTTCTATAATCTACTTATGTGCTTACTCCTGTTGGGAGATTTTATGGAGATAACTACGCCTATCATTCCGTGTTGGTCACTAATAAGAGTTGTGAGGCTAAAGGTGGCTTTCTGTTACTCATTTCGGTAAGTTTTCATTTAATTTTCAGATAATTAATTACAAATTGTGAATTATATGACCTACCGATGTGGGGTTCATTACGTGTTGTGATTTGTTTAACGAAAATTATTTAAAAGGAGAAAATGAAAAGTTTCGATTGGCACGATGTGCATATTACTTGTGATTCAGAACTGAGGACGAGATCCTTGCAATTTTAATATAAATTGATATGTTTTAAACCGGGCTATGAGCTGCTGTGGAAGTTATATAAGGAAGAGATCCTTGTGATGAAAATTCTTGTGTTTAAGTTCTCCCTTGTGAAATTAAATTTGTAGTATAGTACTAATAGGGAGTCATGTCTGTTAGGTTTATTTGAAAATTCTTGTATGAAATTCTCTATGCATACTTGCCAAATTCGTGTTGTAATTATTGAGTTTTAACCTACGAGGTATGTGCCCGGCCAGGTGGAATTAAATGTGACTCGTTAATTCGGGTAAATAATTATGAGGGCTTCATGCCTCGCATCTCGTTATCAGTATTGTGAAGGTTTGAAACAAGAATTTTGTTAACATGAAGTTAATTGGCGATTCTGTAATCGATTATGAACAACTATTAAGACCAGATTGACCTAGAAGGGTTCTCCGTTCAAGTGGACTAAGGAATGTGAGGAGAGCTTTCAAAATCTCAAGACAGCTTTGACTACAAAGCTCAAGACAGCTTTGACTACAACCCCAGTATTGGTGTTGCCTATAGGTTTAGGGTCTTATACTATGTATTGTGATGCGTCGCATACTGGGCTCGACGCAATGCTGATGCAAGACGGTAGGGTGATTGCCTATGCGTCCAGACAGTTAAAGGTACAAAAACAAAATATCCAGTCCACGACCTTGAGTTAGCAGCTATTGTTCATGCCTTGAAGATTTGGTGGCATTATTTGTACGACGTCCATTGTGAGGTTTATACTGATCACCGGAGTCTACAACATCTGTTTAAACAGAAGGATCTTAATTTGCGGTAACGAAGATGGTTGGAGTTGCTTAAAGATTTTGATATCACTATTTTGTACCATCCCGGGAAGGCCAATGTGGTAGCCGATATTTTGAGTTGCCGGGTGGAGAGTTTGGGGAGCTTAGCATATCTACCAGCAACAGAGAGGCCATTGGCACTAGATGTTCAGGCCTTAGCTAACCAGTTTGTTAGATTGGATATTTCTGAGCAGAGTCGAGTATTGGCTTGTGTGGTCTCTCGGCCCTCTCTTTATGATCGTATCAGGGAGCGTCAGTATGATGACCCCCATCTGCTTGTCCTTAAGGACACGGTTCAATATTTTGATGCTAAGGCGGTCACTATTGGAGATGATGGTGCATTGAGAATGCAGGGCATGCTTTGTGTGACTAATGTAGATGGATTGCGTGAGTTGATTCTCCAGGAGGCTCACAGTTCACGGTACTCCATTCATCCGGGTGTCGCAAAGATGTATCAGGACTTGAGGCCGCATTACTAGTGGAGAAGAATGAAGAAGGACATAGTGGAATATATAGCTCGGTGTCTGATTTGCCAGCACGTAAGGTATGAGCATCAACGTCCAGGTGGATTGCTTTAAAAGTTAGATATTCCGGAATGGAAATGGGAACAGATCACTATGGATTTTGTTGTTGGCCTTCCACGGGCCCAACAAAAATTTGATGCAGTTTGGGTAATTGTGGATAGGCTGGCCAAGTCATCTCATTTAATTCATGTGATGACTACCTATTCTTCCGAGCAGTTGGCTCGAATTTATATCCGCGATATTATCAGGCTTCATGGCGTACCTGTATCTATCATCTCTGACTGGGGTACGCAGTTTACATTACGGTTTTGGAGGGCTGTACAGTAGGAGTTGGGTACTCAGGTAGAGTTGAGCACAACATTTCACCCTCAGACGGATGGGAAGTCCGAGCGCCCTATTCAGATATTAGAGGATATGCTCAGTGCGTGTGTGATGGAGTTTGGAGGTTCGTGGGATCAGTTGTTTCCACTTACGGAGTTTGCCTATAACAATAGTTATCAGTCAAACATCCAGATGGCACAGTTTGGGGCTCTGTATGGTAGGCGGTACCGGTCTCCAGTAGGTTGGTTCGAGCCGGGCGAGGCTAGGTTATTGGGCACAAACTTGGTTCAGGATGCTCTGGAGAAGGTTAAGGTGATTCAGGATCGACTTCGCACAGCCCAGTCCAAATAGAAGAGTTATACGGATCGGAAGGTTCACGATGTTGCATTCATGGTTGGAGAGCGGGTCCTGCTCCGGGTGTCACCCATGAAGGGTGTTGTGAGATTCGAAAAGAAGGGAAAGTTGAGTCCAAGGTTTACCGTCCCATTTGATGTGTTGCGACGTGTTGGGGATGTTGCTTATGAGTTTGCCTTGCTTCCTAGTCTAGCAGGAGTTCAACCAGTATTCCATGTCTCGATGCTCTGGAAGTATCACGGTGATCCATCTAATGTGTTGGATTTCAGCTCATTCCAGTTGGACAGGGATTTATCTTATGTTGAGGAGCCGGTGGCTATTTTGGACAGGCAGGTTCAAAAGCTGAGGTCAAAGAACATTGCTTTCGTGAAGGTTCAGTGGAGGGGTTAGCCGGTCGAGGAGGGGACTTGGGAGACCGAGAATGATATGTGCAGCCTCTATCCTCATCTTTTCACCACTTCAAGTATGTCTCTATGTTTGTTTGAGGACGAACGATTATTTTAAGAGGGGTAGGATGTAACGACTCGGCCGGTCGTTTTGAGAGCTATAGCCCTGATCCCCTGTTTAATGCTTTTCTCGTATCTTTTTTTGCTTATGTGACTTGCCGAGAGGTTGTTGTTGTGGTTTCGGAGTGATTTGGGATACTTAGTCCCTAAATGGAAGCTTAAGTCTTAGGATTTTGACTGTAGTCGGGACTGTATGAAGACGACTCCGGAATGGAGTTTGGTCGGTTCCGTTAGCTCCATTGGGTGATTTTGAAATTAGGGGCATGTACGGATTGTATTTTGGAGGTATGTAGCTGGTTTAGGCTTGAAAAGGCGAAAGTCAAATTTTTGGAGATTTTGATCGGTAGTGGAATATTTGCTATCGGGGTCGAATTCCGATTCCGGAAGTTGGAGTAGGCCCATAATGTTGAATATGACTTGTGTGCAAAATTTGGGGTCAATCGGAAGTGGTTTGATAGGTTTCGGTATCGGTGTTAGAAATTTAAAGCTTTAAGTTCATTAAGTTTGAATCGGAGGGTGATTCCTGTTTTTAACTTTGTTTCGTGTGATTTGAGGGCTCGACTAAGTTCATATAGTGTTTTAGGAGTTGTTGGTATGTTTGGTTGAGGTCTCGAGGGCCTCAGGTGTGTTTCGAACGCTTAACGAATTGAAATTTGGACTTATGCAAATTGCTGAAGGTTTGTGGTTTGTGGTGTAATCACACGTGCAGTGGGGTGACCGCAGGTGCAAACTCACACGTGCAGAAGGAGGAGCGCAGAGGCGGATTTGGGCAGCCCAGGCTGGGTTCGTAGGTGCAGATCATTTTGCGTAGAAGCGGCCTCGCTTCTGTGGTGAAAGGGTGTGCAGGAGCGGTGAGGCTCACAAGAGCGCATCCGTAGGGGCGGCGTTTCTCTCGCAGATGCGGACCCAGGGGACTTCAGTTAAGTCTGCACCAGTGATGGAAATTCCGCAGGTGCGGCATCGTAGATGCGACTTGAAGCCCGCAGATGCGAAATCGCTGGGCAGAAAAGGGCCAAGTTCGAGGGTTTTATCCCATTTTCAATTTTGGGACTTTGAGAGCTCAGATTGAGGCAATAATTCAAGGATTTTTCAGAGAGAACTTTGGAGTAATGTTTCTTAACTTATTTATACTAATCTATAGTTGTTTTCATCATTTAATTAAGGAATTTGGTTGAGAAATTTAGGGAAAAAGTTTGGAAGTTCTTCAACTAAGTTTTGGGTTTTGATTCGGATTTTGATATCGAATTTGGATAATTTTGGTATGAGTGAACGAGTGTTCATATTTTGTGACTTTTACCCGATTCCGAGACGTGGGCTCGGGTCAACGTTTTAGGGCTATTTTCGAAATTCTTGTTAAAGTCTTGATTTCATTAATTAGATTTGTCTATTATAGTTGTATTTATGATATGTAATTGTGTTTGGCTGGATTTGGGCCATTCGAAGTTGGATAATCGAGGAAAAGGCATTCTTACGGATTTATTGAGCTTGGTTCGAGGTAAGTGGCTTGCCTAACTTTGTGTGGGGGAAATCCCCTTAGGATTTGATAGTGTTATGATATGTGAGCATCGTATATATGAGGTGATGAGTACGTACATGGTCTATTTGTTGTGAAAACTCGATTTTACTGAGTATCAACCTGTTTTCCTTTTAATTTGGGTTATACCATTTTACTGAGTAGTAATCTGTTTTTCATTCTTAATTGCGTTATACCAACCTGTGTAGTTATCCTATTTAGTCTAATATCGCATGTCTACATGCTTTAACTGCTTATTTGAGCTCTGTGAAGTATGCTTAGTTGATTTCCTGCTTTTCTTTGTTCTTTATAGTATTAACTGTAGAAATCTTGTTGTTAACTGTTGTATTTATCGGTTTGAGATGTGTGTTTACTTTTGAGACTACGAGGCGGTTCCCCGGGAGTTCTCCCTGTACATTACTTTTGAGACTACGAGGTGGTTCCTCGGGAGTTCTCCCTGCACATTTACTTTTGAGACTACGAGGCGATTCCTCGGGAGTTCTCCCTGCACATTTACTTTTGAGACTACGAGGCGGTTCCTCGGGAGTTCTCCCTGCACATTTACTTTTGAGACTACGAGGTGGTTCCTCAGGAGTTCTCTCTGCACATTTACTTTTGAGACTACAAGGTTGTACCTCGGGAGTTCTCCCTACACATCTACATTTTGGGACTACGAGACGGTATCTCGGGAGATCCCCTGTTGTTTATCCCTGTGTGTTGTACTGTTATTTCTCTGTGTTTTCCTTTTCTTAAATTTCAGTCTTTTATTGTATTGTTATATTCTCCTACTTTATTTATTATATACTAGTGGGCCTAACCTGACTTCGTCACTACTCTACCGAGGTTAGGCTTGGCACTTACTGGGTACCGTTGTGGCGTACTCATACTACTCTTCTACACATGTTTTGTGTAAAGATCATTGTGCTTCTTATCAGCCCCGCTATTAGCTGAGAGTGTTTGCTATTGTACGGAGACTTCAAGGTACATCTGTCGCATCCGCAGACCTCGGAATCCCCTCTCTATTCTCTCCTATGCCATTTACCTTCCGTACTTCTTTTATTAGACTCTGGTGTATAGAGATACTAATTTTTCTTCTATAGCTTGTGACTTACGATGTTCCGGATTTTGGGAAGACTGTGTATTTATAGAGTATTGGTTATTGTACATGTCGAGCGACATTGTTACTAGTTATTCAGTTATCCACTGCTGTTAGTTGCCAAGTTTTACTTATATTTTGTTATTTCCGCATTGTGTTAGGCTTACCTAGTCGTAGAGATTAGGTGCTGTCACGACGTCTTACGGAGGGAGAATTGGGTCGTGACAACTCAAAAGCCAAATCTTAGTCAATTCTTCCAATTTAAAGCTTCCGAAATTAGAATTTTCTTCCAAATCAACTCTGAACTTCCCGAAATTATTCCGACCACACGTATAAGTCATAATACCTGAAGAGAAGCTACTCAAGACCCCAAACCGCTGAACGACGCGCAAGAGCTCAAAACGACCGGTCGGTTCATTACATTCTCCCCTACTTAAACATGAGTTTGTCCTCGAACGTGCTAAGGACTGCTCCAGAGTTGTCCAAATTCACTATTTAACACCTCGTGCACCTACCCGTCCCACCACATTCCAGTTGAATACATTAGCTTGAGCCAGACTGAAAATCCTCCCTATAACCTTAACTAACAAGCTTTAGAACCAAGTTCCAACTTCTGAATTTCTTTACAATGCCTGATTCTAACACACGAACACCTTACCAATCACCACACACTGTACCAAAATATAAGCATGCACCTATGCTGAAATCACACCATGCACCACATAAGTCGGTTGCCCATAATAACATCCTCCGACCACAATAGCTGTAATTTTACGAATCTTGTGCCCTTAATACATCTCTTGACGCATATAAATCCTGCTCCAAATCTCGCAATACTGCCATGATGAAAAAGACGTGTAGAAATTCATAACCACCTGCCGAATCAATAATTCATGGAGTCTCTCCTCCTAACAAGAACCATTACCTCATTCTGAACTAAATAACGATATTTTCTCTTTAATGTACCTTATATAAATCTGATTGCACTAATTTCAGGTCCAAAAATCTCGTCTCACCCAGTACAAGCTGCTCAGGCAATAAACCGTCTCAGATACTGCCAAAAATCTTATATGACGCCCACTACGCGCCAATAAGCTACAACTCGAATGTGATACATAAAAAAGAACGAACTCTAGAGAAGGACTATCCAGCCCACGTAACGAATAAAATGGCCGAATAGATGTTGTGAACCTACCTCAAGGATGAAAACAAGGCACACAAAATAAGTGTAAGGAAATATGCTCAACATCTCGTTGTTACGGCATGCAACCCGATCCGACATGATACCGTTGCGGCATGCAACCCGATCCACATAACATATATGTGGCGGCGTGCCACCCGGTCCGCACATAACAATCACGATGAAAATACACATATTAAGCCGTAACGCTCATACTCACGAAATGCCCAAATATCGACCACAAGCATGCCAAGTGCATAATACCAATCCTGGAGAGATGGATAGCGCCATACGTTACGAAACCCAAGAACAACTAAGGTGCAATAAATGACCTGCATCTCGAGAGCCATCCTGCTCATATAACACCACAAGCTACACGGGACCTCAACACGTGTACAAATTATCAAGTCGTATCACAACCCACATGTCACAATAGAGATTTATATAGAATAGCTGACGACGGGAATAGCATCCCATGCCCGACGACTCCTCCGTAAGAAATGCTATTACGAACGAACACATACGACCTGACGTAAAGCACACACTCACATTAGTCCCACTAATGGACCTCACACCGATTTTGATCATACCATACTGGGCCAAAAACCTTCAAAAGATCCCCAATGGACCTATTCATGACACATAAGAACAATCGTCAAATACGAAACAAACTCACACGGGCCACAACCCAAGGAATATGACGCCTCTCAGGCATAAACTCTCGCATTTGCGATATTACCATAACCTCCATACTTGGTCTTAATCTTTAAAAATCAAGTAACTAACATGACACACTTATACAAATCTAATAGTGGGGTACGCTCCCACGACCTTCCGCTCAGGTAGCAAAGTCCGCACATCCATACCACCAGCCGTACTAATTTTGTAAGGCAAATCACAATCCACAAATCAATACACAATGACTCTTCCACAAAACACCATTCTCAGGCGACACTACGATAACGCCAGCTTACTCTAAACATTTGAATTCTTCCCTGCTCATCCGAGATTGTGGCATTCTTATCAACACCGAACCGCAACCTTGATCCTCAACTTCCAACTCCTATGTCGCTCACTGCACCCATCACGCCGCTACGCGAGAATACAAGAATTCATCATAACCCCTGAATTACCAGTAGAATAAACACTTCATTGGCTATAAACCTTTCACTTAACTTATTTCAGAAGAACCAATGCAACACGCAACCGAATTCCCGAACCGTAGAAAATACAAACCTCAAGTCGTGATCTAGACCGTCATGACTCTTCCGGAGTCCATTTACACAACAAGGCCATTTGAATCAAATACCTCCTAAGTCAATCAAGTTACGGTGGCTGTCAATCCCCCACGTACATCCACAAATCACATGTATAACGTCACACGCTGAAGGAACTGATCATTGCCACAATCATACTGATTCAACCATTACTAACTGACCCAACTTCTTTCAATTTACTCTTGACCTGACTTAGAAATATAATAGCTCCATTCACAACATAACGAACCCAATCTGCACTCATCACGAGTGACCTGAATCGCAAGACCACGTCATCTCAATACCCATTAATCATCTCATACCTCCTTACGTGCACAATAGCATCTTCAACTGGTGCACCCATTCTGCAAGACCTTCCGCGCATCCAAAGCTATTTTTTTCTTTCCTCTAATACTGCACCGCATACCCAATGATAGCATAGAAAATTCCAATTCCCGTCCGTAATCCTCTATGAAAACTCAATCCTTAACCACACAACGGACCCGAAATCTTTAGGCACCGTGCTTAAATTCTTGAACCCACTAGGACCGTTGTTGAGAGTCACCCACTCTGACCTGGTCCCGAATATAACCAAACTCCATCGACCTGCTAGCACTTGAACACCCTATCAAAGAAGCAATCAGCTGAATTCTTTTCCTTGTACATTATATCCACAAGAAGCATAAACTCTGAGTCTTCCCAAAACTTGCACCTGAATCGATAAGGCGAAGTATAACACACATTCATCAAGTTCCTTGTTCGAATTACTCCTGATATTTTCTTTTCTTAGTCATAAATAATCCACCAACGCATTGATAACAAGAAAACACACAAGCAGACAATCAAGCGATCCAATCGTAGACGGTGGGGCTCCCCCGCTTAGCTTTAAGCTACCATCACATAATGTAGAGCCCACAACGATTCCTCCTTCTCAATTACTATGATCCCGTACCGTTAACCCGCCAAAATTCTCGAAGTCTTTTGTTAAGCCTTTCATGATCATTCTGAATAGTCAGTCACAATCACATATTCGATCTCATAGCGAGTAGCAAGTAGTATTCTTCGCAGAAGCTTCATCAACATTACGCAACCGCTAACCTGCTCACAGGAGATAACCTGCTCACAGGAATTCCACACCCTCCTAAACCCATGCTCGTTCGCCAGCTGTACAAGTATGTTCCTTCCCCATTGACATCAACTGAAAGTTCAACAATACCTTCCAAACTCAAAGCCATGTTGCATCCGAAACGATAATCAAATCTTCACACCCTTCTTTATTTCAAGCAAACTCCTTTCTATCATATTCAATCTTTCATCATACGGTAACCACCATTCCAATTATAATCCATGGACCTAGTCACTTTCCACCATGCCTCCCAAATCGCTCTAATCTTCCTCAAGGTACGTGGTTTTCCTACCACAGAATTCATATGCTACTCTGCCACTCCTAATTCAGTCAAACCATATCCTTTAAGCAACTTCTCAGCCTCCACTTCTCATGCTTGACCTGCTAGTAGTTTATCCGCCGCGAGACACATCCCGCCATGTCCTTCCTCATACTTCGCTGTCCAAATCTTGCCTCAAATCAATTCTGTACCTGTAGCACCGGAACTAATGAATTGCTACCAACTCTAAGCCTCCTAGAAGATCATCTTTCTCGAGCCATCAATATTAGAAATACCAATTCGATCCTGAACCACTACACATTGCTATCTCTGACAACCGCCCCTCAGGCACCATTTCACAACACCCTACTCGAAGGCAAAATTAAAGAAGACCATAACACCGAGGAACCGTAATGTGTTCAAACAAGGACGACGACACCGCATCACAACGAAAATTCCACCATGCTCGAAGATACCGAGTCTCGTTACTCAATAAATCAAAACCTGAACATCCATCATCCGATTGCATTTCCTTTGCTGGAATTAAATGCTGAACCGTGATGACGCTTAACACCGCCGTCAGGCAAGCCAACAATGTCTATCAACTTACTTATTCATTTTAGTAGATGAAATCAAAATTATTCCTTAATTAACTCGTATGAAATAGATTTTTACAGAGTAAGTGATAATATTTACACAACTACAATAATGAAAAACCCGTGGGAATCTTCAAAATTCGATGTCACAAGTGCATGAGTATTTTTCTAAGGAGTACAAGAATATTACAACAGCTGTCCCGAATGTAATAAGACAATAAAATAATTAGTACAATGGAAACTTGGTGGACTGCGATGAGTTGCCTCGAATACAACTCACATGAAGTCTCCTCAACAGGTGTGCCTATGCGACAAGATGCTCATCAAATGAACCTGTCAGATCCTGCACATTTAGTGCAGAAGTGCAGCATGAGTACGTAAATCAACGTTTACCCAGTAAGTATCTAGCCTAACCCGGGAGAAGCAGTGAGGAGGGTTCCACATCGACACTTACTAGAGGTCCAAGTAAATAATATGATAATTCATAATAGATATGAAGTGCACAACAATAGTGGGGTAAATCTGTAATCTCATAATTTTTCAATTATTTCTTTTAAAGCATAAATTTCTCAATCTTCTATTCTACCTTAATATCTCCAAAAATGTCAAGTGTCAATATCAAATAAATAAGAAATACCATAAAATGCCAGACATTAGTGGAAAGATTAGCTCGTGAATGTTCAGACAACTAGCAATATAACGCACGATTCTGTCGTGGCCGTTCGACCCGATTCAGAATAATATATACACTGCCGAGAGTCGTGCGCCACGAACCATAGATGCATCTATATATTGTCGAGCGTTCGGCCCGCTCCACAAGAAAAGGAGGAAAGTTACCGAATTACGAGACACGTGTTTACAATACCGTACATGGGTACAAAATAAATATAATCTTTACCGTTTCTCAAACAACTCGCCCACAACTCAAAGTGTTAAGGCTTGGCCTAGTATACATATATTTATTTCTAAATCAATTTCATTTATTAACTTCAATTAATTAAGCCAGCAACATGAGTTCATATAATTCAAATATTACAAATAAGATCCTAAGTCTAACCATACATAAATATGCTTTAACTACGTACGGACTCTCGTCATCTCGTGCATACGTAGCACCCATAACTAGTTACTCATAACAATAAATATCACCTAGGGGGTAGTTTCCCACTCACAAGGTTAGATGGGAGACTTACCTCGCTCCGAAGTTCCATAACCGGCTCCAAGTCCTCTCTAATACCTCAAACCAAAGCCCGTCGATCCAAAATTGTTCAAACAATGTGCAAACCAATCAAAATACATTCTAATATCCATAATAATCAATTTAAACAATTCCCAACTCCGCACGAAAAGTCAATAAAGTCAACCTTCGGGCCCACGTGTCCGGATTCCAAAAGAATTTAAAGATAAACCTTACCCATAACACCACGAACCTCAAATATATAATTTATTCTCAATTATATGTCTAATTTTGTGGTCGAAATCCAAAAATACCAAATTCTAGGTTTTCTACTAAAATTCTAAATTTTTACTAATTTTCATGTTTAAACCCATATATAAACCATGTATTTAACTTGTAATAGGTGGGAATCACTTACCTTGTATTGCTTGACAAAAATCTCCCCTTGAATCTCTCCAAAATGGCCCCAACCAAGTGAAAATGAGAGAAAATGGGCCAAATTCCGTTTTTAAAAGAACACCTCTGCCCAGACGACCTTTCGCATCTGCGGTCAAATAACCGCTTTTGCGGCTCCGCACCTGCGGAAAAACCATCGCCGGTGCGGCTCCATCTCAAGCCAACAACCTCCTCTTTTGTGTCCCAAATAGCGCTTATATGCTTCCACTTCTGCGGACAATTGCTACTTGTCATTATTTGTTTCCTAAATAAATCATAATTTTCATATGCCTTGTTGCCTAATAATTTCTTATGAAATATGATATTTATTGGAGTATTTTTACATTTAAGAATTATTAAATTATATTGTTGGAGCGAGTTGCACGCCGAACGGATTTATTGAAAATTTATGTCGTTGGAGCGGGTTACATGCCGCAACGGAATTAAATTGAAAGATTATATTGTTGGATTAGGTTGCACGCCGCAACGGATTATATTTAATTTTATATTGTTGGAGCGGGTTGCACGCCGCAACGAAAATTTATTGAAGAATTATATTGTTGGAGCGGGTTGCACGCCGCAACGAAAATTTATTGAAATAGTAATTTGTTATGACTACCGAGCTGATTTCAACTGTTGAAATTAGGTACATGTTTTATTTCTATTATTATTGTTATTACTACTATTGCGTACATGTTAATGTAAGTGACCTGCCTTAGCCTCGTCACTACTTCGTCGAGGTTAGACTCGACACTTATAGAGTATATGTGGTAGGTTATACTCATACTACACTCTGCATTTCTTGTGCAGATACCGAAGTTGGTCCCAGTGGCGTATAGTAGATTTGCTTGGATTCAGCTATTCGCAGGAGACTTGGGGTATAACTGTATGGCGTTCGCAGTTCTGAAGTCTCCTTCTGCTTTATTTCTAGCTGTGTGTTTTCTTTCAGACCGCTTTATTTTTTTATTCAAACCATTATTTGTATTATTCTAGAAGCTCGTGCACTTGTGATTCCAGTTCTGGGATGGTATTTAGACATCACTATTACTATGGAGTATTCACTTTATTTCACACTTTATTTCCACATTTGTTTCTTTGTTATTAATTAATTTAAAAATTATGTTAAAATGGCTAATATTATTCTAACACTGGCTTGCCTAGCAAGTGAAATGTTATGCGTCATCACGGTTCCGAAGGTAGGAATTTTGGATCGTAACAATATGGTGTTCGCAAACAGACCTTTTCTCTGAAACAACTAATCTACTTTGACAAAAGTATATATATTTTGTCAGCGTTAGTATTTTTCTGAAATAGTTTTTTCTTTATTGTTATAAATGACTTAGTTTTAAAATATTTTTAGGACCCATTTATTAGTTATACTAAATATTATGAAATTCAATAATGTTAAATATTATGTATATTATTGAACTTCATAATATTCATAGACCTAAAATGCATCATACATATTCAATAATAAGTAGTTTTAGAATATATACGCAATGCATTTTCTAATATTCGAAAAAAGATATTTCGAGACTAGTTATTATAAAAGCATGAATACAATGCCAAGTGACAAAAATAGCCTTAAAAATAGATTTCACACTAGATAAAGCAGTCATTTAATAATTTTTCTAATATTTAGGATTTTTCCTTTCTAAAGAAGGAAACTACAATATTTAATTCATACATCACGCATACAACATGTAAAATTCAACCAATATATTTTTCTTCCAAAGCAAAAGCTAACTTACATCCAATTCAGGGTCATTGTCGAGTCCAACTCAGAACATTTTTGTATTACGGCCAACCTTTGCTCCATGAAGTATTTTGTGTTTGTGTATGCTATTATTTTTTGTAACGACCCGACTTGTTGTTTTAAGAATTTATGCTCCGTTCAACGATTTATGGTCTCGAGCAGTTTCGTAACATGTATTATGACCGCGTGTGTGGTCGAGTTTGATTTTCGGAAGATTCGGAATTAAATTTAAGTAACAATACTCATTTTGAAGCTTAAATGGAAAGAGTTGACCGAAGAGTTTGACTTTTGAGCAAACGACCCCGGAATGGAATTTTGATGATGTCAATAGTTTCGTATGGTAATTTCGGACTTAGGCGTGTGTTCGGATTTGGATTTGGAAGTCGGTAGGACAATTCGACGCATCTTGGCGAAAGTTGAAAATAGAAGATTTTTGAAAAATTCGAAGGTTGAAATTTTGATAACAAGGTCGGATTTCGATTCCGGAAATTGGAACAGCTCCATTACGCCATTTATGACTCGTATGCAAAATTTCAAGTCATTCCGGATTGAATTGATATGTTTCGGCGCAAAATATAGAAGTTGGAAGATTTGAAAACTCATAATTCGATTCGATGCGCGATTCGTAATTCGGCGTTGCTTGACGTGGTTTAAAGCCTCGACTAAGTTCGTATTATATTTTGGGACATGTTGGTATATTTGGTTAAAGTCCTGAGGGCCTCGGATGGATTTTGGAAGGCTAACGGATCAACTCGGACTTGAAGAAAACTGCTGGAATTCTGCTGTTCTGGACAGCAACTGATGCGACCGGTTCTGCGAGAATTTGGTCGCAGAAGCGAGGATTTGCAACGCAGAAGCGACGTGGGCAGAAGCTGATGAAGAAGGCCGCAGAAGCGGCAACTTCTGCGCAGAAGCGCAAGCGCAGATGCGCCTGGCCATCGCAGAAGCGACTGGCCATCGCAGAAGCGACCATCGCAGAAGCAAGAATGGCTTCGCTGGTGCGAGCTTCTGCTGGGCAGTGTGGCTACTGCAGCAAGCTTATTAATTATCCAGAAAACACATTAGCTTCCCAGCAGCTATGCCTTCTGTGATTTGAGCAGTCATCATTCTCCAGATGGAATTAAAAAAATGCCGACCAAACGATCAAGTTTTCATAAATACTACACTGCATTTTTTTTACTCTAACATCTTTATACAATCTCTTATTCTGAATCTCATTAAGGGTACTCAATCTCCCATGGTAGGCAAGTTATAGATACTAGAACTAGAGTGCTTGCAAGTTCTAAGTTTTTGAACCATGGCAAAGTTTTGCATAAAACTGGACTATTGTCACTAAACTGTCCAGAGGCTATTCCACATTGTTTGAGGCTCTGACACCGAAGTAAGGCAGCTGATAACTTGAGCTCTCTTCTTGTGCTGTGGGGCTTCGCAGATGCGTATTTTGGCTCGCAAAAGCGAGTCCGCAGATGTGACAACTTGTCCGCAGAAGCGAAAGCTGGGCAGAAACTTAAGGACCAAAAATGATCTTTTGGCGATTTTCGATTGGAATTTTTGGAGCTCGGTTCTTGGGCGATTTTTGAGGACTTCTTCACGATTTCAACTCAAGTAAGTGTCTTATATTCGAAAGTGTTTATATTTCATAAATCCATGGTTATATTCATCGTTTGATTCGAATTTAAATGGAAGAAATCAAGATTTTTGCAAAATCTTCCAAAAATGAAAATTTAAGATTTGGAGGTCGATTCGTTATCGGAATTTGGTAAATTTGGTATGGTTGAACTCGTATCGGAATGGATATTCAGATTTCGTAAAAATTCTATCGGGTTCCGAGAGGCGGGCCCCGCGTTGACTTTTGTTGACTTTTTTTATGTGAATTTTTAAGTCGACGTTATATTATCCAGAATTCTTTCCGATGAATTTTAATGAAGTTATACAATTAATTTGGATAGAATTGAGTTGTACAGAGGTGAATTCAAGCAAGAGGGCAATTTTGGAATATCGGCCTTACTTCAAAAAGGTAAGTATCTTGCCTAACCTTGAGTTAGAGAATTACCCCTTAGGCATTGAGTCTTATGTGAAAATTTTATAATTGAAAACCATGTACGTGAGGTGATGAGTATGTACTTGGTTTATATGTGCAAATTATATCGGTTGAAATTCGTAGACGCCCTGAAGTATTAAATTGGAAAATTGTTGGAACTTAGTAAATCCTTGAATTTGTCATGCCTCGTTCCTTGTTTGTCAAAATTGTATTTTATATGATAATTTGGTGTGATTCTCACTTGAAATTTATGTAATTCCGTGTATTTTTTGTTTGATATTTCTTGGGAGTAATTATATTATGGATTTTTCATCTGTAAATAATTAATTAAATAAGTTTAAATTGAGGTATTAATATATTTATCAAAAGCTTGGACTAAAGAAGGTGTTGTTTTTATGCTGAGTTAATTTTCCTTCCTTGTTGTTGTTTTCGAGGTGTCATATACGTTATGTGAAGCCTTGGGCTATTTGTTGTGAAATTAATTAATTTTATTGTATTTTTGGAATTGGTTGTGGCCTATGGGCAATTTATAATATGAAATGTGGTTTTGTGTTGTCGTGGTAATATCCGTGCTAATTGTTGTGTGATTTGGGTTACTGTTATGCGGCGGATAAGGGTGATATTCCACTGTTGATATTATGTGGGTATAAGGGTGGTATTTTACTGTGATTATGTGTGTTGGGATATTGTCTGGGCGGAGTGATAAGGGTGGCTATAGGAGTGATAAAGGTAGTTGTTGATATTGTCAGGAAAGAGGGATAAGGGAGGCTATTATAGGAGTGATAAGGGTGGCTATAGGAGAGATAAGGATGGCTAGTGTCAGAGATGATATGTGATGATATGAGATTATTTTGTTGATGATTTTTATGTGATGTTGTGATTTTCCTTGTGGTTATCATTATATCTTGTGCAACTTGTCTTGTTGTTTCGGTAAACTTGATAATAACTTGATCTATATTGAAATTGTGAGCTTGCGGCTATTGCCGGGCAGGTAATGTTATATGGGATAGGGTTGCACGTCGCAACAGACAAGAAAGGTGGGCACGAGGTGCCGGAGAAAATATGATAATTTTATTACTCGCACGTGAACTGTCCACGCAGATGTGATATGAAAAGTGGGCACGAGGTGCCGGAAAAATATGATGATTTAATTATGGGCACGAAATATCGTGGAAATATAAAAGTGGGCCGAGACCCGTATTTTATGATTTTGAAATGAGGTGTCACAGGGTGACTTTTATTAGAAATATATTTATTGAAAAGAATTATATTTGAAAGAGATTTATTTGAAAGAATTATATTGTAAAGATATTTATTTGAAGGAATTATATTTGAAAGATATTTATTGAAGGGAGTATATTCGAAATATATTTATTGAAAAGTATTATATCCTGAAGATTATTATTTTAAAAACATATAGGTGAAAGATTATTATTTGAAAAATTATACTTGTACTTGTATTCATTATTTGTTGAGCAATATTTATAGTATTCTTGTTGTCCTGCTGTGTATATCACTGGTTGATTATTGTTGCCATCATTATTATTTATTTCCTATTATTTTTGTATACTATATTGTACAGGTTATTAGACTAGTGAGTGTCTTGACTGTACCTCGTCACTACTCCACTGAGGTTAGTCTTGATACTTACTGGGTACCGACTGTGGTGTACTCATACTATACTTCTGCACATTTTTGTGCCGAGCCGGGTATTGGAGATATCAGACTCGAACAGAGTTAGAGTGTGATCGCAAGGATTCAAGGTAGAGCTGCTTGGTCGTCGCAGTCCCTTGGAGTCTTTCTATTTTATTGTACTGTTAATTATTAATCAAATAGTATTGAGTATTCGATCCTTGAGATCATTTCATGTATTCAGTTAGAATTCGTGACTCAGTATTACCAGTCTTGGGAGTTTGTTTGAATATTTCCGCTATTGGTTTTGACACTTGTATTAATTCATATGTTAAAAAAATGGCTTGAATAGTTGTTATAGTCGGCTTACCTAGTCTTAGAGACTAAGTGCCATCACGACGCATGTGATGGGATTTTTGGATCGTGACATTTTTACTGGGAGACCACTAAATTTTTCTTACAATTGATAAAGGCGGATTTTATTTCTTGTGCTGGTCGACACATATTAGACTCCCAACTTTTTAAGCGGAAAAACTTCCCAAAAAACTTTGCTCATGAGAATTCCATTAAAAAAAACCTCAATTGTGATAATGCATGCAAAACATCAAATTGTTTTATTGTGGCATTCTGGCAGAAATATGTTTTATTGTTTTTGCACACATCTGAACGGGTCCAAACTCCATGCCAGGAAAGGGAAAAGGAGTCAGGAGAAACATCAAATTGGTTAATTTGGCGATATATAAAAAAGAATACCTCTTTTCCATTGATAAGAAGCTGAGGTATTTCCGTTGTCTTTTGGTCTTGATGAGATATAGCTACTTAAAGGTATACCTATAAATATGAGGTATTCAGCAGATCATGTGTGTACTAAGACGTGTAAGCTTCTTGATAAGGATCCCTAAGGCAAGTATGTCTATCAACTCTTACGGTAAAAAAGGAATAAGAGAATCGGAAGGTAGACACAAGTTTCAGCAATTAAAAGATGCAAGGTGAAGAAGGGTACTAGTTACCCAATTAATGAAGATCATCGGTATTTTCAACTCAGGCAGAAAAATATAAGCATTGTGAGTTACCTTCAACAGTAATAGAGGCACATTTCAGTTATACCCTATAGGAGCCAACAAATATAGTTTAACAGAAGGACGGGATATCAGGATCCAACTGGGGTTAAAGTAACCCAAAATGTTGGATGGATTGTTAGCGTTAGCTGACACTCCGAAGGATATTGCGAATATGCTAATAGAACTCCTTGTGAGACACCCAGATGGTGCACTATAAAATAGTACATCTAGATATGAGTACTGCAAAGATAGGCACTGGAATCCTTGAAGGGATAAATATTACCTTAATGTGTCTCCCATCCCTAGTAGAGAGAGAATGTTAGGCAACTTGAAGAGCCAGTGGATGGAGCAAGGGTAGCTAAAAGAAAAAGAATGTCTTGTTGAAGTTTTCAGAATAAAGTGATAGACATAAATGTTATCAAGAAAATAAGCAGAGGGTTAATGAAGCATTATAAGTAAGATATGATACATGGATGACAACGGTAGATCAAGGAAATAACAATATTACAGAGTCTATAGTGAAGTGAAGGAAAAGACAAGAGGTGACAGGCCTTGAGATAAAAAAAGAGTATAGGCCATAAAGTCATATCCTCATTTTGAGAAACAACTTCGTGACTCCAATGCGACTACAAGAATGAAAAGTTAGACCCAGAGTAATCGAAATCAGAATGGGCCGGAGAACAAGATAAACTAAACATGAATTAGGGACTGAGTGATTTCATAATAGTCGGTATCATGAGAAATTCAGAGATTGCGTTCCGGCGATAATAGAATAGACGACAGAAGAATAACTTTTAAAGGTCATTCAGGAAGACTCTTTCCTAAAACAAGCAATGTGAGCAAAGTTAAGCTTTAGGGACTGTATGTGCCAGTTATACTAAGTGTCACCCTCGCGAGTAAGGAATTTTGTTATCCTTATTACAGAAGAATTACCGCAAGGCGAGTAAGGGTCATCGATAATGTGAAAAGACACCAAAGATAAAGAGGTAAAACATCTATAGGTAGATCGTCGTAACTCTAAATCTTAGCACTCCCCTAAAGGGGGGGAATATGGAGTGATGTGAGATTAAGTCAGAATTAAGTGGTTCTAGTAACTACGAAATGGTAAAGGAAGAATGCGATAAAAAATGAGAAAGGAATGAGATTGCACTTGTCCAAATCCTACATATATGCTACGATTCCTGAACATTATGCAGATATGACATAAAGGAGAGGAAGTAAGGGTTCCTGCCCGAGATGTTATTAATAGATAAGGAGCATGTGCAAGATGTAAGTTAAGATAAAAGAGATAACCCAAGAAGATTATGCGGAATATTGATATGATAATGGGCCAACGAGTAGTTAGTAGTTGATCTAGGAAGATCCTAGTTATGGCTAAACAAGAGGACACAGACAAATCAACAGATTGTGCAAGATGAACATAGTGAACCCCAACATGGGGAATTCAGTCTCGCAGATATGACATCGTGATCCTTAAGATATATTCAGATAGGATTTGGGGTAGTTAAAGGTAAATAAAAGAGAATGTCACTAGAAGACAGTCAAAATATTAGTTTAGAAGCAACCCTACAAGCACAAGGACGTGGAAATAAGTAACTACGGATAATAATAGGCGTAGGAAGAACATCAAAAATTCAGCCAAGTATACGATGTGATAAGCTTGTAACTTTACAAGAGTCAGAAGGTCTTCCTTAAGTACTACAACGAAAGACTAGCTGAGGAAATAAGGAAGAAGGCTTCAACCTAAGCACAGTGACCTAAAGAGGAAATGGTCATGTAAAAAAAAGTCTCACTACAACATTGTATGCACTCCATGATGAAGTGGCACCTACCGTGGCTAAGGAACGGGTAGAAAAATTAAAAGTAATATTCGAGATCATATGAGTTGCACGAAAATTCCGACATGCATGGCAACTAAGATAAGCTAAGTATGCACGCAACAAGGGGGCAGAAAGACCAGGAAAAGTAATTGCTTACATTTAAAGAAAGCTGAGATGGAACGAAAGGAAGTATTCGATCAATGATCCAGAGTTAGTTACGTTATGAACAGACTTAAAATTTCAGAGTATTATCCATGCGACATATATGTTGACAATCATACAGCTGTAGAAGACTCTGGTATAAGTTAAAGGAAAGAATTGAGTCCAGGTCATAGACAAGGGATTGAATTATTAGATGATGGCATCATAGATATTCCATAGCGGCTATGAAATACTAAAGTAATAACTAATACCAGGAGCCGCAGACGGAAGATAGCTTAATCCTACACAAAGGTTGATCAGAAGGAAGAGAAAGCTAAAGAGTTATATCAACAAAGAAGATCATGAGTCTGATTATTGGACCCAGAAAATTATAGACATTATGATTCAAAACATTGCAGAATCACTCTTAATATCAGAGGTATAAGAGAGATAGTACAACAACCATTTTCTATAACGGCCCTACGAAAAAGCCAGTTAGAAGAGTACCAGCCTCATAAGAAGTCAGTATGAAGCTTCCACTGGATCGTGTATGCACCAGAGTTGCAAGTATTATAATAGAGCTTCAAGTTGTGGATGTGAATTATACCTATGTGGAAGGAAGGTCATAAAGGAGATAGAAGATGTGATGCGAGATTTTAAGGTAGGTAAGGTAAAGGTGAACAACGTATGAGATACTCACATGCAGAAGGTTATGTATAGTTCATACTTCGGATAGAAGGATAGAAATGCTGGGATTCAGTATCCAGGAATGATAGCGGCGTCATCAATGGCATATTTTCCAGCCCATGGTTTCTAGGTATCGAGAAGCCTAATTAAGAGAGTAAAGAAGAGTTAGAGACGATATGATGTCTCACTTGATGTTCCAGAATGACATATGGAGATTTATGATGCAAGCAAGTTGAAGGAAGGTTGCGAGTAGTATAAATAGATATGTGAAGGTCGCAAGCTAAAGTATGGTAAAGCGACAAGGTTTTAGGAAGATAGGAGTAAGGATAAGAAAAGGCAAGTACGAAAGTGACGAGAATGGACATCGGTATTAAGCCCATGAAAACAAGAGAGTTGATGGTTTCTCTAAGTTATAGAGAGCTCGGTATAGCCTGAATGAACTCAAAGGAGTCTAAGACTAGTAGCATTTAGAAGAGATGGAATGTTGCCCTAGTAGTAGAATGAAGGTGTATTTGTAATAGATAAAGGATGATGTTTGGGCCTTCGATTGAGTAATGACTTGAAGAGGATTTCATTAATTGTACGGAATTAAAATACCCATGTGAGGTAAGCCACATTGGGATGCTATGAAACAAGATATAGCAATATTCATAAGTTCAACAAAGCATCAAGCGAAGAACTTCATTGTACTTATAGATCCCCAGAGGGACATCTTATTAAGCTCTGTATATGTTCACAAAATGAGGCCTAGGGATTGGCTAAAAGCTGGAGGAAAAAGGAGAGAAGAGTCACATAGGCGCACTTACAAAGTCAGAGTCGTACAGGCTACATGATAAAAAATAGCAACAGTCACAAGATTGGAATGATTCTGACCACGAGTCATGGTATGAGAAAGAGGCCTAAAGGGGGGAATTCCCTGGCGTTTGGATTTATTCACAGAACAGTTGCGTAAATTGCAAGGAGAGTATTAAAGTATTCGCAATAGCTATGGGTTATGAGAATGATAAGTGCATCAGTCAACATTTGAGGACGAATGCTCCAAAGGGGGGAATGATGTTACACCCCATGTTTTCGTACGTGAAAGTATGCCATAAGTAAATTGATGGAAGCTCGGAAATGAGATATTACATCCTGCATTTTCGTATGTTAAAGTTTCGTCGTAAGTTAATCGACGTAAGTTCGGGAATGGGATTGTTTTAAGATTATAATCATTATGCTATTTCAAACAAGGGACGAGTAAATTCGTGAAGGTGAGAGGGTAAGCAAATCAAAGAAAATGAATTTCGTTGAAGTTTGACATTTTGGGATAAAATAGGCCCCAGCTAAAATATCCGGTATTTATGGACTAGTACTATACAATATACCACATGATCATGATAGTAAGGTGTATAAAGTGTATTAAAAGTGAGTAGTATTTTAAGTAAATTGAGATAATTCTTAATTATGTGGATAATTGATTAATTGTGGGGATAATTGTGATATTAAGTAAGGATTAAGTGGATAATGATCCTTTTAGGGGCTGCCACATGGCATTAAGCCAGGCCAGAGTGGCACAAATGGGCATGATGAGTCATGAGACTTAAATTGCCTTGTTTACACGTAAGAACCATTGGATAACAACCTTGGTTTAGTTCTTTATTTGATACACGAAGTTACAAACAGAGAAAAGCTTGTTGGAATTAGCATTAAGAACCAAGACTCACAAATCTTTACACGAGATACGTAAAGATTTCCTTACAAACCAAGACCATTGTTCTTATGTTTTCCCAATCACTTTGATTTCACATTCTCAATTTTTTGTCATTCTTTAAATACTTTTTGATAAGAATTATAACTTAGAGAATAGGAAAAAGTTATCGAACCATTAGATGGAATCTTAGCTAAGTCATAATAGTCTCAAATTCACAAATATATGGAATGGAAAACGTGATTTGCTTCAGCAAGAAAAGCCATCCAAAATTATGATCAAATTCACTAAAATGGAGGTGTTCTACATCTACAAATGTAACGGATCTCCAGCCAAGAAATCTTCATAAGAAATTATACTACATAATGTTATAGCAACGGGATTTTTGTGATTCTAAGGGAGTACGGTGCAATCTCTCTCAAGAACATCATATGGATATTTCCCTAATTCGATCTGTCATTACATGTTCGTCGCAAAAGATGTGTGTTAGAGGAATTGTCAATAGAATCGGTCTAGGTATGTTAAGTCTATCCCTTCTTTCTTTTGGCATGATCAATACGATATAATCGAAACGAGTAAACGCATAATTTTCATAAATGACTCTATTCATAAAAGTATTAGAGATGCCTAGATTCTTGATTCCCCGTGTGAATTATTATTATATCTTCTATTTATGGGTCTCAGAAAAATACGTATTTGATAAAGTTTATCCGAAAGGCATATTGATGTTTATGGCCTTCCGAGAAATCTTATTAACGTATTTGTTATGCATTTCATGCATTTATACATGTATATTGACCCATGACCAGATGGCGTTATATACGCGTATATTATATGGATATGGGATATGGGAAAAGGTTATGGCGTTATATACGCACTACCAATTGATCAGCTGATATACGTTGATGATTTGCCTAAAGTGGCCGAGATGATATGATGGGATACCCTCAGAGGCTTGATGATGTTATGAACATATATACCCATGCATGGTATGATATTTATATGCATATGCATGACATTATAATATTAAATGATTCACAGAGCTATTTAGATATATATGTTGAGTCTTTTACTCAATGTTTCTCTCATGTCTATTGTTTACGGATTTTCATTCCTTACATACTCGGTACATCATTTGTACTTACGTCTCTTTTGCATGGGGACGCTGTGTTTCATGCCCGCAGGTCTCGATAGATAGGTTGAGAGCCCTCTAAGTAGGCTATCTCAGCGGAATATGCTGGTGCGCTCCATTTGCTCCGGAGTTGCTATTTGGTCAATATCATTAGGACATGTATTGATTGGTATGGCGGTACTATGTCCCAACCTTTATGAAAATTATATATTCTTAGAGGCTTGTAGACAGATGTCATGTGTACGGGTATTTGTATGGCCTTGTCGGCCTATGTTTTGAGTTTATAAATGATCATGTTGGCTTTATTAGGTCGTATATCATGTGTATGAGTTTTTATATCAGGTTGGGTCATTCTATGTGAGGTAATTATCTCATATTTACTCTGTTTAACTCATGACGCACCTTCTGGCCCACTTACTTATGATGATGTAATAAGAAAGATATGTTATATTGGTACTAGGTTGAGTAAAGTACCGGTGCCCGTCGCGGCCCATCAGTTTGGGTCGTGACAACGGGGTTGGTGCCCGGTGGCACGTTAGATGTGACTTGTTGATCCGGGTGTATAGTTATGAGGTATTCGTGTTTCTTTCCTCATGGTCAGCGTTGTGGAGGTTTGAACGAGTCTCTAACGGATATGAGGCTAATTGTCGGTGCTGGCTTTGATTATGGGCAACTATTGTGATAAGAAATGTTATTTTGGGCCTATGTGTGGTGTGTCATGTTGGGTGGTCATACCATGTGGGTGTAGGCATGAGTTTTTGCAGCTGGTTAAGACTGATACCGGGTATGAATTCAAAATCGGGTCTTTTGAAGATGAATGGAAGGTGAGAATTTTGACTCTAGGTCTTATCGGTGTTGGTAGAAAGGATAAATTGCAGTTGAGATGGTGTCGTCGGGCTTATGTGGATTTGGGGTGACGTGGGGTCACCTGCGGGTGTATGTTAGATATGTGCTTTCAGTGATTTAAAGACTTCGAGGCGATTCTTGGCACATTCGAGGACGAACGTTTGTATAAGAGGGAAAGGATGTAACGACTCAGCCGGTCATTTTGAAAATTTAAGTCTCGTTCGGTAGCATAAGGCCCTGAGCAGCTTCATATTATGTGTATTGACTTGCGTGCGTGGTTGATTTCAGTTACCGAATGATTCGGAGTGATTTGGGACACTTAGTCCCTAAAACGGAAGCTTAAGTCTTAGGATTTTGACCGTAGTCAGAACTGTGTGAAGACGACTCCGGAATGGAGTTTTGTCGGTTTCGTTAGCTCCGTTGGGTGATTTTGTACTTGGGAGCATGTCCGAACTGTGAATTTGAGGTTTGTAGCCGATTTAGGCTTGAAATAGCGAAAGTCAAAATTTTGGAGATTTTGACCGAAAGTGGACTTTTTGATATCGGGGTCAAATTCCGATTTTGCAAGGTGGAGTAGGTTCGTAATTTTGAATATGACTTTACTGCAAAATTAGACGTCATTCCGGGTAGATTTGATAGGTTTCGGCGCGGGTTTTAGAAGTTGGAAGATTTGAAAGTTCATAAGTTCGATTCATGGTGCGATTCATAGTTTCGACGTTGTTTGATGTGATTTGAGACCTCGAACGAGTCCGTGTTAGGTTATGCAACTTGTTGGTGTGCTTGGACGGGGTCCCGGGGGCCCCGGGTGTGTTTCGGATGAGTTAGGATGATTTTTATAAATTTGAACAGGTCTGGTTCTGGTGTTTTCGTACCTGCGACACTTTGGAGCGCAGGTACGGCTCCGCTTCTGCGTGAGCTTGGTCCCTTCTGCTATCGATGAGGTCAGGGAGCTAGCCCTCTTCTGTGTATGCTGGCATGTGGTGCGAAGGACACTTTTGCGGTTGAGTGATCGCATCTACGAAGGAGTCCGCTTCTGCGCTCCTGTCTTCGCTTCTGCGGCACCGCTGGTGCGGCTATGTTGTCCGCAGATGTGGACCTGGTAAGTTAAGTCCGCATATGCGAACGTCTGCCCGCAAATGCGATAGCGCAGATGTGCTTAATGGTCTGCAGGTGCGGTCATACCTGGGCAGCATCATATAAGTCGAGGGTTTGGCAATTTTCTTCATATTTTGAGTTTTAGACCTCGGTTTTGGGAGCTTCTTTAAGGGTTTTTCAACCAAATCTATTGGGTAAGTGTTCTCCACCTAGAATTTATTATATTCCATGATTTTATCTTTATTTTTATCATGTAATTTGCAGTTTGAGTTGAGGAAAATGGAGTTTTTTGAAGAAAAATGACAAAATAAAAAATCATGATTTGAGGGACGAAATGATATCGAAATTTGATAATTTTAGTATGGTTGAACTCGTATCGGAATGGGTATTCGGGTTTTGTGAAATTTGTCAGGTTCCGAGGTGCGGACCCGGGGGTCGACTTTCGGGTCGATTTTTAGATTTTGATAAAGATTGAGGTTTTATGATCCGGAATAGTTTCTTATGAGTTTTATTTGTGCTTTAAAGTTATTTTGGTTAGATTTGAGCCATCCAGAGGTCATTTCGAAGTTCATTTTAGAGTATCGGTCTGTCTTCTTTGAGGTAAGTATCTTGCCTAACTTCGTGTGGGGGAACTACCCCTTAGGATTTGAGTCATCTATGCTAATTGTAGTCTGAGTACGCAAGGTGACGAGTACGTGCTCGCACTTAATTGTGGAAAGTTGGCCTTTTAGGGTTCTTAGGTCCTTGTATTCACTGATTATGCAGTTGTTATGTTATGAATACGTCTCTTAATTACTAGTTTCACCTCTACATGCTTTAATTAGAATTAATTTCTTCATGATATCCCCTTGTTGCTTATTTGAGTCATCTGTGCCTTAACTGAAATTGTTATCTCTTCTATTGCTATGTTATCTTGCCCCTATTGCCTATCTTTATTTGAAGTTATAATTAGCTCTTTTGTAATTGTTCATCCTTAATTGAGGCTATGATTATCTTTCTGCTGCTTATCCCTAATTGAATTTGTTGTATCGCTTTCTTAATTGCTCAAAATTAAAAGAAGTTAAATATCCTATATTTTAGTTGAATTCTCCTTATTCGAAATTATTCGCCTTGTGTTAGCTCCCTTGTTGTCGAACTGTACATTGTGGATCGTTGTTACATAATATTTCCTTTTTTGTTGGCTACTCCTTGTGAATTAATTCCCCCGTTCCTTTGAGTTCTGAAATTTCTGAGTTGACTTATTTTTTCATACCCTTGTATTACTGCCATTGTTGTTGTTGTACTTGTTGTGGTGAGGCACGAAGTTTCTGCCGTGCGGTTGTTGTTATTGTGATGCACGAGGTTTCTGTCGTGCGGTTGTTGTTATGTGGTTGCACGAGGTTTCTGCCATGCTATTGTTACTATTGATATTTGCACATGCGGTGTGACAAGGCGGGATATATATATATATATATATATATATATATATATATATATATATATGTGTGTGTGTGTGCGTGTGTGTGTGGGTTGCACATGTGGCGAGACAAGGTGGAAACATTGTTATGCACGTGTGGCGAGACAAGGCGGGCATTTACTTTATTATTGCACACGTGGCGAGACAAGGTGGGGTATGTTAGGGATTGATTTGTGATGACTTGTGATAGCCTGGGGGAATTTTGTTGATGATGTTTGTGTAGTGGTACACTTAACTGTGTGAGGTTTATTTTGTGGAAAGTTGTGAGAAAACATTCTACGTGTTGTCCATTTCTTTTCCTATTCTTACTAGCTAGCATGAACCATGTTAGGACACTTTCACAAGCATACACGTAGTTGAGTACTCTTATCGGTTAAGAGGTTTTCTTGATACTGTTGAGTATAGATGCACACCCTTGTTTACTTGCCTTTTATGTGAGAATGACTCTATTTGGCACGTGAGTCGTCAGTGTGGTTATGAAGTGAAATGAGGGCACAGGATGCTAAGTGTTAGGGTTAAGGTATTGGGACCCGTGAGTTGTGAGTAGTATGAGGTTCGGCACCTCGTGGAGTTTATTGACTAAAAACTTGGTGTGGAAGTGGTTGTTTTTCATCTAGTTGCTATCTGCCCTTCTTTTAATTGTGTTAATCGGATTTAGGTTGTGTTTCCGTTCGTTATTCTATGTCATTATTATGGTGTTCCACTGATAGTTGTTGTACCCCTTTCTTACTGAAATTTATCGTATTTATTCCCACTTCGCGTAGTCTTTATGTAGATATCATACTTTGTTGTTTATATACTTATACTAGTTCATGTTATTTAGTCCTATAGATGTCTTGAATGTTCCTCGTCACTACTCCCCTGAGGTTAGTCTTGATACTTGCCGGGTACCGCCGTGGTGTACTCATACTACACTTCTGCATATTTTTGTGTAGATCCAGGTTTTTCGAAGTCAGTTGATCATTAGCTAGTTGTGCGGATTGTTGCTGTGGAGACTCAAGGTCATCCTGTTGGTGCGTTTGCAGGCTTCAGAGTCACCTTCTGATTTGTATTTATACTGTTTACTTTATTTCAAACAGTTGTATTTATAAAATTGTAGCAAACTCTGTAGAGCTTATGACTTGTACTACCGGTTTGGGAAATTGTAAATTTTATAGAGATTTGTATTTCAAAAATTGTTAGATGTTATTTAATTATTGTTGTTATTCAGTAAATGTTAGGTTTACCTAGTCCCTAAGACTATGTGCCATCATGATACCCAACGGAAGAAAAATTGGGTCGTGACAACCTCGTGGGACTAAAACTCAATAATGACAGCATGAAATGGCTAAATATTCACAGAAAACACATCCAAGAATTATCAAATAAGCCTAACAGACATGACTCCCTATTAGTACTTTAGTACAAATTTAATTTCACAAGGGAGAATTTAACGATATCAATTTTCATCACAAGGATCTCGTCCTTATATAACTTCCATCGCTGCTTGTAGCTCGGTTTAAACATTTCACATCATATTAAAATATGAGGATCCCGTCCTCAGCTCTGAGTCACAAGTAATATGCACATCGTGCCAATCGAAATCTTTCCATTTCTTTTTTATTCTTTTAATAAATATTCGATAAACAATTTCACAACACATAATAACCCTCATACTGATAGGGCATATAAATCACAATTTGTAACCAATTATCCCAAAATCACATCAAAACTCACCATAATGAGTAATAGAAAGTCACTTTTAGCCTCATAGATCTCAATAGTGATCAAAACAAAATGATAGAAACTGCTATCGCCATAGAATCTCCCAACAAGGGTAAACACAAAAGTAGATTACAGAATTACGAAGCTCGCCCATATGTGGAGCATGATAGCAGGACTCACCTCGATACACATAACCGGATCAACTAAGGAAAATATTCCTTTATAACAAATCAAGATTGTACCAGTAACAACAACATCTGGTGTATCGGCCTCAGCCAATTCATAGCAATTATATCAACGGGCTGGGCCTCCCCCTCTAGGGCGCCCTCTACCCGCATGTCCTCCACCCTTAACTAGTTATTCACTTGGAGTATTAACTGGAATAAAGCATGTAGCCTAAGTATTTTGATGAAATTCTCCCCTCCCAAGTCTGGGACAATCTCTCATAATGTGCCTAGTATCGCCACTCTCATAACAACCCCTCTAAGGCCGCGACTGCTCGTGCTGAGTCGGTGCCGGATAACTGAAATAACCACTATAAGAACCTCGTGCTGGTGGTACACTAAAAGGATTAATTGGAGCACTACGAGTACTCTGAATTACGGACTGGGCTGGTTGACTACCTGAGCCTCCGCCATGTTGAGTGATAGCTACAGAATAGAATCCACTGAATCCTCCAGATTTCTGAGACCTTTTGGTCACCTTAGACTCTTTTTCCTTACTTCCAACACGTTCTAACATTCTGGCAACCTCTACTACTTGCTGAAATGGAATGTCAGTCTACAACTCTCGAGTCATACATATTTTTAAAATCATAATCGAGCCCTTCAATGAATCTGCGGACTCGCACTCTAAGTGTAGGAACCAAGAAAGGTGCATGACGGGCTAACTCACTGTACCTGATAGCATATTTTGACACAGTCTTGTTGCCCTGACGCAACCGTTAAAACTCTGTGCCCACGCATCCCGGAGAGTCTAGGGAACAAACTCTTTCAAAAACATCTCCGAAAATTGAGCCCAAGTTGGTGGGATTGCACCGGTTGGTCTACCTAACTCATAAACTTGCCACCACTGATACACTGCTCCTAACAGCTGAAATGCAGTAAAGGCAACTCCACTCACTTTCACAATACTTATGGTGCGGAGAATACGGTGACAATTAGTCCCCGACCTCATGCGGCCCTAGTAGAATGCGTGGGTGTCTACTCAGCTGACCCCATAGCGCGTCTCCTCACCATCCGTGAGAGAATAGAGATACAAAGGCTAAAACTCCAAAATCAACAAATTCCACATGGCATGAATGACAGAAGTGGAAATTTCCTAACATTTATGTAGCCTCTTGAAGATAAGTATAGGCGTATCTGTACCAATCCACAAGACTTTACTAGACTCATTTGTGACTCGTAGAACCTATTATCCTAGAGCTCTGATAGCAACTTGTCATGACCCAAACTCCCACCACAGGCATCGTGATGGCACTTAGTCTCTAAGACTAGGTAAGCCGGTTACAATTACATTTCGAGCCTTTTTTTAAAACATATAATTTAATACAAGTGTCAAAAAACAATAACGGAAATATTCAAACAACCTCCCAAGACAGATAATACTGAGTCACGAACTCTAACTAAATACATGCAATAATCTCAAGGATCGAATATACAATACTATTCGAATAAGAGTTGACATTACAATAAAATGGAAAGACTCCAAGGGACTGCGACGACCAAGCAGCTCTACCTTAAATCCTTGATATCACACTTTATCCTCTGTCCGAATCCGATATCTCCAATACCTAGCTCTGCACAAAAATATGCAGAAGTGTAGTATGAGTACACCACAGTCGGTACCCAGTAAGTATTAAGACTAACATCGGTGAAGTAGTGACAGGATACATTCAAGACACTCACTAGTCAAATAACTTGTGAAATATAGCATACAAAAGTAATAGAAAGACAAATATCAGTTATAGCAATAATAATCAACTAGTGATATAAACAGCAAGGCAGCAACAACACCATAAATATTGCTCAAGCGAATAATAAACACAAGTACAACCAATTAATCAAGCCCTTCAAATATACATATTTCAAATGTAAGTCCTTCAAATATAAATCTTTCACATATAAGTTCTTCAAATAAAAATCTTTCGAATATAATTCTTTCAAATAAAAGTCACTCTGTGACACCTCATTTCATAATCATAAAATACGGGTCTCGACCCACTTTCATATTTTCACGGCACCTCATGCCCATATCTCTATTACAACCGCGCAGACAACTCGCGTACTAAAATATCAATGTATATAAGATCAACAGGATCAATTTATTTTCAATAAAGTAAGTTTACAATTTTTAAACCAAGTAAGAAATCAACAAATAAATGAGTTTATTTTTTAACTCGTTTGGGTGGAGAAAATGACATTTCAATTAAAATGAAGCATTTGATAGCTACTGATTTGGATGTAAAATTTATTAAATTAAAACATAATAGCAATTTCTTTTATTCAAAACAACTCAAACCTCGAAAACCAGTAAAACCCAGAAACACAAATCCTCAGAGTCTTGTACAAAGAGCCAAAGCCAACACAATACAACAAAGAATATAAAACACATAATAAAATCAAATAATACATCACGGAAAAACACAAAAATTTACACATCACGGAAAAACCAAATAAACAAACGCAAGTAGAACCATAGAGAAATATCAACAAAGGGCATTCCCGAGGAACCACCTCGTAGTCCCAAATCATAAATAAATTTCAACAAAAGGGCACTCCCGAGGTACCACCTCGTAGTCCCAAATCATAACTAAATTTCAATCTTTCCTTATATCACCGTAGGAGCCTTTACATTTAGTTTTTAAAAATCAATTTTCCCGAATCACACCGCATGTTTAAAAATCCCATGATTTAGTCACCCTTATCACACCGCATGGCTTCTAGTAGTTTCCCTACTAACCACGCGTATCAAGCCCTCCTTATCTCCCCGCATATGTTTCAACACCTAGACCTTATACCACCGCATGCGTATCAATATCATAATATATCACAATTCGTACCTCAAGTGCCCGATTATCATAACATAACACAACTTGCACCTCAATTGCTCAAATATCACAACATATTATAAATTGCACCTCAAGTGCTCAAATATCACCACATATCACAAATTACACCTCAAGTGCTCAAATATTATAACATATCACAAATTACACGTCAAGTGCTCAAATATCAAAACATATCACAAATTGCACCTCAAGTGCTCAAATATACAACTTGTCGCAGAAATCAACAACACGTTATTTTTCACAATAAGGAGCCCATGGCTCGACCATAATGTGTACAAAATCATAACGAAAATATCCGGGAGTGAACAACTCAACAGAATAATATTTCACAATTTAGCACTTTGCCTCAATATCATTTACAACCTTTATAACTCAATACCAATTTCAACAACATGAATAGGAAAGTAATTTATTAACAACGCCTTCTTTAATCCAAATTTTTGGCAAATAAATTAATGCCTCATTTTAAACTTATTTAATAATTATTTACAGATAAGGAATCCATAATGAAATTATTTTCAAGAAATGCCAACCCAACTAACCACGATATTTCACATAAAATTCAAAGTGAAAATAATACCAAATTATCATATAAAAATATCCTCGACAAACAAGGAATGAGGCATGACAAAAACATAAGGGCGTTTACGAATTTCAACCAATGTAATTTGCATTTATAAACCAAGTACGTACTCATCAGCTCGTATACATGGTTTTCAATTATACAATTTTCACATAATACGCAATGCCTGAGGGATAATTCTCCCACTCAAGGTTAGGCAACATACTTACCTTTTTTGAAGTTAGGTCGATATTCCAAAATAGTCTCCTTGCTTGAGTTGACCTCCGAATAGCTCAAATATATCCAAATTGATTGTATAACTTCATTAAAATTCATCGGAAATAATTCTGGATAATAAAACGTTAACTTAAAATTTTGAATAAAAAGTCAACCAAAAGTCAATGCGGGGCTCGCCTCTCAGAACCCAACACAATTTTTACGAAATTCGAACACCCATTCCGATATGAGTTTAACCATACCAATTTTATCAAATTCCGATAATGAATCGACCGACAAATCTATCATTTTATGAAATTTCTACAATTTTCCCCAAATTTCTATCTCAAAATACTAATTAAATAATGAAAACAACAATGAATTCGTATAATATAGCCAAAACTGAGTTAGAATCACTTACCCCGATGTTTTCTTGAAAAACCCACGAAACATCGCCGCAAACCGAGCTCTCTAGGTCCAAAAATGAAAAATGAGACGAAAACCTCATTTATATTATACCACATCTGACCTCCAAAGTGCTGACCACATAATTTTTGTGTGGTCCGCACATCCCAGGTTCTGCGGCCACAACCCAAATTGTGCGGTCGCAGTTCTGCAGTATCTGCACTACCATACTTAAGTAAATTGACCATAACTTTTTGTACAAATGTCCAAATGATGAATGGTTTCCTTTCTCGAAATTAGACTTAAAGGGCTACAACTTTCATTTTTGGATCATCTCCAAATTCCTTATATATCAAAAGATATAAGCTTCCGAAGTAAGATCATTTGTCACAACCCCAATTCACCCTCCGAAGGATGTCGTGATAGCACCTAGTCTCTAAGACTAGGTATAGCCTAACAAATTTGCGGAATATCATAATATAAAACTGAAGCCCAATTCTCCTCACATGAAATAATTATAAAATTGCAAATCAAAAATTACAGCTCTCAAAACCTGGTAGAAATAAGTCACAAGCTTCTAAGAGAAAATACTAAGTGTCTTTATACATCAGAGTCTAAAGAAAAGAAGTAAAACAACATAGTAAAGATAGAGGGGCACTAGGTCTGCGGACGCTGGCAGATATACCTAGAAGTCTCCACGTACGGTCCAGCTCACTGATATCTAATCTGGTGGGAAGAACCTGGATCTGTACAAAAAGATGTGCAGAGTGTAGTATGAGTACACCACAATAGTACCCAATAAGTGCCAAGCCTAACCTCGGTAGAGTAGTGACGAGGTCAAGTCAGGGCTCTACTAGTTTAAAAGAAAACTAAGGCAGATGATATAATAATATTTTGAAATGACTGAGGATTTAAATAATAAGAAATTTCAGAAAATATCATCACAGTACATAGAGGAAAATAATAGGGGCACTCCCGAGGTACCGCCTAATAGTCCCAAATGTAAATATGCACGACAAGGGGGATCTCCCGAGGCATCGCCTCGTAGTCCCAAAGTAAATATGCAACACAGGGGGGATCTCCCGAGTAAACGACTCGTAGTCCCAAAGTAAATATGCAGTACAGGGGGATCTCCCGTGGAACCTCCTCGTAGTCCCAACGTAAATATGCAGTACAGGGGGATCTCCTGAGGAATCGCGTCGTAGTCCGAAAGTAAATATGCAGTACAGAGGGATCGCCCGAGGAAATTCCTCGTAGTCCCAAAGTAAATATGCAGTACATGGAGATCTCCCGAGGAACGACCTCGTAGTCCCAAAGGAAATATGTAGCAGTTAACTGAAGGAACAACGCGTTTACAGCAAGAATCTTACAGTTAACGATTTAATTCAAATCAAGGGAAGCAGGAAATTCAACTAAGCATGCTGCACAAATTGTAAGTAAGAGTTAAGGCATGAAGACATGCGATACTAGGCTAAACATGATCACTACATATGCTAAAGCAACTCAGATAAGGAATTTAAAAGAAGACAACTCAGTAAGAACCAAAATTTCCACAATTAGCCCGTGTACGCACTCGTCGCCTCGCAAACATGGCGCTCACGTATCACATATTATTACAACAGTATCAAATCCTTAGGGAATTTCTCCCACACAAGGTTAGGCAAGTCACTTACCTCAAATGTCCCTCAATCAATCGGTAAGAATGCCTTTCCCTCGACTTTCCGATTCCGAATGGCCCAAATCTAGCCAAAAGCAATTACATAACATGAATACAACTACAAGAAGCTAATGTAAATCATAAATCTACGGCTTTAGCAAAGAAATCAAAAAATCGCCCCAAAAGGTTAACTCGGGCCCGCGTCTCAGAATCAGGTAAAAGTCACAAAATATGAACACTCATTCGATATCTAATTCACCCATACCAAAATTACCAAAATACGACACCAAGTCGCCACTCAAATCCCCAATCAAATTGTCCAAATCCCTAGCCTCAAACACCCAAATTCCACCTTAAATACACACTAACTAGGTGGGAAAATAAAGGGGGAAGCAAGATTATAGATCAAAATAAGCACAAGGGACTTACCTCAAGAAATCACTCGAAAATGCTCTCAAGAAATCGCAAAACCCGAGCTCAAAATGTTTAAAATGAGCAAAAACCGCGAACCCTTGTACTTAAGTGTTATATCCAACATTTTCGCTTCTGCGGATACATAGCCGCATCTGTGGCGTCGTAGAAGCGACAACTTACCCACATCTGCAGTTCCCTCGCTTCTGTGGTCTACTCTTCCTCACCTACGGATCTTTTACTTATGCGGTCCAAATTCCGCTTCTGCAGGTGCACATCTTTGCCAATACGTCCGCTTCTCCGGACAGGCCTCCCCAAATACTCGTCCGCTTCTGCGATCATTCTTCCGCAGAAGCGACTCCACTTCTGCGACCTTCACACCACACCTGTAACCACTGGACAATTCCCCTAGCCTCACATATGCGTCCCATTTCTCACTTCTGTGGGCTCGCACCTGCAGTTGATCTTGCGCAGGTGCGATGACACCAGAACTGGTGCCATCACCTATTCTCACAAGTCCAAATTTGATCTGTTAACCATCTAGAATCCACCCGAGGCCCCCGGGACCTCAACCAAACTTACCAACAAATCCTAAAATATCATACAGACTTAGTCGAGCCTTTAAATCACATCAAACAATGCTAAAAATATGAATTGCACATCGATTCAAGCCTAATGAACTTTAAAATTTCAAACGTCTACATCTGACGTCGAAACCTATCAAATCAAGTCTGATTGACCTTAAATTTTGCACACACATCATAATTGACATTACGGAACTACTCCAACTTCCGGAATCAGAATCCGACAACGATATCAAAAATTCCACTCCCAGTCAAACTTCCCAAAATTCATCAAATTTTCAACTTTCGCCAATTGATGCTAAACTGACCTACAGACCTCCAATTCAACATCTGAGCACGCTCGCAATACCAAATTCATGCTACGGAGATATAGGAATTGTCAAAACATCATTCCGATATCGTCTTCATATACTTCAAACTACGGTCAATTCCTACGACTTAAACTTTCATTTTGGGGGAAACCACAAACAAAACCTTCCGGCAAGTCACGGAACCACAGAAATGAAATTGAGGGAGAAATAATTAGGGGTTCGGGCTAATACTCTCAAATGACTGGCCGAGTCGTTACATCCTCCCCCTCTTAAAACATACGTTCTTCCTCGAACGAGTATAGAGACATACCTGAAGTGGTGAAAAGATGAGGATAACGGCTGCACATATCCTGCTCGGTCTCCCAAGTCGCTTCCTCGACCGGATGACCCCTCCATTGAACCTTCACTGAAGCGATGTTCTTTGACCTCAACTTTCGAACCTGCCTGTCCAAAATGGCCACCAGCTCCTCAACATAAGATAGATCCTTGTCTAACTGACTCAACTGTAGTCTAACATATGGGATGGATTGCCGTGATATTTCTGGAGCATGGAAACATGGATCACTGGATGAACTACAAAGAGACTAGGTGGCAGTGCAAGTCTGTAAGCCACCTCTCCAACCCTCTCAAGAATCTCAAAAGGCTCGATATACCTAGGGCTCAACTTGCCCTTCTTTTCGAACATCATAACACCCTTCATGGGTGAAACCAGAAGCAAAACCCACTCCCCAACCATGAATGGAACGTTGCAAACCTTCCAATCCGTATAACTATTCTTCCTGGACTGGGCTGTACGAAGTCAATCTTGAATCAATTTAACCTTTTCCAAAGCATCCTGAACCAAATTTGTACCCAATAATCTAGCCTCACCCTGTTCAAACCAACCCACTAGAGACCGGCATCGTCTACCATACAAAGCCTCATACGGTGCCATCTGAATGCTCGACTAATAACTATTGTTTTAGGCAAACTTCGCAAGTGGTAGGAACTAATCCCAAGAACCACCAAAATCAATCCCACACGCACGAAGCGTATCCTCCAATATCTGAATAGTACGCTCGGACTGTCCATCCGTCTGATGGTGAAATATTGTACTCAACTCCACACGAGTACCTAACTCACGATGTACAGCTCTCATAATCGTAATGTAAACTGCATACCCCAGTCATAGATGATAGATACTGGTACGCCATGAAGCCTGACAATCTCGCTAATGTAAACCTGAGCTAGCTGCTCCGAAATGTTAGTAACCACAAGAATGAAATGAGCTGACTTGGTCAATCTATCCAAAATCACCCACACTACATCGAACTTCCTCTAAGTCCGTGGGATCCCAACAACGAAATCCATAGTGATTCGCTGCCATTTCCACTCTGGGATCTCTAACTTCTGAAGCAATCCACCTGGTCCCGGATTCTCATATTTCACGTGCTGACAATTTAGGCAATGACCTACATATTTTACGATGTCCTTCTTCATCCGCCTCAACCAATAGTGCTACCTCAAATTCTGATACATCTTCGCGGCACCTGGGTGAATGGAATACCGCGAATTGTGAGCCTCTTGAAGAATCAACTCACGCAAACCATCTACATTAGGCATATATAGCCTGCCCTGCATCCGTAATATACTGTCATCTCCAATAGTGACTTCATTGGCATTGACGTGCTTAACAGTGTCCATAAGGACAAACAGATGGGGGTCATCATACTGATGCTCCATGATACGCTCATAAAGAGAAGACTGAGAAACCACATAAGTAAGAACTCTGCTCGGCTCGAAAACATCCAATCTGACAAACTGGTTGGCCAAGGCCTGAACATCCAAGGCTAAAGGCCTCTCTGCTACTGGTAGATATGCTAAACTACCCAACTCTCCGCCTTGCGACTCAAGGCATCGGCCACCATATTGGACATCCCGGGATGATAGAGAATGGTGATGTCATAATCCTTGAGCAACTCCAACCATCTTCGCTACCGCAAGTTAAGATCCTTCTATTTAAACAGGTGTTGTAGACTCCGGTGATCGGTAAAAACCTCACAAGGAACACCATACAAATAATGCCACCATAATTTCAAGGCATGAACAATAGATACTAACTCGAGGTCATGGACAGGATAATTCTTCCTATGCACCTTCAGTTGTCTAGACACGTAAGCAATCACCATATTGTCCTATATCAACATTGCACCGAGACCAATGCGTGACGCATCGCAATACACCGTATAGGACCCCGATCCAGTAGGCAACACTAACACTGGGGCTGTAGTCAAAGCAGTCTTGAGCTTTTGAAAGCTCTCCTCACGATCCTCAGTCCATCTTAACGGAGCACCCTTCTGGGTCAGTCTGGTCATAGGTGATGCAATAGATGAGAAACCCTCTATAAATCGACGGTAATACCCCGCCAATCCAAGAAAACTCTGGATCTCCGTAGCTGAGGACGGTCTAGGCCAACTCTGCACTACTTCAATCTTCTTCGGGTCTACCTTGATCCTCTCACTCGATAATACATGACCCAAAAATGTCACTGAGTCTAGCCAGAACTCACACTTCAAAAGTTTTGCATTTAACTTCATCCCTCTCAAGGTCTGAAGCACAGTCCTCAGGTGCTGCTCATGATCCTCCCGACTCCGGGAGTACACCAGAATGTCGTCAATAAATACAATGATGAAGGAGTCAAGATAGGGATGAAATACATTGTTCCTCAAAGGCATGAATGTTTATGGGGCGGTGGTCAGCCCAAAAGATATCACAATGAACTCGTCATGACCATATCGAGTCCTGAAGTCAGTCTTCGGGATATCTGGCTCCCAAATCTTCAACTGATAATAGCCTGAATGCAAGTCGATCTTAGAGAACACTATGGCACCCTGAAGATGATCAAATGGGTCATCAATACGTGGGAATGGATACTTGTTCTTCACTATAACCTTGATCAACGGGCATTAATCGATACACATTTGCATAGAACCATCCTTCTTCTTCACAAACAAGACAGGAGCACCCCAAGGTGACACACTAGGTCGAATAAAGCCCTTATAGAGCAATTCTTGCAACTGTTCCTTTAATTCTTCCACCTCTGCTGGGGCCATCTGATAAGGTGGGATAAAAATGGGCTGAGTGCCCGGTAACAAATCAATGCCAAAGTCAGTATCACTATTGGGCGGCATGCCCGGAAGATCTACTGGAAATATGTCTGCAAAATCCCTCACTACCGGAATTGACCTGACGGTAGGAGTATCAACATTAGCATCTCTCACATAAGCCAGATACGCATCACACCCCTTCTCAACCATTCGCTGAGCTTTAAGAAATGAAACAACCCTGCTAGGAACATGATCCAAGGTACCTCTCCACTTTAGTCGCGGTAGACCTGGCAGCCAACATCACCGTCTTGGAATAATAATCAAGGATAGCATGATAGGGCGACAACTAGTCCATGCCCAAAATAACATTGAAATACACCATATAGAACAATAATAAATCGGCTTTGGTCTCAAAACCACTAAGAACAATCAAACACTACGGATACACATAGTCAACAATAATAGAATCACCCATGGGTGTACATACATAAATAGGTGAACTCAGAGAATCACGGGATACAGTCAAATACGAAGCAAAATAAGAAGACTCTTAGGAATAAGTGGAGCTTATATCAAATAAGACTGATGCATCTCTATGACAGACCGGAACATTACCTTTGATAACAAAATCTGATGCAATTGCCTCTGTCCTAGTAGGAAGGGCATAATATCTGGCCTGGCCTCCCCCTTTAGGGTGACCTCTACCTGTCCGACCTCCACCTCTATCTTGCTGTGCAGGTGGGGTGGCAGCTAGTGTTGTAACCATAGCTTGAGGACCTGGTATAGCATGCGGTGCTTGAGAAATCAGTGGGGGTGCACCCCTCCTAAATCTGGGGCAATCCCTCACTAAATGATAGGTGTCTCTACACTCAAAACAAGCTTTCGGAGGACGTGGATGTTGCGACTCGCTCGGGCCTGATCGACTGGACTGCCCACTGGAAGCACCTCGTACATGAGGCACACTAGACATGAGCGGTGCATAATAAGGATCCTGGGGCCTAGGAGTGGTCGGAGCACCACTGGCGGCTGGAATTACTGAATGAATAGGGCGACCCATATAACCTATGCTCTGACAAGTTCTAGCTGGAGCACGAGTACCATTGTAAGTGCCAGACTCTCGAGACCTCTTGGCCTCTCTCTCCTCTCTATCTCGAGTCAACATGCCCTCTAACCTCCTAGCAATTCCCACTACCTGCTGATACGCAATATCCATCTCCAACTCTCGGTCCATGCTCAATCTGATGTTGGGGTTGAGCCCCTCAATAAACCGACGAACCCGCTCTCAAACAGTAGAAACCAAGGCAGTGCATGCCAGTCCAAATCACTGAATCGGGCTGCATACTCTGACATGGTCATAGAACCCTGGTGAATATGCTCAAACTCTGCGCGCCAAGAATCCCTGAGACTCTGGGGAACGTACGCCCTCAAAAACATATCTAAGAATTGAGTCCAAGTGAGTGAAGTTGCCTCGGCCGGACTATCCAACTCCTATGTGTGCCACCACTGATAGGCCGCTCCTCTAAGATGGAACGTAGTAAAAAAAACCCACTAGTCTCTGCAACACCCATAGTACGGAGGATACGGTGGCACTCCTAAAGAAAACCATGGTCATCCTCTGATGTCAGGCCAATGAAAGTAGATGGGTGGTACTTCTTGTACCTCTCGAGTTTGAGCTGCTCCGCCTCAGAAACTGTTGCCCTAACCTTGGGCTGAACTGGAGCTACCGGCTATATCGGTATGACCTTTGAAACCTGGTCGACCTGAACGCGCTGCTCTGGGGTACCGGCGACGGGAGTCTGTGCTCCTCCCCCGTCCTGAAATGTGGCAGGAGCAAGGGGTATTAGTCCTGCCTGAGCCAAGGTGCTGAACATGCTCAAAAACTAGGCTAGAGTCTCCTGGAGGGCTGGAGCAATAACAGGTGTCCCAGGTGTCTTCCCTCCAACTGGAGCTACAGGTGGCTCCTCTATAGCAGCTCGTGCGGGTGCTCTGGTTGTACCATGTAGATGTCCTCGACCTCTTTCCAGGCCCGAGTCTCTCACGGCTCTAGTAGGGGGCGCGGGTGTTTGGTCATCTGATCCAGTTGTACGTGTCCTCACCATATGTGAAAGAATAGAAAGATAAAATTTTAGAATCCGAAACCAAAATCTTGCACGATAAGGAATCAAGAAAGTGGAGTGTTTCCTAACAGTTCCATAGCCTCCCGAAGACACGTACAGACATCTCTGTACCGATCTATGAGACTCTACTAAACCTGCTTGTGACTCATAACACCTATGAACCTATTGCTCTGATACCAACTTGTCACGACCCCAATTAACCCTCTATAGGATGTCGTGATGGTACCTAGTCTCTAAAACTAGGTAATCCTAACAAATTTGTGGAATATCATAATATAAAGCTGAAGCCCAATTCTCCTCACATGAAATAATTATAAAATTGCAAATTAATAATTGCAACTCCCAAAATCCGGTGGAAATAAGTTACAAGCTTCTAAGAGCAAATACTAAGTGTCTCTATACATCAGAGTCTAAAAAAAATATGGAAAATAACATAGTAAAGATAGAGGAGGACTCCGGGGTCTGCATACGCTGGCAGATATACCTAGAAGTCTCCACGTACCGTCCTACTCACTGATATCTAGTCTGGTGGGAAGAACCTGGATCTACACAAAAAGATGTGCAGAGTGTAGTATGAGTACACCAAAATGGTACCCAGTAAGTGCCAAGCCTAACCTCGGTAGAGTAGTGACGAGGTCAAGTCAGGGCCCTACCGGTTTAAAAGAAAACTAAGGCAGAAGATATAAACAGAGGTAAATAATAGGGGTACTCCCGATGTACAGCCTCATAGTCCCAAATGTAAATATGCATGACAGGGGGGATCTCCCGAGGTACCACCTCGTAGTCCCAAAGTAAATATGCAAGACATGGGGTTCTCCTGAGTAAATGCCTCATAGTCCCAAAGTAAATATGCAGTACAGGGGATATCCCGAGGAACCGCCTCGTAGTCCTAAAGTAAATATGCAGCAGTTAATAGAAGGAACAACGAGTTTATATCAAGAATCTAACAGTTAAATATTTAATTCAAATCAAGGGAAGCAGGATATTCAACTAAGCGTGCTGCACAAATTGCAAGTAAGAGTTAAGGCACGTAGACATGTGATGCTACGCTAAACATGATCACTACCTATGCTAAGGGAACTCACTTAAGGAATTTAAAATAAGACAACTCAGTAAGAATCGAAATTCCACAATTAGCCCGTGTATGCACTCGTCACCTCGCGTACATGGCACTCACGTATCACATATTGTTACAACAGTGTAAAATTCTAAGGGGATTTCCTCCACATAAGGTTAGACAAGTCACTTACCTCAAATGTCGCCCAATCAATCGGTAAGAATGCCTTTCCCTTGGCTTTCCGACTCCGAATGCCCCAAATTTAGCCAAAAGCAATTACATAATATGAATACAACTACAAGAAACTAATTTAAATCATAAATCTATGGATTTAGTAAAGAAATTGAAAAATCACACAAAAACGTCGACCTGGGCCCACATCTCGGAATCAGGTAAAAGTCACAAAATACGAACTCACATTCGATATCGAGTTCTCCCATACCAAAATTACCAAAATCCGACAACAAGTCGCCACTCAAATCCCCAATCAAACTTTCCAAATCCCTAGCCTCAAACTCCCAAATTCCACCTTAAATACACACTAACTAGGTGGGAAAATAAATGAGGAAGCAAGATTTTTAATCAAAAATAAGCACAAGAGACTTACCTCAAGAAATCCCTCAAAAATGCTCTCAAGAAATCGCCTAACCCAAGCTCAAAATGTATAAAATGATCAAAAATCGTGAACCCTTGCATTTAAGTATTCTGTCCAGCTTTTTTGCTTCTGTAGATACATACCTGCATCTGCAATTCCCTCGGTCATGCGGTCGACTCTTCCGCACCTACGAATATTCCTATTCTGCGGTGCAAATCCCGTTTCTGCGGGTGCGCATCTGCGCTAATACGTCTGGTTTTGCGGACAGGTCTTCCCAATCACTCGTCCGCTTCTACGATCATTCTTCCACAGAAATGACTCGCCTCTATGGGCTCGCACCTGCAGTCGATCTTGCGCAGGTGCGATTACACCAGAACTAGTGCCATCAGCCATTCTCACAGTTCCAAATTTGATCCGTTAACCATCCGGAATAAACCCAAGGCCCCCGGGACCTCAACCAAACTTACAAACAAGTACTAAAACATCATACGGACTTAGTCGAGCCTTTAAATCACATCCAACAATGCTAAAAATATGAATTGCACATCGATTCAATCCTAAGGAACTTTAAAACTTCAAACTTCTACATCCGACGTCGAAACCTATTAAATCAAGTTTGATTGACCACAAATTTGGCACACAGATCATAATTGACAGTATGGACCTACTCTAACTTTCAGAATTGGAATCTGACCTCGATATCAAAAAGTTCACTCCGGTCAAATTTCCCAAAATTCATCAAATTTTCAACTTTCGCCAATTGAAGCTAAAATGACCTAGGGACCTCCAATTCAACATCTGAGCATGCTCCTAAGACCAAAATCATCCTACAGAGCTATTAGAATTGTCAAACTCCATTCCGAGGTCGTCTTCATATACTTCAAACTATGGTCAATTCATACGACTTAAACCTCTATTTTGGGGACTGTGTGTCCCATTTCACTCTGAAACCACAAACAGAACCTCCCGATAAGTCACGTGACCACAGAAATGAAATAGATAGAGCAATAATTAGGGGTTCGGGGCTAATACTCTCAAACGACTGGCCGTGTCATTACACCATCGAACCTGCAGATTCTCCTTTCTGCGGCCGCAAGAGGATTTTTGCAGCCGCAAGAGGATTTTTGCGGTCTGTAATTTTCCTCTGCGGTCCGTAATTTTACTCTAAGATCCGCACCTGAGGCTTTTCCTGAGAACTCCAAAATGTGCCCTCCACACTTCAGTTGTTCCAGAACATCATCAAAGTGCCAAAATGCCCAAACTCGCTCAAAACTCACCCTGAAATAAACCTGAGGCCCCCGGGACCTCAACCAAACAAACCAACAAATCCTAAAATATAACGCAGACCTGCTCGAGGCCTCAAACCACAGCAAACAACGTCAAAACTATGAATCACACCACAAATTGAACTCATAAATTTCCAAATCTTCCAACTTCCAAAACTCGTACTGAAACATATCAAATTAACCCAGAATGACATCAAATTTTGCATGCAAGTTCAAAATGACATAACAAAGCTAATCCAACTCTCGGAATCACATTTCAACCCTGATATCACCAAAGTTAACTCCCGGTCAAACTTCCAAACCTTTCATTTCCAACTTTTGCCATTTCAAGCCAAAATCAACTACGGACTTCCAAATAAATATTCGGACACACTCCTATATCCAAAATCACCATAAGGAGCTATTAAAACCATCAAAATTCCATTTCATAGTCGCTTACTCAAAAGTCAACTCCCGGTTATCTCTTTTCTTTTAAGCTTCTTAAATAAGAATTGTCCTTCCTATTTGATCCTGAATCGTCCAAAACCCAAACTCGACCACACACACAAGTCATAATACACATGACAAGGCTGCTCAGGACCTTAAGTCACTGAACGAGATGCTAATTCATAAAACGACAAGTCGGGTCGTTACACTGCTGCCCACATAATCGATTATGATGCCCACATAACGATTCTGCTACCACATAATTGCACCACATAATTGACTTCGGGGGTCATTTTTGAAAATTTTCTTATCCGACCCTATTTTGATATAAGGCCTTAGGGGGTTCATTTTACAAGGTAAAATCTGATTATTTAGGGAGAGGAGAGAGTTATTTTAGAGATAGAAGAAGAAGACCTAGCATGCTAATCATCCATTTTTGCCCCAATCTTCAAGAATCAAGGAATCCAATTACAAGATCTTCATCTAAGAGGTAAGGTTCTACTCCCTAACCCAAAAATTTCGGGATTTGGACTGAAGGTAGGTCATGAGAAGTATGATTCTTAGGGGTGGGAGTTGCTCCTTGTGCATGAATTTAACCATAAGGGTGGTAGGGAGGTAATTTAACTAAAATGGGTAAACTCTTGGTATTGAATTGGTTGTGGGGTAAAGAAAATCTTGTAGAAGAACCTTGTAGTCAAATTTGCAACCCAAATGTTTGATGAAATGCTTAAATGAGGTGAACCCACAAATATCTTCCTAATTATGGTTCATTTTTTTTATGTTTCTAAATAGATTGAAGTTGCTAGGATTTCTAGAATATTATAGTAATCTAAGAAAAGCTCAAGCAAGGTATGTTGGCTAAACTATTCATTTCAAAATGAATTCCATGATATTCCTATATGTTTCAAGTATTGTTGACTCAAGTTCCTTATTCCCATGTTCCGAGTTGTTTCCAATAAATTCGACTTTCCCGAGAAAGCAAGTGTCGATAATTATGTATGTAAAATGTGTTTCGAATATTCCTATCACATTATGTTATCATATGGGAATGTGTTCAAGAATGATATGTATATTAAAACGTTATGGCTTTGAGTTGTGTTGTAAATGAAAGTCCATTATACTTAACTAGGAACGAATACCCCATGCGTCTAAACCCATATTGCTCATATGTGTACCTAAGGTCTTGAGTTGAAATGCCTTGTTATTGATAATCTATAAGGATGCTTGAATGTAAAAGGAGTGGGTTGGAGATGTAAAGCGTGGCCACCATGCCCATAATGAAAGTTATACTTATGGCCAATGGTGCCAAAGAAATGAAATGATGTGAGAAAGGTTATGAAATGAGCCTTGATTCAACTTTTCCAAATTGAATTCGAAAATAGAATTGCCTAAAAGCCTATGTACTCAAGCCATGCCCATATGTGGTTGTTTTAACTAATGTTATGCTTTGTGAGTATTTTCAATGTGTTTTGCGTTCTTACATATTCGTGAGTGGAAATTGTGTATTGCCATTTTTTGGGAAAAGTATTTCAAGAATAAATGGTGCTACTCATTTATGATCTTAACTTGTGCTTTGATTGCCAGTCATTTTAATCCATTTCTTGGAAAGAAACCTATTGTGTTTAAAGTCTTCATTACTAATGAACCTAAAATTATAATGTTTTCTATATGTTGATATTTATGATGATGATCCATGAAAGGAAAGATATGAAAGTGTGGAATATGAAATACAGCCATTGTGCCATGAAAGAACAATCATATGTATGGTCAAGAGAGCCAATAAAATAATGATGTTGTAAGTGGTTGAAAGTACAAATGAAGTAATATATGGTGTGAAAGGTTATGAGATGAACGTATTTGTAATTTTGTTTCCAATGTATTATAAGCTTTTACGTTCTTATGAGTAAATGCTATGGTGTTCCGAAATGTTTTAAATGCTCTTAATGTTCTATGATCACCCATGGCAAGTACAAGTAAGTGATAGTATTAACATGAAATGTAGCCGCTTGCCAAGATGAGAATTATGAGGTGTTGTATGTCCCAATGTTTTCAATCATAGTATGTATGCTTCTAAAATAATCAATGCAAATGAATTTTATGTTAAGTCCCCAAGAGTCATGTACTTAGCTAATGACCTCAATATGTCAAGTAAGTGAATAACGAGATGAAAGGGAGATGCCATGATGACTATCCTTAAGAAAAGAAATTGGACTCATGTGCCATTGAAATTGACTTATTGATTTACCATGAATGTACTAATGTACTGAGTTGTGTTTTTCCATGATGAGAATAAACATGAAGTATTCCAATGATATGGGAAATTACGACCTTAAATGTAATGTTAATCATGTCGCTTTGAGTTTATATATGGTATTGTGATACACCTCCACCCGCATATATTGGGGTGAGGTGGCAGGGCCGCTTTATGTAGAGATTGTGGTATTATAATACACCTCCACCTGCATATATTGGGGTGAGGCGGCAAGGCCGCTTTATGTAGTGATTGTGGTATTGTGATACACCTCCACTCGCATATATTGGGGTGAGGTGGCAGGGCCACTTTGTGTAGAGATTGTGGTATTGTAATACACCTCCACCAGATATATTGGGGTGAGGCGACAGGGTCGATTTATGTAGATATTGTGGTATTGTAATACACCTCCACCCGCATATATTTAGGTGAGGCGGCAGGGCCTCTTTGTGTAGAGATTGTGGTATTGTGATACACCTCCGCCCGCATATATTGGGGTGAGGCGGTAGGGCCATTTTGTGTAGAGATTGTGGTATTGTGGTACACCTCCACTCGCATAGATTGGGGTGAGGCGGCAGGGCCACTTTGTGTAGAGATTGTGGTATTGTGATACACCTCCACCCACATATATTGGGGAGAGGCGGCAGGGCCGCTTCGTGTAGAGATTATGGTATCGTGATACACCTCCACCCGCATATTTTGGGGTGAGGCAGCAGGGTCGCTTTGTGTGAAGGTGGTTATAGGGGATCCCCGACATAAAATCTATAAATGTTATTGGAATCTCTTAATAATTTTTCTTGACTTTAACGACTATCTAAGCCTTTTTATTGTTACCACGATACATCATATTTGTGTTGTATTTCCAAGTCCTTAAATAGGTGTATTGTGTATGTGAATACTATAGACGGTCTATGAGACGCATAGGTGTATAATATGATATGTGAACAGTAAGGACGATCTATGAAATGTATAGGTGTAAAATAAGAGACGGATATGGACGGTCTAGGGAGACGCATTGTTAACACAGACAATAAGTGCCGCTTTCATTGGCCTTCTTTGTACATGTTGTTTCAATTTCATTATATTATGTATTCCGCGCATAATTCATAAGCCTCAATTGATCGCAAAAGATGTTCAAAATGGTGTAAGTATAATAAGACTTGAAATTTGATTCTATGGGATGTTTCGTAGTTTCTTGATGTACTTTATTTGCCTCTTATTTGAGTTATCGTATCTTCATATGTTGTTTTGTCTGCCTTGCATAAGATTACTATTCCACATGTACTCACGTCCCTTTTGCCGGGAGCACTGCATCTTTTAATGGATGCAGGTATACTTCTACATGATGATATTGATCTTTGATAGGGATCTTCTTCACTACTCAGCTTATGGTGAGCCCGCTACAGTTCTAGTGGGTATTTGGGTCTAGTTCATTTTATATATTTAGGTATCTATTGTCATAGAAGCTCCATGTACACTATGGGTTATGTGCTTAAAGATTTGAGTTTTGTCATGTGTTTATGTTCACAGTTATTTATCAGGCTACGCACCCACCATGAGAAAGATTGTAGGCCATTGAGCCAAATGTATTCAATTTAAAAGTCATGATCTATTGATGTTTTGATAAATCATGAATGAGTTATGATTAGATGTTGATGTAAAGTAGGCTTGCTCGATCGGGTTTACTCAGTTGAGCGCCGGTCATGCTCCCCAAGTTTGGGGCGTGACACAACAAGTGCAACAACTAGTGTACAATTTAGTGAAAGAAGATAGTGAGTTTGATAAAGATGATTCTTAAAATATCCAAGAAGAGGAGGTGCAATATGTGAACAACTTTCAAGGGCAATGAAACAACTTTCAAGGCCCAAATCAACAACAATGGAGACCTCAAAACAATCAAGGCAATTGGAATTCTAACAACCAAGGTAATATGAGTGGTGAAAATAATCAAGGGAATTGGCATAACAACAATAATCAATGAAATTGGATTGGAAATAATCAAGGTAATTGGGGAGGTAACAATCAAGGAAGATGGAACAATAATCAAGGCAACCGGGGGTCGGATTTTCAAAGGCCCCTGATGTATCAACAACCGAACAACCTATCCCCTTATCCTTCCCATGGTCCTAGTTCTTCTAACAATGAAATGGGGTGTATTGAGAATATGTTCAAGCAAATGATGGAGAAGAATGTCGATTCCAATGCCCAACTTGCCTTACACAACACATCGATCCGCAACTTAGAAGTGCATTTATTCTCATCATTTCTTTTTCTCTTTTTGTGCCTTGATACCCTTTTTCTATTTCCTCGTCTATCCCCCCAAACTTACATTTTTAGCCATTTATTTCACATTAGTGTTAAGGAAAGCTCGGGTGTCAAGAGAGGGCCACAATAGAATGGGTAAAGGCTCGTAATATGATTTTCAAATAAGAAAGCTAAAGGCTTGAGAGGTTGACTAGGAATGACTTTATTGTTAGGAAATAGATAACTCAAACGGGCCAAGGAAAGCCTACAATCACTTCTCAAGCCAAGCAAAACTTAGGATTTTGCCTTGAAACACATTCGGGGAAAGTTATAGACCTTTCACACCGGTACTTGGACTAACAACAAAGTATCTCACACCTCACGCAACTGGATTGTTGAAGAGGAAAGAGTCAAGGGGCCACAATGATCACATTCAAGATTGAAAATCACTATGGTTTGATTAAACCACTCGATGGTCGCCTAAGTCAACACAAGAGTCACAAAGTCACTAACTAGAGTTATTTCTTTCAAAAACCTTGTTTCTAACCATGAGCACGTAGTTAAGTGTGTTGGTACCAAGTGAAGCATGTTTGACTCTTTGAGCATGACTTAATTATGTCTTTTTATTCATTACTACTACTATTATTACCTAAATACAAAAACGGACCCAGTCCCTTAAGAAGGTTGTCACGCCATCCGTATTGGGAAGAGTCACCCGGTTCACACAAAAACTACCTTTGAAAAGAACCGTGGCATTAAGAAAACCAAAGGCTTACTATATCCTAAAACATAAAAAGAAGTTACTGAATCCATAAGAAGCTATTAATTCAAAAAGAAGCTACTCACCAAAACACTAACTAATAAGAAAACAAACATGAAGAAGTTGCAAATCAAAAAACTATTGAAAGCCTAACGAATATACAAAATGGGGGAGAAAGAGAAGATATATAGATAGTGAGAGAAGAAGACAGAATATATATAGAATAAGTAAAGAGAAGAAAAATATTTTCAAGTTATTACAAACCAATTGTCTCAGAATCATCAAATAAGATCAGATAAACTCCACCCCCTCCACCCCAAATAAAAATAAGCATTGTCTCCAATGCATAACAAAATAAGAGTAAAGGAAGGGAAAAAGTAAAGAAGACACCATATGGCTCCATGGGCATCTCTATATCCCCAGCAATGTCACCACCCTCAGTCTCTTCCAACTGGATTTCATCATCCTCAACTCTGGGAGTGACTAGGTTGGTGAACATCTGATGCACTGCCTCGGCAGTGTCGGCAGCAGATTCTGGCTCCTCAAACTAGCCAGCTGGAGTTGTAGGTACTTTAGGGTCTGGGCCTGGATGGTGTGGGTCAATAAGCGTATCAAATGGAATGTCTCCTGCTGCAGCAAGCTTGGTAACCTGTCTCCGGAGCATATACACTAACTTCTTGGAGGCCTGGGACTTTCTCATTTTCTTAACTTCTTTTCCCAGCTCTTCGATCACTGATCCATGTTGTACCAATGTAGCCATGATAGTGTTCTAGTTGTCCAGGAGCTTCTTCAAAGTGTCTTCTACTGATGGGGGCATCCGAGGTGCCGGCATAGAGGACTGTGCTACAATAGTACTGGATAAGTCAGACAGCTTTGCAGTGGTTATCTGTATCTAGTTGTTGAGTCTCTCCAATGTCTAGGAGACTGGCAGATGGAGAGAGTGGCGCAGTAGGCATGGTAACCGGCTTCAAAGCGGAGGTGGAACCTATGACAAGGACTACTGTAGGAACTGAGGATGGTGGTAGAGACATAGTTGTGGCACTAACTGAAGGCTTGGCCGAAGTGGATGGAATATCAACTGCCTTTGCAACTACCACTGATGGATCATCATACTGGCATGTGGTGGTAGACGGCTGACCCTTTTTCTTAAGGTTATGTTCACCCATCAATGAGTACTAGGAGAAAGGCTTCTTCAGCCGCACCTTTGTATCAAAGTCCCTCGGCTCTACCCTCGTATTCGTGAGATACTCTGTAATGGTGTTGGGATACGGGTAGGATGTGTCAGCTTGCCGAGCGACCATAGAGATATAGGACGACATCACGACACCCACATTGATGGGGTACCCGACCATGATGGAAGCCACTAGAACTGCCTGTGGGATAGGAAGATATGTCTCATTCTGGCACAGGTCTAGTCGGCTGCATACAAAGGTTTGCCACCCCTTTGCCTCAAATCTCACCATACTCCACGGAATAAAAACCCTTGTTGTGATCCATGGTGGTGGTGCTATAGGAGCTGCTAAAATCTTAGCTAGCCAAGGATGAATTGCATCCCCAAGTGCACATTTGTCTAAGTACTCTTTGGGCTCGACATCATCAAACCCCAAGTAAGTTTTCAATATGTGCTGATCAAATCACACCTTAAGTTTCCTCACTTTAGTTACCTTTGTCCCTTTCTTGATATGCACCACATAGGCGTAAAATTCCCGGACAAGGTACTCCTTCGCATACACCACGCTCTAGGTAAACCACATCCACTCTTTGCCTTCCCGAAACTGCCTCAAAACTGCAGGGTTATACTTTTCTAAATCATTCAACTGAAATTGTCGCTCAAGAGTGAGCGACCTCACTGGCCACCAATCACGGAAGCTGGAGAAAGAAACTAAACTGACAAACCAATCCTCCCATACCTCTTTCTTCTTCAACCGCTCAAGGCCAGCAACTGTAGCATCGCCTCATCTACCATCATCGCGGATGTCCTAAATTGATGTCTCTCATGCCTGGGGGACAGGTGTAGTAGAAGGCTCAAAATCTTGACTGGCACTTTCCGAACCCTCAAAAGTGTTGTATGATGTGGATGACTCGTCCCTGAGCTGATACCTCTCTTGCAGCCTTGACTTGATAGATGGATGCTCATGTACAAAGGCGGAGTTTCCCTCTGATGCTTCCCTGGATGGGGCATAAGAACTGGTCTCGGAAAGGTCTACACCCCTCCCTCTGACGGCTGCTATTTTCTTCCTGATTTCCTGTTGTTGGGTACTAGGCAAGGTTCTCTTCCCTCATCCCCGAGAAAGGTCACCCCTTCCTTTTGAAGTGTTGCCTCTGCCTCTAGATCGAACCATTTTCTGTACTAAGCAAAGGTGATTGTTAGATTCAATTCAAGTTCAGTCATACAATGAATATAAGGACACACCAGAAGATACAGTGAGGGACACAGTTGAAACATGCTTGCAGGGTAGAGATTTGTTGTCCACAGATTTTTTATTGCGCCTGCAGAATGAGACTTGCGGTACGAACAATTTTTCTTTGCGACTGTAATTCAGATACCACCAACATGCCAACTCTCTGATAACGGAGAATTGTCTCTTTTGTGGCCGCAACCTATTTTTTGCGGTCCGCACAAACTGTCTTGCGGCCGCACATGAGAGTAACCAATTTGACAACTCTTTGATCATAGGAAATAGGATGTTTTGCGGCTACAATGGGATTTCTGCGGTTAGCACATTTTTCATTGCGGTCGCAGAACCATGCCTTACTAAAGTATCCTGGACTTAACTTCTGCGGACCACACAATTTCTTGTGCGGCCACAGATTTCAACCAATTAAGAACAGACAATCATTTTTACCTAGGGTTTGCAATTTTTGCACAATTTTGACATGGAAACAACATCTAAGCATGGAAATCTATTTACCCATTCCCCCTAGAGCTTTTTCCCATCTACCTACTATAAATTTACCCCACATGGTTGTTCAAATAGATTCAACAGAAAATTGGTCTAAATTTCTACTAAAAATCTAAAAATTAAAAGAAATTAACAAGATTATGAAGCATAGCAGATGTGAATGAGTGAAACAGATGAGTGATCAACAGTTTCTAGGCTTGTGGGCAGATAATTTAACAAGAAATTTCAAATTTGTGAAAGTTGTGAGCTTAGAGAGGGAAAAGGGGAACAATGCCCTAGGCTCTCTATTTATACACAACGATTTCTGCCAAGGGAAAGGGAAATGAGTGTGGCTGAAAAATTGCTATTGCAGACCGCACTCTGTTACCTGGGGGCCCAGATGCCCTTTTGTTTTTCGGTCCGGAGAATTTGGTGTGCGGCTGCAAATTTTGTTACAGGCCGTAAAATTCGTGTTGTGGCCACAGATCGGCCCTTTTTCTGACAGGACAACTTCAGAGAGCTATCCCTTTCCACCTTCAATTTGTGCGGTCCACAGTTTAATTCTGCGGCCGCAGATCACCTTCTGTTGCAGCAACCATAATTGTGTGGTCCGTACAATGCAATTGCAGTCTGCACTTCTTTCCATACTTAACCAGATTTCTGGGCACGATTCCTGTAAAGCACACTCATCCCTGCAACACCCTTCAAATCAAGTTAGCATAAAAATAACGCCTAATTACAAAAAAAACAAAGAAAATTAAAAAACAATATGGGTTGACTCCCAATAAGCGCCTGATTTAACGTCGCGGCACGATGCAGATTACCATCATTTGAAATAAATCACCACCATGACGTGTCCATCACCAACTTTTCCCAAATAGTGCTTCATCATGTGACCATTAACTCGGAATACCTCATTGTTTTAGTTTTCAAGTCCAATGCACCAAAAGGTGTAACACTCATAATTTCAAAGGGACCACTCCATTTAGAATTTAAATTTCCGAAAAACATCCTCAATTGTGAGTTGAACAAAAATACAGAATCACCTTGTGGAACATTATACTGAGATTGCCATGCCGATGATATTTCCGACATTTCTTCTAAGATCTCACATGTCTCTGCATAAGGCATAGTCATAAAGTTCCCACCGGCAAGTTGATTCACAACACATTGGTTGGTTGTGTTGATCCCACGATAGAAACTTTATTGAATCATGTTCTCCGTCATATCATTGTTGGGAATTCTTTAACCATTGTTCTATATCTCTCTCATATCTCGTGTAGTGGTTCATTGGGCTCTTGCTTGAAAGCTAGAATCTCATCCCTAAGAGTAGCCATGTGCCCCGAAGAGAAGTACCTAGAAATAAACTTTTCCGCCAATTCATCCCAAGTGTGAATGGAATGGTTTGGCAAACGTTCCAACCAATCTAAAATTTTCCCCCGTAGAGAGAAGGGAAAAAGCCTTAGCCGCATAACCTCCCGAAGGACATTTTTGTCCGAAATTTCCACCCTTGTATAAATAGACAAGTTTCATAAAATTAGGTTAAGTTTTGACATCAGCAAGTCCTATAGCCGTTTTTCTTTGCCTCTTTTGGAAGTTTTCTATATTTTAGTGTATTTGATTATAGGTTTTATCATTTTAACTTTACACTATGAGTTTAATTAGTATTTCTTCTTCTCTTTATTCAATTCTTTCTTCTCTTTCTTCAAGCATGAGTAGCTAGATTTTTACTGGGGTTGTGACCTAACCCTAGTGTGTTGACCTTATGGGTAATTAAATTAGTACTTATTTATGATTGAGTGTTTATTATTTAGCCTAGTTCATGCTTTAATTTGTGAAATTAATGGTTGCAAATATTAGTTCATGCCTATTTGACTTAGTCTTTACTTGAGAAAGAGAGACTTGGTCTAGAAAAACTTGTCTAACAAGGAATTTGATCAATCGAGAGATTGATTAACCCAATTAAAGGGTTCAACCTAGAAATAGTAATAACCCGACTTGAGCTTTTATCAATTGTATTGTGTGATACCCATTTAGTCTTGAGAAAGCCAAATTGGGCAAAACCATTCTCTGGCCGAGAGGTATTGAGTGGGTAATTAAGAGTCGGTAGCTATAATACACCACGATCAACAAAACAAGCAATAAGTTTTCATCCCATTAGGCAAAAACAATTATCTTAGTCTTATTTCTCTATTTTGAAATCTTTAGTTTTAAAATAGAAATAGAAACAAAACCCTTTATTGTAGAAGCACAAATTAAGATTTAATTTCATGCATTAGAATATATACTCCTAATTCCCATCTAGCTCCATGTGGATTCGATCCCAAATCTTCGTTGGGTTACTATAATTGCAATTGACTATTTCATACCTTATTTTAAGGTGTGCATTTGAGTGCGATTCAATTTTTGGCGTCATTGTCAGGGAGTTAAAAAATGTGTTAGCTATATATTTGGGTGTGTTTTTGGAATATCTGCTTTTCCTTCCATGTTACTAACGTGTTTTAGAAATTGTAGATGCAACCATGGCCAACAATGAGCTTGGAAATAATGCTTTGGGGGATGTGGACATTGAGGATGATCAAGTGGATGAGGTTCCTCTTGAACCTCAAACCAATAGAATAGGCCGAGTGCCTCATGACAATGTGCTCGTTCCACCCCCACCTCCACCGCGACCGGCTCCACACCGGGTGTTGCCCAATGAAGGATATGCAAGCGCAATAGTCCCTCCCCGTATTAGAGCAGTCAACTTTCAAATAACAAATGTGATACTCACTTTGCTAGAGCAACAAGGCTTCTACACCGGTACTCCAGGTCAAAATGCATATAAACATTTGAAGGCGTTTGTGGACACGTGTTGAGGGAGTAAACAAACAAATGTCTCCAAGGATGCTTTGAGGCTAAGGATTTTTTCCTTCTCTCTATGAGGGAAAGCTTTAGATTGGTTGGAACGTTTGTCGAACCATTCCATTCACACTTGGGATGAATTGGCGGAAAAGTTTATTTCTAAGTACTTCATTTTGGGGCACATGGCTACCCTTAGGGATGGGATTCTAGCTGTCAAGAAAAAGCCCAATGAACCACTACATGAGATATAGGAGCGATATAGATCAATGGTTAAAGAATGTCCAAACAACGATATGACGGAGAACATGATTCAACAAACTTTCTATCGTGGGATCAACACAACCAACCATTGTGTAGTGAATCAACTTGCCGGTGGGAATTTCATGACTACGCCTTATGCGGAGGCGTGTGAGATCTTAGATAAAATGGCGGACACATCATCGGCATGGAAATCTCGGGCTAATATTCCACAAGGTGATCCCAACATGATTCACCTCCATAAAGAGTTGCATGACCATGTACAAGCCATAGCCGAATTAACTACCACCATGAATCAACTAGGAAAGGCTCAACTTCAACAAGTGCAAAATCCTAGGCAAGTCAATGCCATAGAAGGAGTAAACATGTTGGTGAAATAACGGAAGACCAAGGGTTCACAAGTGCCACAATGAGTGGACAATTGTGTGCAAGAAGATAGTAGGTTTGATCAAGATGGTTCTTAAAATGCTCAAGAAGAGGAGGTGCAATATGTGAACAACTTTCAAGGGCAACGAAACAATTTTCAAGGACCAAATCAACAATAATGACGACCTCAAAACAATCAAGGCAATTGAAATTCTAACAACCAAGGTAATTAGAGTGGTGGAAACAATCAAGGGTATTCGCATAACAACAACATTCAAGGAAATTGGAATGGCAATAATAATTGGTGAGGTAACAATCAAGGAAGATGGAACAATAATCAAGGCAATCGGGGTTCTGATTTTTCAAAGGCCCCCGATGTTTCAACAACCGAACAACCCGCCCCCTTATCCTTCCCATGGTCCTAGTTCTTCCAACAATTAAATGGGGCGTATTGAGAACATGTTCAAGCAAATGATGGAGCAGAATGCCTATTATGATGCCCAACTTTCCTCACACAACACATCGATCCGCAACTTAGAAGTGCAAATGGGGAAAATCTCTTAAGCTCTAAATTCTCGTCCTAAGGGGGCACTACTAAGTGACACGGTGGTGAACCCAAAGGATGGGAACAACACGGGGCATGTCAGGGTTGTTACTACAAGAAGTGGACAAGGTAAGAATTCAGCCACCTTAAGTCAAACGCAACTTGTGGATGATAATCAAGTGGTACAAGAAGAAGAGGTCCCGAGCAATGGGATACAATCAAATGATGAAGTTCGGATTGATATTGATGACAATGTGGAAGAGACTCAAGAGGAAGTGAACCCGTCTAGGGATCATGTTATTGACTTACCGGAACCGGTAGTGCAAAAGGCTAAGGCACCATTGCCCAAGCCTCCTCCTCAATATCATCAAAGGCTTACCAAGAAAAATGGCGAGAATAAATTCAAAAAGTTCATTGACATGATGAAGAGTCTCTCGATCAATGTACCATTGGTTGAAGCTTTGGAACAAGTGTCCAGTTATGCAAAGTTTATGAAGGATTTGGTGACAAAAAAGTGGTCGATGAATTTTGAAACTATCAAAGTCACTCGTGAAGTGAGTGCAATTGTGCATTCAATAGATCCTAAATTGGAAGATCTTGGTGCTTTCATAATCCCTTGTACCATTGGAAGTGTCGATTTTGCTAAAGCGCTTTCTGATCTTGGGGAAAGTATCAATATGATGCCCTATTCGATTTTTAAGACTTTGGGAATTGGGCAACCAAGACCCATATATATGAGATTACAAATGGCTGATCGTACCATGAAGAGACCGTTGGGAGTGATTGAAGATGTATTGGTGCATGTTGATAAATTCATTCTTCCTGTGGATTTTGTGATTCTTGATTGTGAAGTGGACTATGAGGTGCCGATTATTCTTGGAAGACCTTTCCTTGGTATGGGGAAGGCTCCCGTTGATGTGGAAGCCGGAGAACTCAATTTTTGGGTGGGTGATGAAAAGGTGGTATTCTACGTGTGCAAATCTATGCGGAAACCAATTAGCAATGAAGTATGTTCTTTTGTGGACTTGGTGACAGATTTGATTGTTGATGATACAAGTTCCATAATCAATGTGGGTGATATGTTAGAGGTCGTCTTACTCAACTTTGATGATGACGAGATGGATGGCTTCATGAAAGGTGTGAATTCTTTGCAAGGAATGGGGTCGCACAACTATATACCCCGGAAACTCTCCTTCGATCTTGAAAATAGTAAAACTCCTCCTACAAAGCCTTTAATTGAAGAGTGCCTCCTATCTTGGAGTTAAAACTATTGCCTCCACATCTTTGGTATGAATTTCTTGGCCCTTATTACTTTACCGGTTATTATTTCCTCTTGTTTGACTAACGTGGAGGTAGACTCTATATTGGCGGTGCTACATAAGAGGAAGAAGGCTATTGGATGGACATTGGCGGATATTAGGGGAATAAGCCCCGTATTTTGCATGCACGAAGATCAACTTGGAGGAAGATTCCAAACCATCTATTGAACATCAAAGGAGACTCAATGAGGCTATGCAAGAAGTGGTCAAAAAGGAGGTTATCAAGTGTTGGATGCCGGGATTGTCTACCCCATTTTCGATAGTTTGTGGACTTCTCCGGTGTAATGTGTCCCAAAGAAGGGGGCATAACGGTGGTCACCAATGAAAAGAATGAGTTGATTCCCACAAGAACGATGACCGGGTGGAGAGTGTGTATAGACTATCGCAAGCTCAATAAAGTCACAAGGAAAGATCACTTCCCACTTTCCTTCCTTGACCAAATGCCTATGGTACTTTCCTATGGTACCAAATGCGAAAGTACCATAAGGATTGAGGTGATTTCTAAACTTCCACATCCAACTTCGGTAAAAGGCGTGCGGAGTTTCTTAGGCCACACGAGGTTTTACCGGTGTTTCATCAAGGATTTCTCTAAAGTGGTGAACCCGTTGTGCAAGCTTTTAGAGAAAGATACCAAGTTTCACTTCAATGATGATTGCACTATAACCTTTGAATTGTTAAAGTTCAAGTTGACAACCACTCCCATTATCACCGCTCCTAATTGGAGTATCCCTTTTGAGCTCATGTGTGATGCTAGTAAGGTAGCGGTTGGAGTTGTTTTGGGGAAACGCATCAACAAGATTTTTCACCCGGTCTACTATGCTAGTAATACCATGAATGGTGCCCAAGTCAACTATATTGTTACAGAGAAAGAGATCATTTCCATTGTGTTCGCAGTTGAGAAGTTTCGCCCGTACTTGATGGGTGCAAAAGTTATTGTCCACACGAATCATGCGGCACTTCAGTATCTTATGAGCAAGAAAGATTCCAAAGCTCAGTTGATGAGATGGGTGCTTTTGTTGCAAGAGTTTGATATTGACATCCAAGATCGAAGAGAGAGTGAAAATCAAGTGGCGGACTACTTGTCTTGTTTGGAGGAGGCGGGGAGGCCGCATGATGGCCTTGAAATCAATGACTCCTTCCCCGATAAGCAATTCTTGGATTTTTCAATGAATGAGGTGCCATGGTTCGCGGATCTAGCAAACTTCCTTGTGTGTGGAATTATCCCAGATGATCCAAATCACCTCCAATCTTTTTCAAATTTTTATATTGACTCATCTATATATTTTCAATGAATCTCAACCATACTCATTGAAAAAAGTCCTTTTTTGCTTAGATTTTTGAAATATTATATTTTATTTTATTTTTTGTATTTCATTACCTTATTTGCTACCTCATCCATAAAATTTTCTTTCCGACGTATATCTTATGTTGCTAATCACGATTAAAAATATGAAAGGAGATCTTTGTGTGTGATTTTTGGAGAGAGAACCTTATTTCTTTAGGTTTTTAATTTTTATATGTGTTTGGCTAGTTTTGGTAAGTCTATAATTAATGGCTAGAGATTGATAAGTTGGAATTTTTTTAGGATATTTTTGTAAGATTCCCTTAATGAATCTTCACTAGTGTTTACTTTGGGCTTAAGATTGTGCTGATCTTTTTTCTTGGGAAACTACCAGCTATGTCCATTTATAAGTAGCTCATTACAAAAATTGACTAATTCATAAAATATTACTAATATTAGCCAATTAGCTATTTGTAGCAAATTAATGTCAAATATTTACTTTCTTTTGAGTGGGTGTTATTAGAATAGATTTGATATATCTTAAGGAGCTTGAATCTCAGTTTTGGGATGATTTTGGTGAAGTTTTGAGGTGGTTTGAATTGAAAATTCGAAGTAAAAACTAAACATGAAAAAAAAATGATATGTGTATCACACTGTGTATCATTTATGTATCATATTTGTATCAATTATGTATCACATGTATATCCATGTATATATGTGTATGAGATACATGCATGATACATGTTTGATACATGTGTCGCAAAAGAAATTTTTGAACTCGATTTAATTACGAATTTTGATAGAAAATCAGTCCAAATTACCTCCAATCTTCCTCAAATTTTGTATATTGACTTATCTATATGTTTTCAATGAATTTCAACTATACCCATTGAAAAAGTTTCTTTTTTGCTTAGATTTTTGGAATATTGTATATTTTTTATTTTTTATTTTGTATTTCATCACCTTATTTGCTACCTCATCTATGAAATTTCCTTTCCGTATTGCACCTAATGTTGCTAATCACGCTTAAAAATATGGAAGGTGATTTTTGCATGTGGTTCTTTGAGAGAAAGAAACTTATTTATTTGATTTTTCAATTTCTATATGTACTTGGCTAGTTTTGGTATGACTAATGGCTAGAGGTTGGTACGTTTTGACTTATTTGGGACATTTGTGTAAGTTTTCCCTTTTTCTTCTTATAACCCGCCAAAAGTTCAAAACGGGCTTTGTTAAGATCCATTTGTTCTTTTGATTCAATAAGTTTGAACTCGAAATGACCATAATACTATTGGTCAAAAAGTATCAAAATAGTGCGACTTGCAGTTCAAACACATATATACAAAACTAAATTTAGAGGTTCGAAATTATGTAAATCTGGAACAAATCAAGCTAATAATTGGAGAAAAATAGGTTAGCTTATTTTATTTCCAAAAAGTAAAATAAAAAAAAGGAGGAAAGGTTGGGTATGTTGATTTCACATATTGACCTAACTCATTTTGACCCAAATAAATTTTGAATTCTAAATTTTGAGCAAGTGGATCATGACCTGTTTATTTAACACACTTTAATCCACTCACATTTTTTACCCAACCCGTCATGTTAATCTCTTCGCTCTTAATAAGAACTATAGGTAGAATTGTTTTTTAAAATACGAGCAGATCACAAAATATAAAGCAGGGCCAATGGCATACCTCACTAGTTACGATGCAAAGGAAGTGCATCTTGTGTTAAAAACTAACCAAAGAAATCGCGGTAAAAATGTTATGCTTATAATATGAATATCCAAATTATTTAATGATTCAATGATTAAACATTTTCTTATATTTCTTTTTATTATCAATTTACACCTTCAACCTTTTGAAAAGGGAAAACATAAAAGGTTTAATTTTGGCGATGTATTATTCGAAATTGCTCTATTTTATCAATCAGTTAAATAATTGTTACTTTGGCTCTATAATTCATTGAGCTTTGCACTAAACTCTCACACCCCTACAGTACTGAATTTATTAGTGTCGGAGACGAATTCAAAATTTAAATTTAAGGAGTTCAACTGTTAAAATCCTTAGCATTATATATTATGTTCAAATCTATTATATGTTAAGATTTTAGTAGTTTTTACATACATACATACATACATACATACATACATGTCATCGGAAGTTATGGGTTAAGACTTAAGATGAATCCCTAACTAACAGCTTGTTTGGTTGGTTGTTAGTCGTTTTATAATGTATCGTATTGTATTGTATTGTTTGATGAATATAATGTTTGGATAGATTGTATCGTTTGTCGTCATTTCCAGGGGCAGAAGGGTGTTCACCCGAAACCCCTTCGCCGAAACATTACACTCTATATGTAAGGCAAAATCTATTTTTTACCTCTATATATTAAGTTTTGAACCCCCTTCACATGCCCTAGAAGTGTAGCTTAGTGGTCAAGGGGGTTCAAAACCTTTGTAAGGTCATACATTCAATTCTCACTAGCTACAATCTTTTTTAACTTTTTCCTTTTTGAACCCCCTTCGCAGGATATTCTGCCTCCGCCACTGGTCATTTCATGATGTCACGCACCAAAAATATGAAGAATAAAGTTGCACCATTACTAAGAAATAATATGATACTAAGTACAATTACTATGTAAAAAGTAGGGTAAAGAGTAAAATATAAATAATAAAGAAGGGCAAAATGAGGGGGGGAAAAAGAGAGTAAGGTAACGACGTTACCACACCAAATCAGTTGTTACATAAAGTGACTTTTTTATTGTTACGTAATGACGAATTTAATGATACGATACAATAAAATTTAAATAATAATCAAAACAAATATTATACTTAAATAACAATTCGGTAGAAATCATCCAAACAAGCTTTAAAGGGATACACGGACTAGTACTATTGGTCGATAATGTCCTTTAGTCTTTGTCGTAGAATAACAAGTCCTTTGTCCATTTGTTTTATCAGATGTAATATAATAATGGAGCTTTTCTTAGAGATTAAGCTTTCAAAAGTATTCCTCTCCACATCAAAAACAAAAATGAATTATAATTCCACTAGTGAATAGTGACTAGTGCTTCCTTGGACCCAAGACCAAGGTTTCAATAGTTCTCCCTCTCCACGTCACTGAAAATAATATTTTGTTACGATTTTTTAATTATTTTTTTAAAATATTTTAAATTATTAAATATGTAGACATACAGTATTTTCATGTAATTTTTAATTTTCATATATACAAAATTTCTTATTTAATATTTTTAAAATTTATGTTCAAATTTCACACAAAAGATTAAATATTTTAATCCTCGTACTTTGAATTCTTTCGCAACCATTTTAAAACAATGAGTTCAAATAAGACTTAAAATATTTTTCATAAATCTTATTTAGCCACTTTAATTACTAATTAAACAGAATTTACCGACTTTTTCCTCCCCAAACCTAGCCTAAGTTTAAGGGATGTCTAACATCTTTCCCTTAGAATAACTACAATTCTTACCCGAATCTTATCGGTTAGTAGACCATTAGGATAATAACTTTCACAGATTTATAGGTACCCTAATATACCTTAAATATTAGGTGGTGACTCTCTTTTATTAAATAATTAATTAATTGTATTTTGTTATTGGTCGATAATGTCCTTTAGTCGTGTTGTCGTAGTACAAAAACAAAAGTTCTTTGTCCATTTGCTTTCTCTTTCTTTTTTTTTTCGTTTTTGTCCATTTGCTTTCTCAGTTCTAACATAATAATGGAGCTTTCTTTAGAGATTAAGCTTTCAACAGTATTTCTCTCCACATCAAAAAGAAAAATGAATTATTCCACTAGTGACTAGTGTTTCCTTGGAGACCAAAGTTTACTCAAAAATAATACTCTTTTCGATCCATAATAAGTGATATTTTAGTTTTTTTCTTTTGGTTCAAAATAATTGTTCTTTTACATAATCAACAAAGAATTAATTTTATTTTTTTAAAATTTTTCCTTATTTACATATTACAATGTGTCAAGATAATAATTAATTAAGTGTAATTTAGTGAATACATCTTTTTTCTCTATGAGTTCATTTTTTCTTAAGGGTATGCCAAAAACTAAAAAGTCACGTATTACGGATCGGAGAGAGTACTCCCTTCCTGCCTCTTACGTGGAGATGTTATTATTAGGGGAATTAAATAATATTTTCTTACATTTTTTAAAACTTTTTTAAATGTTTTAAATTATTTACTATGTAGACATACAGTATTTTCATGTAATTTTTAATTTTCATATATGCAAATTTTCTTATTAAATATTTTTAAAATTTATGTTCAAATTTCACACAAAAGATTAAATGTTTTAATCCTCATACTCTTAATAGACAACAGAGACATAATATTCACTAGGTATAAGCCTTTTATAATATTTTTTTTGGGTTTCTCAAATATATTGTTTACTTGTATTGGGGCTCAACTAAATCTGAATTCGTGCCTCGAAATTTCACATTGAAGGGTGAAACACTTCGTAATAAAGGCAAATTCATATACAAATCCAAGACCAAATTTAAGAACGAAAGAAATACTTATCGGTCTAGCACAACTTTAGTTGGCAAGCCAACGTTAGAGAATCATTAAACCAATCTTTATTCCATTAAGTAAATAACAACAATTAGCTCAGATGAAATATAGTGAATGCGGAATAATATAAAAAAAATAAACTGCATTAATTTCTACCACCTATATCTAGAGTCACAATTCACGAGCATTCTAGAATTCACTACAAGTAATAGTGTGAAAGAAATTCTACTGTCTGAATGAAAGAAATAGTAGAACAGAAAGGATAGACGGGGACTTCAAGGTCTGTGAACACCGACAGATATACCTTAAGTCTTTGGATAGCGGTCCAATAGCAAAATCTCGATCAACTCGAGCCGGTACAAAAATCTGCACAGAAAGTGCAGAGTGCAGTATCAGTACAACCGACCCCATATACTCGTAAGTGTCGAGTCTAACCTCGACGAAGTAGTGACGAGGCTAAGTCAAGGCACCTATAAATCAATCTGTACAATTTAACAGTGTATATACAAATAACAGTAATGAAGAGTTAGACAGAAAAAATCGGGAGGGAAAAATATGCTAGGGGAAATACGAGATAAGGAACTACAACAGAATGATAACTGGAACAACCAAAATACTATGAATCAACAGAAATAATGAATACAGTAAAGTAAAAATGCACGGTATCACCCTTGGTACTTTTACTCTCAATCTCACCATAAAAACAATAGAAACGACATGGCATCACTCATCGTGCATTAACTCTCATATCATGGTACGACATCACCCTTCGTGCATTAACACTCACAATATGGCACGACATCAACCCTTCGTGCTTTTACACTAACAATATGGCACGGTGTTACCCTTCGTGCATTAACACTCACAATATGGCACGGCATTACCCTTCGTGCATTAACACTCTACCTTACCATAATGCAATGCATAAATAACAACAGGGAGATAGAATAACAAGTAGCCTTACTTCAACATTTGGTTCCACAATATCAATCTCAACTTCGAAATAAATACTCGACTATCACCAGAAAATCCGTAATCATGATAAGAACGATCAATTTAACACTAGTATAAACACGTAGTAATTAGGCATAGGAAAGAGACAATATAAGAAAAATGGGAAAAATAGAAAAAACAGGTAAATTGGCGGCGCATAAGTACTCGTCACCTCACATACACGCCGCTCGCATGAATTTCACATAAAAATAGTCAGAGGTTCCTAATTCCCTCAAGTCAAAGTTAGACACAACACTTGCCTTGCTCCGAAGGCCACTTAATTCTCAATCACAGTTTTTCCTTTAGAATTTACCTCCAAACCACTCGTATCTATTCAAAAATAACACAATAATATCAAATATTGCCAAAGGAATCAATTACATTGCATAAATTAAATTTTACATTCTCCATAAAGTCGAAAATTGACCCTGGGCCCGCTTGGTCAAAACCCGAGGTTCGAACCAAAATCCATTTACCCATTCACTCTCGAGCCCGGATATAAAATTTGTTTTGGATTCTGACCTCAAATTGAGGTCTAAATCCCCAATTTTTTGAAATCCCAAGTTTCAACCCAAACCCCTAATTCTACCGTAAAAACTCTAGATTTTAGGTTGAAAAATCATGAAATGTAATGGGTAATTGAAAGAAAATGGTTTACAATCACTTACCAACACTTTGGGAAAGAAAATATCTCTTGAAAATCGCCTCTAGCCCGTTTGGTTCTTGAAAATGTGAAATAATAGCTAAATCCCGTTTTTGATTCTGTTGTAAGTGTTTGGCGACAGTGTTCATCGCGATCGCGTGATCACTGTCGAGTTCGCGATGAGCAGCCTCCTAAGAACTTACGCGATTGTGGAAGGCTTTACGCATTGGCGAAGGTACCTTCGCGTTCGCGAGACAAGGCTCGCGTTCGCATAGAGTTTCCTAGGTCCCTTGCCCAACCTAGCTAAAGTTATGCGTTCACATTCGACGGGTCGCGTTCACGTAGAGCAACTCCTCCCAATGCTCCGCGTTCGCGACCATGGTCTCGCATTCGCGCATAGTAAAATCCTTCCCAACCCAGGTTCCCCTTCGTGATCGCGAAGCACAACATATCAGATACCAGATAAATCATAGACACACCAGATTTTCTAAGTCTAAAACATCTCGTAGCCTATCCAAAACTCACCCGAGCCCTGGGGGATCAAAACCAAACATGCACACAAGTCTAAAAAAATCATACGAACTTGCTCGCGTGATCAAATCGCCAAAATAATACCTAGAATTACGAATTTAGCACCAGATCGAATGAAATTTTTAAGAAAGCTTTAAAATTCCTATTTCCACAACCGGACGTCTAAATCACGTCAAATCAACTCTGTTTCTCACCAAAATTTACGGATAAGTCATAAATATTATATTGGACCTATACCGGGATCCGGAACCAAAATATGGGATCGGTTTCAACAAGGCCAAATATCAACCAATTCTTAAAAATAATAAATTGTTTAGACTTTTAATTTTCATAAAAAAAATCATAACTCGAGGTAGAGACCTCCGAATTTGATTCCGGACATACGTCAGTCTCATAATTTGATACGGACCCATCAGGACCATCAAAATACAAATCCGGGCTCGTTTACCAAAAATATTGACCGAAATCAACTAAAATCAACTTTTAAGGTAAAAATACTTATTTTTATTAGTTTTTAACATATAAACCTTCTGGGGCAATACTCGGACTGTGCACGCAAATCAAGGAGGGTAAAATGAGATTTTTAAGTCTTAAGAGTGCAGTATCGAGTTCAAAAGAATAAGATGACCTTTTGGGTCATCACATTCTCCACCTCTAAAATAATTGTTTGTCCTCGAACGGACATAGAAAAGTACCTTGCCACTAGCGCTTACGTTGCATCAAGGAATATTTGAAGTTATTTCCATAGTCATCTTTCATAGTATCTCGATGTGATTCACCTTATAGGGGTATTCTGATCTCGTATCGTCCGCGAAATCTTTTCTCATTCTCCTTCTTTTATCTTCAAATCATTATTCAATCGAAGGCCCAAACATTATCTTTTATCTGTCACAATTACACCTTCATGTCACTACCAGGGTAGCATTCCATCTCTTCTAAATGCTACTAGTCTTAGACTTCTTTGAGTTCATTCAGGCTATACTGAGTCTTCTATTACTTAGAGAACCCATCAGCTCTCTTGTTTTCATGGGCTTAATCCTAAGAACTTATTCATTCTCGTCACCTTCTCACTCACCCTTTCTTATTCTTACTCTTGTCTTCCTAAAACCTTGTCGCTCTATCATACTTTAGCTTGTGACCTACATATATCCATGTATACTGCTCGCAATCTTAATTGCACCATAGATTTCCTTGTATTATTCTGGAACATCAAGCAAGACATCTCATCGTCTCTAACTCTTCTTTACTCTCTTGGCTAGATCTTTCAGTACCTAGAAACCATAGGCTGAAAAATATACCATTGACGATGCTGCTATCATTCCTGGATACTGAATCCCCGTGCTTCTAGCCTTCTATCTGAAGTATGGACTATTCACAGCCTTCTGCATTTGAGTATCTCGTACGTTGTTCACCTTTACCTTACTTACCTTAAAATCACGCATCACATCTTGCATCTCTTTCATAACCTCCCTTCCACATAGGTATGATTCACATCCACAACTTGGAGCTTTATTATAATACTTGTACCTCTGGTGCATACACAATCCAGTGGGAGATTTGTACTGACTTCTTAGGAGGCTGGTACTTTTCTAACAGTCTTTATCATAGGGTCGTTATAGAATATGGCTATTGTACCATCTCTCTTATACCTCTGCTATTTAAGAGTGCTCCTGAGGTCTATAATTCTCTTGGTCCATTCCTGTTTTACTTAGTCGATGTAACGCTTTAGTTTTCTCTTCTTTCTGATTAGCCTTTATGTAGGCTTAAGCTATCTTCCGATCTACGGCTCCTGGTATTAGTTATTACTTTAGCCTTTCATGGGCGTTGAGGGATATCCATGATACAATCCTTTAACAATTTAATCTTTCGTCTATGACCTGGGCTCAATTCTTTCTTTTAACGTATGCTAGAATCTTCTACGGTTGTTTATGCTGCAGGTATGAAACTCCAACTCTTAAGTGCATCCATAATGTAACTAACCTCGGATCATTGATCGAATAATTCATTTTGTTCCTTCTCAGCTTTCTTTAAATGTAGGCTTTTACTTTTCCTAGTCTTTCTTCCCCCTTTCGTGTGTATACTTAGCTTATCTTAGTGCCCACGCATATTGGAATTCCATACAACTCATATGATCTTTGATATCACTTCTGATTTTAATTCCCGTTCATTAGCCACGGTAGGTGCCATTTTCTTATGGAGTGCATACAATGTTGTTGTAAGATTGTTGTTATAAGACCATTCCCTCCTTAGGTAACTGAGCTTAGGTTGAAGCCTTCTTTCTTACTTTCTCAAGTAGTCTTTCATTGTAGTATTTAGGGAGGACCCTCTGACTCTTGTAAAGCTGCGAGCTTATTAAATCGTATACCCGATAGAATATATGATGTTCGTACTCACATATAATTATCCTTAGTTACTTTCCTCCACGCTCATGTGCTCGTACGGTATCTTCTGAACTGAAGTTTTGATTGTTTTCCCAGTGGGACTCTCTTTTATTTCCATAACACTCACATGGTATCTTTAACTACCCCAACTCTTATCTGACTATTTCTCAAGGTCACGATCTCATATCTGCGAGACTAAATTCCCCATATTGGGGTTCACTCTGGTTATCTTGCACGATCTATTGATTTGTCTGTATCCTCTTGTCTAGCCATAACTAGGCTCTTCCTGAATCAACTACTAACTAATCGTTGGCCCACTCTCATATCAATATTCCGCGTAATCTTTCTTGAGTTATTTCCTTTGTCTTAACTTACGTCTCGTACTGGCTCCTTATTTATCAATAACATCTTGAGCAGGATCCCTCGCTTCCTCTCCTTGACGTCGTGTTTGCATAATGTTCTGGAATCGTAGCCTATCTGTAGGCTTTGAATAAGTGCAATTTCATCCCTTTTTCATTTTTGTCGCATTCTTCCTTTACCATACCATAATTACTAGAACCACTTAATTCTGACTTAATGCCACATCACTCCATATTCCCTCCTTTAGGGGAGTACTAAGAGTTGGAGCTATGACGATCTACCTATAGATGTTTTACCTTTTCATCTTTGGCATCATTTCATATCATCGATGCCCCTTACTCTCCTTGCGGTAATCCTTCTGTATTAAGGATAACGAAATTCCTTACTCGCAAGGTGACAATTACTATAACCGGCACATACAGGCTCTTAAGCTTAACTTTGCTCACATTGCTTACTTTAGGGAAGCATCTTCCTGAATGACTATTTTCTTAATTTCTCATGAATCTTCTTCTATTGTCCATTCTATTATTGCCGGTACGAAATCTGAAATTCTCATGATGTCGACCATTATCAAATTACTAAATCCCTAATTCAGGTTTACTTTATCTTGTTCACCTGCCCATACTGATCTCTATTATTCTGGGGTCTAGCTTTTCGTATTGGTAATCACGTTAGAGTCACGAACTTATTTCTCGAAATGAGGATATGACTTCATGGCCTATACTCTTTTGTTGTCTTAAGGGCTATCACCTCTCATCTCTTCCTTCACCTGAATATGGATCCGGTAATACCGTCATATTTTTATCTACCGTTGCCATCCATGTATCGCATCTTACTCATAATTCTTCGTTATCTCTCTTCTCATTACTCTGCTAATATTTCTGCCTATCCCTTTCTTGTGAAAACTTCAACAAGACATTCTTTTGCTTTTTGCTCCTCTTGCTTCATCCATCAGCTCTTCGGGTTGCTTAACGTCCTCGCTCTACTAGGGACGAGAGTCACACTAAGGTAATATTTATCCAGGCTTTCAGTGCCTATCTTCTAAATTTTTTCTTTTTGATCATGCTAGTATTCATATCCAATTGTAATATTCTAGAGTGCACCATCTGGGTTTCTCACAAGAAGATCTATTAGCATATTTGTAATATCCTTCGGAATGTCAACTAACAGAAATAATCCATTCACCATTTTGGGTTACTCTATCCCCAGCCGGATAACCCGCCCTTCTCTTAAACTATGTCTGTTAGCTCCCAATAAGGTATAACTGAGATGGGTGTGGCCAATTATACATACCTCTTTTACTGTTGAGGGTAACTCACAATGCTTATATTTTTCCGTTGGAACAGTAATACTGATAATATTCATTAACTGGGTGCCTCGTACCCTTCTTAACTTGATTCTTTTACTTGCTGAAACTTGTGTCTCTCTCTTTATTCCTTTTTACCGTAAGAGTGGAATGGTATTCTTGCCTTAGGGATCCTTATCAAGAAGCTTACACATCTTAGTATACACATGATTTGCTGAATACCTCATATTTATCCATCATAAGCATGATGCAAAAATCGAGTTCCTCTGACTCAACTCTTCCACACCTATATCTCTTACCAACCGTCTTTCTCGACGTAGGCATCATCGTATTATGAATAAGCTAGAGTTATGAAATTGAGTTCTTACAATTGAGCTCTATGACACGATCTAGAGTAAGAAGAAAGAGTGACAGTCCTAAATGCCCTATAGTCTCCTGCTTATAAGTGTGGTGCACAACACACCCATAAACAAGACTCTACTAGACACGGCTTGTAGATTTCCTAGGACAGAACTGCTCTGATACCACTTTTTTCATGACCCAAACCGATGGGCCGGGACGGGACCCAGTACCTTACTCAACCGAGTACCAACGTAACGTATCTTTATTATTACATCATCATATACACGTGACATACATGCCTAATAGGCCAACATCATCATTTATAAACTTAAAACATAGGCCGACAAGGCCGTACAATCTTTCACGTACACGACATATGTCTACGAGCCTCTAAGAGTACATAATTGTCATAAAGTTTGGGACAGATCTCCGCCATACCAAACCATACACATCTAAATCATACTGACCAAACAAGCAACTCCGGAGAAAATGGAGTGCACCAATATCTTCTGATGAGCTGATCGCCTACTTGGAGGACTCTCGACCTGTCTATCGAGACCTGCGGGCATGAAACTCAGCGCCCCCGAGCAAAAGGGACGTCAATATAAATAATATACCGAGTATTTAAGGAATAAAAATCAGTAAATAATAGACATAAGAGAAACATGGAGTAAAAGGCTCGACATGTACGTGTGCATAGCTCTGTGAGTTATTTCATTTTTATAATGTCATGCATATGCGTATAAATGTCATACCATGCATAGGTATATGTGTTCATAGCATCATCAAGCCTCTGAGGGCATCCCATCATATCATTTCATCCACTGTGGGCAAATCATCAATGTATACCAACTGATCAGGTGGTGGTGCGTATATAACGCCATAACCTTTTTCCATATCCCATATACATATAATATACGCGTATATAACGCCATTTGGTCATGGGTCAATGTACATGCATGAAATGCATAAGAAATACGTTAATAAGATTTTCTCCCTTAGAATCACAAAATCCCGTTGCTATTACGTAGTATAACTTCGTATTAAATCTCACGTTTTTGAATTCTTGAAGATCCTTGAAAGATCACATTACTGAATTCTTGAAAGCTCACGTTATTTAAAAGATGAAGATCATATCTTGCATATGACTTATGTTTGAGACTTATGTTAACATACAAACATTACGTTTTGAATGCATAACAGAATGGATTTGTGACTTATGTCTCTTAAGAATGGATATGACTCATGTTATATGTGTCTTTCCTTTATTAAATTGGAAAGACACACATTCTTAAGACTTGCCACATAACATAGTGACTAATGAGTCACCATTCTTGGATGGGTTTGCTGCCACATGGGAGGTGTAATTGTTATCCCAATTATTTGAATTAGTTATCCACTAATCACTTGATTAACCTGTTAATCTCCTATTAACCAATAATTACCCAATTATCCACATAATTAGAAATTATCTCAAATTACTTAAAATACCACTCACTTTTAATATACGTTATACACCTTACTATCATTGCCATGTGGTACCTTGTATGGTACTAGTCCATAAATACCGGGTATTTTAGCTCGGGTCGTATTTTATCCAAAATGCCAAACTTTCGACGAAATTTATTTTCTTCGATTTGCTTACCCTCTCACCTTCATGAATTTACTTATCCCTTGTTTGAAATAACATAATACTTATAATCCCAAAATAATCTCATTCCCGAACTTACGTCGATTAACTTACGACTAAACTTAAACGTACAAAAATGCTGGACGTAACATCTCATTTTCGAGCTTTCACCAATCTGCTTATGGCATACTTTTACGTACGAAAATATGGGGTGTAACACCGCAGGTGCGAAGGTCGGGCTAGATAGTGTGGTTTTAAAACGGGGGTTTGGCTCATTTCTTCCATGGGTGCCGACCTTGGAGCAATTTTGGAGTGCCATTTTCATCATCTATTATGAGGTAAGTGGTTTATTTATATTGTGAGTTAAATACATGATTTATATAAGGATTTAAGCATGAGAATTTGTAAAAAATTGTTATTTGGGTAGAAAAACCTATTTGGGACTTTGGCGTATCCTCAAAATTTAATTTGGAGGTCCCTAACTCAAGTTATGGCAATTTAACGGAAACTAGAAATCTAAATGCTAAAGGTTTCCAAAGTTTGACCACACATTTGACTTTATTGATATCGGACTCGAATTTAGATTCTGAAAATTAGAATAGCTCCGTTATGTCATTTATGACTTGTGTGCCAAATTTGAAGTCATTCCGGATTCGTTTAATATGTTTTGACATGCGTTTTGCAAAGTGAAAAGTTTAAAAAATCAAAAGTATGAATCAAGGTGTGAATTATAATTTTGATGTTATTTGACGTGATTTGAAACCCCGAGTAAGTCTGCATTATGTTATGGAACTTGTTAGAATATTTGAACGAGGTCCCGAGAGGCTCGGGTGAGTTTCGAACGAAATTCGGATCGTTTAGAGCATGTTGAAAGCAACTGGTTCTTGGCAGAACCTGGTGTAATCGCACCTGCGAAATGGTGACCGCATGTGCGCAACTGCTTCTGCGAGAAGCTGGTCGCTTCTGCGACCTGGGCACTGGCCAGTTGCGTCGCTTCTGCGGAGGAATGAGGCGCAAATGCGTGACTGCTTCTGCGAAGGCTGAAGCGCTTCTGCGGAAGAGACCGCTTTTGTGGTCGTTTGGTCGCTTCTGCGACGTCGCAGGTGCGACATTGATGTCCGCAGATGCGAAATTTCGCCTGGCAGCCTCTCTTAGTACATGTGAGATTTTCTCGCAAATGCGAGCTCGCAGATGTGAAAATATGTCCGCAGATACGAAAATACTCGACAGAATGCTTAAAAATATGGAGTTAGCCATTTTTACTCATTTTTGTGTTTTGAGTCTCGGATTTGGGCGATTCCAAAGGAGATTTTCACGACTTTGAATTGGGTAAGTGTTCTATAACCAAAAGTGATTATATTTCATATATCCATGTCTATATTCATCATTTATTTCGGATTTAGCTTGAAAAAATTAGAATTTTTTGTAAAACTTTTCAAAAACGAAAATTTAAGATTTGAAGGTCCATTTGACATCGGAATTTGATAATTTTAGTATGATTGGACTCGTCTCGAAATAAGTGTTGGGATTTCGTATGTTTTTCTGAGATTCAAGATGTGGGCCCCACTATTGATTTTTTAGATGAATTTCGGATTTTAATCCGAAAAATTAGTAAATTCATATGGAATTAATTCCTACGATTTGTATTGAATATATTAAATTATTTATGATTAGATTTGAGGATTTCGGATATGAATTCCCGAGGCAAAGGTTTATTGGAATCTTGAATTTGGTTGCAAGTGAGGTAAGTGTTATGGTTAACCTTGACTTGAGGGAGTAGGATTTATTTGTCTATTTGCTACGTGATTTAATGTGCGGGTACAACGTATATGTGAGGTGACGAGTACTTATACGTTGTGGTTGAGTCAAAGCATACTGGAGGAATTTATTTTATTTTGAATAATTGCTTATTTAATTAAGATATTCCAGTTTAAGTTCATTATTGAATATTTGATCATTTCTCATGAAATGTTTATTAATTTAATTATTGTTGAATATGGTGAGAAAGAGTGTAAAATCACGAAGGGTGATGCTGTGCCATTTTTATTATTTATACTATCATTGTCATGGTGAGATAGAGTGTAAAAGCACGAAGGGTGTTGCCGTGCCATTACTTTAGTGTAAAAGCACGATGGGTGATGTCATGCCATTTTCAGAGAGTGTAAAAGCATGAAGGGTGATGACGTGTCAAAAAGGAGTTAAAGCACGAAGGGTGATATCGTGCCAATTATTATTATTTATTTATTAGTCTATGGGAGGAATGAGAGTAAAAGCACGAAGGGTGGTGCCATGCCATTTTCATATTATCAGTTGCTCATTTTATTGTTGATGAATTAATTGCCTGCTAAGTGATACTTTTCCTACTGAAATTATTATATCATTCCCTTTCGCATGTTCCCTCCCAAATTTATAAATTGTTATTTATTGTGTTGTTGTTGTTTCGTATTTGTATATACTTGTACAGGTTGTTTACGTACGTGTCTTGTGATAGCCTCGTCACTAATTCGTCGAGGTTAGGCTCGATATTTACGGAGTACATGGGGTCGGTTGTACTCATACTATACTCTGCACTTATTGTGCAGATTTTGGAGTTGGTCTCAGCGGCGTACCATAGACTTACTCGGATTCAGCTACCCAGAGGAGACTTAAGGTATAACTACACATCGTCCGCAATTCTGAAGTCCCCTTCTATCTTATCTTAGTTGTGTATTATCTTTCAAACAGCTTGAATTTTATTCAGACCATTATTTATATTTTCCTAGTAGCTCGTGCACTTGTGACACCATATTCGGGGATGTATTTTGATGATTCGGTTGTTGTGGTCTTCCGCACTTTATTTCAGTAATTGACTTCCGCTTAAATTGATTTGTTTAAAAATGGTTAAGCTTATTTTAACGTTGGCTTGCCTAGCAAGTGAAATGTTAGGCACTATCACGGTCCCGAAGGTGGGAATTTCGGGTCATGACAAGTTGGTATCAGAGCACTAGGTTACCTAGGTCTCACGAGTCACGAGCAAGCTTAGTAGAGTCTGAAGGATCGGTACGGAGACGTCTGTACTTATCTTTCAGAGGATATGAAGTTTAGGAACAATATCACTTCTTTCTTAATCTGTCGTGCGATCTTATTCTATCATCGATGATTGAACCATTATATTATTAATCTCTCACAGATGGTGAGAACACATAATACATCTATCGATGGACAGGGACCAGAGCCCCCGATGGTAACTATGACCAGGGGTAGAGGTCGAGGCCGAGGTCATGCTAGAGGCAGAGGCAGAGGTAGAGCTCAGTCTAGAGCTCGAGCAGCAACACCTGTTGTAGAACCCCAGGTGGATCTTCAGGAGGAGGTTCCAGTTCAGACTGTACCAGTTCAGGTCCCGAAAGGATTCAGAGCTACTCCAGTGCTTCAGGACGCTCTAGTCCGTTTGGTGAGTCTTATGGAGGGCGTGACCCAGAATGGTACGTTCCAGTGGCAACAACCATCTCACGGGCTGGGGGAGGAGCACAAACTCTCACTACTCCCGCTCCGGAGCAGATGGCTCCCCAGTATCAGGCTCCAGCAGCCCCGCCTGTTAGGGTAGTTCAGCCAGTTGTTACGGCACAGGCTGGTGATAGGCCCGCCATGTCTTCTGAGGCCTTATTGAGATTGGATAAGCTTACTAAGCTCTTTCCAGTTCACTTCAATGGTACACCTTCTGAGGACCCACAGAATTATCTTGATTGCTGCCATGAGGTATTGCGGAACATGTGTATAGTTGAGACCAATGGGGTCGATTTTGCTGTATTTCAGATGACGGGTTCCGCCAAGAGGTGGTGGAGAGATTATACATTGACCATACCAGTTGGATCGCCTGCATTGACCTGGGAGCAGTTCTCACTGTTATTTCTAGAGAAGTTCCTCCCTATCACATTGAGAGAGGATTACCGCAGGCAATTTGAATGTCTACAGCAGGGCAGTATGACTGTTACTCAATACGAGACCCGTTTTGTGGATTTAGCCCGTCATGCTTTCCTTTTACTACCTACAGAGGGAGAAAGAGTGAGGAGGTTTATTGAGGGACTCACTCACCCTATCAGGCTTCAGATGGCCAAGGAGACCGGAAGTGAGATTTCCTTTCAGGCGGCTGCTAATATTGCGAGGAGGATCGAGATGGTTCTTGCACAAGAGAGAGGGTAGGGGTCTGATAAGAGGCCTCGGCAGTTCGATGGGTTCAGTGGTGCCTCGTTTGGAGGCAGGGGTAATTTTGGTAGAGGCCATCCTCCCAGGACATTTCATTCAGCGCTCCAGACATCCCACAATGCTTTAGGTGGTCACGACCATTATGTGTCTCATTTCAACCAACTAGCTTATAGTGCACCACCAGCTCCTATTAATGCACCTCCGATCCGAAGTCATCAGAGTGGTTATCCAGGTCGACATGGCCAGTTCCAGAGTCAGCATTCACAACAGCCAAAGACCTGTTATACTTGTGGTGATCCGAGACATATTGCTAGATTCTACCCCAGGTCTCAGGGAAGCATGCAACAACAGGGTTCTCGTGCTGTGATTCTAGCACCAATTGCTTCACCACCAGCCCAGCCAGCTAGAGGTAGGGGTCAGGCAGCTAGAGGTGGTGATCAGGCCATTAGAGGTGGAGATCATGTCGTTAGAGGTGGAGGCCGGCCAATTAGAGGTCGTCCCAGGGAAACAATTCAGAGTGGTAGGGCCTAGCCCCGAGTTTATGCTTTTCCAACAAGGCCTGAGGCCGAATCATCGGATGTTGTGATTACGGGTATTGTTCTAGTTTTCCATAGAGATGTTTCAGTTCTATTTGATCCAGGATCTACTTATTCCTATATGTCCTCTTATTTTGCTTCATATTTGGTGATGCCTCATAATTCTCTGAGTGCTCCTGTGTGTGTGTCCACTCCGGTGGGAGATTTTACCATGGTAGATCATGTCTATCATTCGTGTGTGGTTACTATTGGGAGTCTTGAGACTAGTATGGATCTTCTACTTCTTAATATGGTATATTTTGACGTCATCTTGGGTATGGATTGGTTGTCACCTTATCATGCTATATTGGATTGTCATGCCAAGACGGTGACCCTAGCCATCCCGGGGTTACCTCGATTAGAGTGGAAAGGAACTCCTGGTCATTCTACCAGCATGATTATTTCTTATATGAAGGATCGGCGTATGGTTGAGAAGGGGTGTCTAGCTTATTTGGCTTATATTCGTGATCCCAGTGCGGATGTTCCTTCTATGGAATCAGTACCAGTTGTTCGTGAATTTTCGGAAGTATTTCCTGCATATTTGCTGGGGATGCCACCCGACGGAGATATAGACTTCTGTATTGATTTGGCTCCGGGCACTCAACCAATTTCTATTCCACCATACCGTATGGCCCCACCGAAATTGAAAGAACTGAAGGAGCAGTTACAAGACTTGCTTGATCAGGGATTTATTAGACCTAGTGTCTCGCCCTGGGGTGCACCAGTGTTATTTGTAAAGAAGAAAGATGGTTCAATGCGAATGTGTATAGATTATCGGCAGTTGAACAAGGCTATTATCAAGAACAAGTATATGTTGCCAAGAATTGATGACTAATTTGATCAGCTTCAAGGTGCCAAGGTATTTTCAAAGATCGACTTGAGGTCTGGTTACCATCAGTTGAATATTAGGGCATCTGATGTCCCTAAGACAGCTTTTTGAACTTGGTATGGGCATTACGAATTCCTAGTAATGTCATTTGGACTGACAAATGCCCCAGCATCATTTATGGATTTGATGAATCGGGTGTTCAAGCCTTATTTTGATTCTTTTGTGGTTGTGTTCATTGATGATATCTTGATTTACTCCATCAGTCGAGAGGAGCATGAGCAACATCTTCGGAGTGTGCTTCAGACTTTGAAAAATAATCAGTTATATGCCAAATTTTCAAAATGAGAATTTTGGTTAGACTCAGTTACCTTTTTGAGGCATGTAGTATCGGCTAAAGGCATAAAAGTGGATCCTAAGAAGATTGAGGCAGTTAAGAATTGGCCTAGATATACTTCAGTTATAGAGATACGGAGTTTTCTAGGTTTGGAGGGTTATTATCGCCGGTTCGTGGAAGGGTTTTCATCTATAGCAAGCCCATTTACCAGACTGACCCAGAAATGTGCCCCATTTAGATGGTCAAACGAGTGTGAGTTGAGCTTTCATAAGCTCAAGACCGCTTTGACTATAGCGCCAGTGTTGGTATTAACCACAGGTTCAGGATCTTATACGGTGTATTATGATGCATCTCAAGTTGGGCTTTTTTGCAGTATTGATGCAAGATGGCATGGTGATTGCATATGCGTCGCGGCAGGTAAAAGTTCACGAGAAGAATTATCATGTTCATGACTTAGAATTAGCAGCCATTGTTCATACGCTGAAGATTTGGAGGCATTACCTTTACGGTGTCTCGTGTGAGGTATTTACTGATCATCGTAGCCTACAATATCTATTCAAATAAAAAGATCTCAATTTGAGACAGAGAAGATGGTTGGAGATATTTAAAGACTATGATATCACCATTTTGTATCACCTCGAAAAGGCCAATGTGGTGGTCGATGATTTGAGTAGAAAGGTTGTGAGTATGGGCAGCCTTGCATATATTTCGGTTGGTGAGATGCTGTTAGCTGCATATGTTCAGACTTTGGCTAATCAGTTCATGAGGTTAGATGTTTCAGAACCTAGTCGGATTCTAGCTTGCACAGTCGCTCAGTCTTCTTTATATGAGCGCATCAGAGAGCGATAGTATGATGATCCTCATTTGCTTGTCCTTAAGGACACGGTACGGCACGGTGGTGCCATACAGGTTGTTGTGGGGGAAGATGGAGTTCTGCGGATAAAGGGTCGTATCTGTGTGCCTGATGTGGATGGGCTTCGTGAATTAATTCTGGAATAGGCCCACAGTTCCAGGTATTCTATTCATCCAGGTTCCACCAAAATGTATCAAGATTTGCGGCAACATTATTGGTGGAGGAGAATGAAGAAGGATATAGTTGCATATGTAGCTCGATGTCTAAATTGTCAGCAAGTCAAGTACAAGCATCAGAGACCTGGTGGTTTGCTTCAGAAGTTAGAAATTCCTGAGTGGAAGTGGGAGCGTATCACTATGGATTTTGTTATTGGGCTTCCACGAACTCAGAGAAAGTTCGACGCAGTATGGGTAATTGTGGACAGGTTGACCAAGTCAGCATATTTCATTCCAGTAGCAGTTACCTATTCTTCAGAACGGTTAGCGGAGATTTACATCCGCGAGATTGTATGCCTTTATGGTGTGCCAGTGTCTATTATTTTAGATCGAGGTATGCAGTTCACCTCGCACTTCTGTAGGGCTGTACAGCATGAGTTAGGCACGCAGGTTGAGTTGAGTACAACATTTCATCCACAAACAGAAGGACAGTCAGAGCGCACTATTCAGATATTGGAAGATATGCTTCGTGTTTGTGTTATAGATTTTGGAGATTCTTGGGATCAATTTTTATCTCTTGCAGAGTTTGCCTATAATAACAGCTACCAGTCGAGCATCCAGATGGCTTCATATGAAGCATTATACGCGAGGCGATATCATTCGCCCGTTGGCTGGTTTGAACAGGGAGAGGCTCGGTTGTTGGGTACCGATTTGGTATAGGATGCCTTGGATAAGGTCAAGGTTATTCAAGATCGACTTCGCACAGCTCAGTCTAGGCAAAAGAGTTATGCCGACCGTAAAGTTTGTGATGTTGCATGCATGGTTAAAGAAAGAGTATTGCTCCGGGTTTCACCTATGAAGGGTTTAATGAGGTTCGAAAAGAAGGGCAAGTTGAGCCCTAGGTATATAGGACCCTTTGAAATTCTTGAAAGGGTGAGTGAAGTAGCCTACATGCTTGCACTACCACCTAGTTTATCAGCAGTTCATCTAGTGTTTCATGTATCCATACTCCTGAAATATCATGGTGATACGTCCCATGTATTAGATTTCAGCTCAGTCCAATTGGACAAAGATTTGACTTATGAAGAGGAGCCAATAGTTATTCTAGCCCGGCAGGTTCGATAGTTGAGGTCTAAGAGTTATCCTTCAATTCGGGTGCAATGGAGAGGTCAGCCGGTAGAAGCATATACCTGGGAGTCTGAGTCGGACATGCGGAATAGATATCCACATCTTTTTACCAGTTTAGGTATTTTTCTAATTCCGTTCGAGGACGAACATTTGTTTTAGAGGTGGAGAATGTGATGACCCAAAAGGTCATCTTTAAATTTAATAATTATTTCTGTATTCTGAGACCTCAAATAGCACTATTCATCATTCCTCGACTTGGGTGCACAGTCTGTATAATTTTTCGGAAAGTTTTTATATGAAAAATTAATCAAAATGTGAAATAGAGCTTTAAAACTCAATTAAGTTGACTTAGCATTGTTTGATATGATTTGAGGTTTCAAATAAGTTCGTATGATATTTTAGGACTTGTTGGTGTATTTGATTGAGGTCCCGAGGGCCTCAGGTGAGTTTCGGATGGTTAACGGATCAAAAGATGGACTTAAAGAGCTGCTGCAATTTCCTTCTGCTGGGAATGCAGAAAAATCAAGCCCAGGAACGAAGCCCAGAAATCGAGCCTAGGGTCGATGGCCATGATCGAGGCTCAGGGTCGAAGCCCAGGGTGGAAGGCCAGGGTCTGGGGCTAGGGTCGAGGGCCAGGATCGAAGCCAGGGTCGAGGCTTAGGATCGAAGGCCGTGATCGAAGGCCAGAATCGAGGGCCATGATTGAAGGCTAGGATCGAGGGCCAGAATCGAAGCCATGATCGATGCCCAGGATCGAGGCCCATGATTGAGGGTCATGATCGAGGGCCAGGATCAAGGCAGGACGGAGGGCTGCCTGGACAGAATTATAAAACTGGGGACTTCGTCCCATTTTTCATTTCTGACAAATTGGAGCTTGGGGAGAGACGATTTTTGGAAGATTTTCAGAGAAAACATCGGGGTAAGTGTTCTTAACTCAATTTTGGTTAGATTACCCGAATCCATCATTTGTTTTCACCATTTAATTAATGTTTTGAGATTTAAATTTGATTTCTTTTTAGAAATCTCATAAAAATGAATTTTTGAGATTTCGGTGTCGATTTAGAGTCGGATTTGAGTGAAACTAGTATGGTTGGACTCATAATTGAATGGGTTGTCCAATTTTATGAGTTTCGCAGACGTGGGCCCCGCAGGTAATTTTTGAGCTAATTTCGGATTTTATTGAAAAATATAATATTTTCTTATGAAATTGATTCATATAATTTTTGTTGACTATATCGAATTATTTTGGCTAGATTTGAACTATTAAAAGTTGGATAATCGAGGAAAAGGCCTACTAGTGGATTAAATTGGAGCAAGTCGAGGTAAGTGACTTGACTAACTTTGTGTGGGGGAAATTTCCCCTAGGATTTGTATTGATGTGAAAATTATAATGTGTTGAAAGACGTATACACGAGGTGACAAGTGTGTACACGGGCTAAATGTGGAAAACTCTGATTTTTAAATTGTGTATATCTCTGTCACACATTAATTAAATTATTTTATCTTGTTATATTCTTCATCTTTGATCTGATTTATATACTTTAAATTTGCTTGACTTTCACCTGCTAATTATTTTTACTTGTTTAGCTGAAACTTGGTTTCTTTTATTCTGTGCATTAATTGAAGGTGGAATTTCTTTAATTTAAATAGGCCAAATAGGTGTACGGCCCCTTAAACTTGGCTCAAGTTTCCATTTTGATACTTTAACTTAGCGTTTTTTCTATTGAACACTTTAATATTATATAAAGTGATCTATTGAACACTTTATTCATAACCAGTAAAAACAATAAGGTGCGTGTAATTCACACATGAATGACTTAGCAAAATGACAAATAAGAGGAAGACACATGGCATTTGGGTCCAAATAGTCAAAAAGAAGTTTTGAAAATAAAAAAGATTTATTTTAAACACTCCCCCTCCCACCGTCACCTTCTTCCCAACCAACCCTTTTTTTTTTCATTCCATAGAATCCCATCAGCCCCTTCCATAGAAACCCATCTCCGCCTTCCCCAATCTCCTTGGCTCTTCAACCACCAGAAGACTACCGTTTTCATCTGCCAAAAGGAAAAAACACATATACCGTTTTTGGATTTTCAGATCTGGGAAAGGGAGAATTTTATGTCAATTTTTTTCTTTCTTTTTTGGGTTGAAAATCCCTTCTTTTAGCTAACTGGAGAAGAAAAAATCCAAGTTGAGAAAAAAAGGGAAGAAACAAAAAAGAATCCAGCGATTCTAGCAACCACCGACCATTGCTCATTTTCTTTCCTCCTTCATCTCTATTATTTTATTTCATTGTTGTTTTAACTGATAAAAGAGCAGAACTGAAAGAAGTAACCGGACGTTTAATATTTCGGGGGCTACCATTAAAATCGGTGACATTTATCACCATTTCTGGTCTTCCATCGTTATGGTATCAGAGATTCGTTCGTGTTCTGTCTATTACTGATTTCGTGGTTGGTGTGTAAATGTTAAAACCTTGATAACATATTACTGTTGCTTGTCGCCTCTTTGGACCTGGCCGGAGTTCTGACTTTTCCGGCGATCTCCATTAATTCCGTCAATAAAATTTATTGTCGTTCTTCTTCTGCTTTCGTTACTCGTCGGGGATCAGGTGGTTATGGGTGACCTTTAGAAAAAAAAGTCAATTTTGATTTAAACAAAAAAAAAACATGATCTCAAACCCATTAAATTCACGCGCATAAGAGGGGGTAAAATACAACTCTCTTGCCATGTCAGTTTTTGTGTTTAATAGGCATACATTGATTTAGGTTGAAATGTTCAATAGGTAATGGGTTTAGTTAAGGTGTCAAAATGGAAACTGGAACCAAGTTTAAGGGGTCGTACACCTATTTAGCCATTTAAATATTATTAAAAATGAAGTATTTTATATTTATTTTTTTATATTTAGACAAGGTGTTAAATTTGTGAAATATTATTTTTGCTGAATATTTTGTGAGATTTTTGTACTCATTGTGATTGAGTCGTGAGCTCTTTATTATGAAAAAAATATTGTTGTTGATTTATTTTGGCACTTGAGGTATAAATTATGATATATTGTGATATTGATATGCATGCGGTGGTATAAGGTCTGGGTGTTGAAATGCATGCGGTGAAATAATGGTGGCTTGATACGCGTGGCTAGTAGGGGAACTACTAGAAGTCATACGGTGTGATAAGGGTGGCTAAAACGCGGGATGCTATTTCGGAAAAAAAAAATATTTTCTTTAAAATTAAATGTGAAGGCTCCCGCGGTGATATAAGAAAATGAGATATTGTGAATTTATTTATGATTTGGGACTACGATGCGGTACCTCGGGAGTGCCCTTGTTGATATTGATTTATGGCCGCAGTTGCCTTTGATTATTGTTGTGATTTTCTTAAAGTTGAAAAAATATTTTGTTTTGTTTCCACGAGGTATTATTTGCCATTATTTTTGCGTAGTCAATTGGTGACATACTACTTACTTGATTCATTTCCATTGTCATTTTATTTTTATTATATTGTTAAATATTTTACCTTATCTTTTATTATTCGAGTAGGGTCTGACCTAATCTCGTCACTACTCTATCGAGGTTAGGCTTGGCACTTACTGGGTACCGCTGTGGTGTACTCATACTACGTTTCTGCACATCTTTTTGTGCATATCCAGGTATATCTTACCAGTCCAGACATCAGTGAGCTACCTGTGTACGGAGACTTCGAGGTATATCTGCCAGCGTCCGCAAACTCCGGAGTCCCCTTCTATCATTATTATGTTGCTTTCTTATTTTTCTTTAGACCCTGAAATATAAGTACATTGGGGATAAATTCTTTGAAGCTTGTGACTTATTTCTACCGGATTTTGGGAGTTGTAATTATTTGAATTACAGTTCATATATTTTAGATTTCTATTGTTATTTCCGCATTGATAGGCTTACCTAGTCTTAGAGATTAGGTGTCATCACGATATCCTATAGAGGAAATTTGGGGTCATGACACTTATTGAATTTTCTGGTTTTGCCACTGTCCCCAATAGACAAAATACCTTCTAATCCAATCAAAGATAATTTTCACATTATTTTTTTTAAATTATTAAAAGCTATGGCGAATTATTTTTCTCATATAATACTGTTTCTAAATAAATATATATTTATAAAAGAACCACTTTATGGTCTTCATTACGAGTTACAAGTAGGAAGGAATCAAAAATTTTAATGATGATGATTAGGATGACAATGATGAATAAATAACAAATGAAGTTAAAAAAATAGTAAATAAAGCATTTTTAGATTCATTTAATTATAATGTATTCTTATTCGTTTTGAATCATGTTATATTTTTAGATTCTTTGTAGCACAAACTATATAATTACTTCACTCGTCTCAATTTATGCGATACTCTTTCCTTTTTAGTCAGTCTCAAAAAGAATATCGCCTTCCTTACTTAGAAATGATATATATGTAGAACTTATACTTTACCCTCAATTGACTTAAAGGCACACAAATATTTATATATATTTTTTAAAATAAATTTCAAAAGTCTTTCTTTGTTTTTAAACTCCATGCTAAGTCAAACATCGTCGCATAAATTGAAAAAGAGGGAGTATGATATTCGAGTATCATCCAAGAATTATTCGATGATTATATGATTCGTTTAATTTAAGGATAGTTACACTGAGATAAGTCGACAATTATAATTTTGTTAAAATGGACAATCTAATATATTCAAACAAATAAGATCATGAATGTTTGGTATGATCAATATTCTTTACAGTATGTTTGACCAAACTTCTAAAATCAGCTTATTTTGATAAGTGATTTTCTCAAAAATGCTTTTTTTAAAAAGTAATTTTACTTAGAATTAATTTGTGTTTGACTACTTAGTTTAAAAAGTACTTTTGAGTAGTTTGACCAAACTTTTAAAAAATACTTCTAAGTATATTTTTCTCAAATATACTTTTCAAAAAAATACTTTTGGAAATAAACTATTTTTTTTTTTCCTCAAAAGTATTTTTTTACTTCAAAAAAACTGGGCCAAAGACTTTAGTTTTAGAAAACAAATATTTTTTCCTGGAAAGAAGCTGGGCTAAACAGGCTAATAATGTCCGAGCTAGTTCCGATTAAAAAAGGAAAGTTCCCTCAAATCCGCTAACAATTCTCTGTATTGGCGGTTGATACTCTCTACTATGATCGTTCATGGCGTCTCTGCACTTCACTATCCAAAGGTTTAATATTGCTCTTCCTTATTTGTGCATGAAGTAAGGGTTAATGAACCTTATCAAATCTCACTAGGTTAGAGTTAGGGCTTAAATAAATATTTGTTCTTATAAATACAAAACGATTATTCCAGTGGATTAAAGTTGAGAAAAAGGAAAAAGGGAGAAAAAAACGAACGGACACTGCTAATGCTATAACTTCTTCAAAGTGTTACTGAAGAAGTGAAATTTTGTGTATATGCTCTGTGCTCATTGTCCCCTTACCCCCCACCCCTCTGTACTAACTTTGGAGCACTTGTTCTTTACTGTTGTAGTTCTGAAGAAAAAAGAAAAAAAGAAGAAGAAGAAGAAGAAGAAATGGGGCGCTTGGAGCATGATGATTTTGCAGGACGAGCCTATAGGGTTGAGAGGTTAAGAATGCATGATCATGGAGTTGAATTGGGTTCTGAGCCTTACTTCATGCCTCATAGTGGGGGAATGGAACAGTTTTCACGTAGGCCGAGGAGTCTGAGCCCGAGCCCTCAGAAAGAGGAAGGGCCCCGCCGAGTTAGTTGGCGTAGGAGTGGATTAATTGATAGAGATCAAGATTTTAGTGATAGAGGTGATATAATGGAACCCCAGTTGAGGAGTGGATTAATGAGAAGAGAGGAAAAATTTAGTGATAGAGGTGATATAGTGGAGACCCGGTTGAGGCATGGGTTAGTGGATGGAGATCAAGATTTTAGTGAAAGAGGTGATATAATGGAACTCCAGTTGAGGAGTGGATTAATGGAAGGAGATGAAGATTTTCGTGATAGAGGTGATATAATGAAGCCTGAATCTAGGAGCGGGTTAATGGAGAAGGATGAAGATTTTCGTGGTAGAGGTGATATAATGAAGCCTGAATCTAGGAGCGGGTTAATGGAGAAGGATCAAGAATTTAGTAATAGAGTTAACAAAATGCATCCTCAGTTGAAATCTCTTGCTTATCGACACACGCATGAGAAGAAGCCTCGACATCATTATCAGGCTTCTTTGAGTAGTAGGAATGAGACAAGGAGAAGATATGATGAGTTCTTTGATGACGAGGACAGATATGAAGCTAGAGGCGCTGGTGTAAATTATGATTATGAATATGATAGCTCTAGAAGTGTTCAAGGCCGTAATGAGAATCAAGAGAGAGTTTTGGGTAGTATGCATCATCATGGGTTGGACAGACAAAAACTGTTGTATTTGGAAGATGGGTCGAGCCGAGGAGGTCATACTTTGCCCTTTGACTCTCAATCTACCTCAAAATATGTGGAGACTGCAAGGAGGCCTTTATCGGTCCATGTGCAACCCCAACAGATTAGGCTTAGAGACGAGGTTTCTCATTACCCTGATCCTTTCCTTCTTGATAAATTGTCGGCAATTGAAATGATTGAAAGAGAGGAAAGATCTGGATTTCATCCCAAGGATGTTTCGCACTACTTGGAGTCAGCATCCCGGTCTAAGAATGTTGCTGCCTCCTCTCAGTATAAGGAACGTGTGACCACATCCTCTGGAATCTCTAGGATGAATTACGCCCCTGTTGTTCAAGATGATATGCATTTGCTTGGGGATATTCATTCAAGGAGTTCCACAAAGCTTAGACAACCATCATATCTCAATGAATATGGTGAAAATCACAGTTATAATACCCTTGAAGAATATGCAGCTGGGCATAAGGAACGGACAAGCTACCAGTATGCTAAAGTTAGTCCTCCTTCGGGTGACGATATGGATTATTTATATCCTAAAGGTAGGCCAAGAGATACTAGTGATTATGGTCATTCATATGAAAGAACTAGTATGCTTGGACAAGCAGTACTTGACAAAAGGCATGCTTGGGCACCAATTTATTTGGAACCACCCCTTAGAGAGAATACTGATGATGCTGAGTTTCCTCGAAGAGATGTCATTAACAGCAGTTCATGGGATCACCATTCATTGACCAAACAATCAGTTTCAATGAACCTTCTGGATGCCAGATCATTAGTGAGATCAAGCCAAGGTCAGTTTTATGTGGATCCCGGTGATACTAATGTTGATATGCGAAATGTAAGAGAATCAGACAGAGAAAATTTGGATGTTCCCTGTCATGAAGAGATTCCTCGTAGGCGACTGGATTACCATAGTAGCAAGGATGGACATCATATATCCTACGTTGAGAGGTGGAGGAGATCACCACGGCACGAACATGAAATGGAAATGCTTGGAGATAGGATACAATTAAAGAAAATTGAATCAGGTGTAATTGGCCCCGATTGTTATCCAACTAGGTCAGTAAAGAGGAAATACATTTTAGATGAAGAAACAATGGGGCATAAGTCTAGACAGGTTGTGTGCAGTAAATGGAAGAAAAACATTGCCAGAAATCAAGATTTAGATTGTAGAAACGAGGTGTGGGATGATCAAGACAGCAGTGGCTTACTGTCGCCTGAGAGCTTTGAGGATGATGAATGGTTTGGAAAGGCAGAAAAGACATACAGCGGGGACCTTTACAGTAGAGTTACTAGCGCTGATGGCTTATTGTCGTATCACAGTTCAATAAATCAGGGGCAGGGGCACCTTATTAGACCATATAATTCTGGTAAAAAGCAAAAGGTGCATGAGAATCCCAGTTCACTGAGACCTTATGTTTCAATTCAATGTAATAGGAAACACCATCTAACAAAAAATGTTTGGATAAGAGGCAAAGATGATAAAAAAACAGAAGGATCTGACCACATAGTTGAAGGGTTAAAGGATCAGGTAGCTTGTGCAGAGTTGCCTGAAGACTCACTTGAATTTAAGCAACTGGTACATAAGTTCTTCCTATATTCCACCAAAAGGTTGAGTGGGAGTGTTTCTACTCAGAAAAGGTACAAGGAGCAAGGGAGGGCTGGTGGCTTATACTGCATTGTTTGTCCCAAGAGGTCTGTCTCCTTTTTAGTGTTTGAATTTTAAGCTTATGGCTTATTAGTATAAATATAATCCGTTGACATTTGGATGCTTCAAAATGTCACATGTTCTGAATTTCTTTAAGTAGATTATAATCGCTTCTGTGAAATTGTGTTGCATGCAGAATCAAGTATGGTTCTAGTTGAATCACTATGTGGCATTCTCTCTCATTTCGAGAAAACAGTTACATCTGGTCATTTACGTTGTTCAAGAATCATGTTCCATAAATTTATTTTGAATTCTCGAAATTGGTTTTGCTATCTTTTAGTAGCTTATTTGGATTATTATTATTAAATGAAATTACAAATTATGCTGATGCTCAACTTATGACATGGGTCCAAAATCAGGAAATATTTACGTTCTCTCTGCCAATTATTCAGTTCTTATTATGTAGAACTCATAGGATATTGTTTGATCAGGTGAATTGTTGGAATGGCCCAGCAGAACTGTAACATCATTAACATATATTCTGTAACTTCTATGAGGATGGTCAAATCTTAGTTGCTTCAACCCATTTCTATGCTTTGGTCAGATCAATATCAAATTCTATTTGATACGGAACTCAATATCAAATTCTTGAAAGCCTGCCTTTCTTCTCTCGATTTTCCTTAAACTTAACCGGATTACATGAAGTTTCAATTGAGGTTTGGTTTTAGTGATCAAACTGGTCAAGAACCTTTTTAAAAACATGATTTTGAGTGTAAAATGGTAGGCTGGAAATACATTGATAGTGCTCTATTTCTCCTGGAAACCCGATCAGAAAATAGAAAACATTTATTTGCAGGGTACTCCTCTCAGAAAATAGAAGCAGTTATAGAAAAACGTATCTAAATCTTTTTGCGTCTTGAACTTCAACTATAAGCGTTGTCCTACTTTGAACTGATGGCAGCAAAAGGGGTCTAGGAATTCATCTCTTTTTATTTTTTATGTTGGAGAAATGGAACAAAGATCCATTTGCTGTTCTAGAATATGTTGGAGACAAAAGTTGTGCATAACCGTGCACTTGCTTCTTTATCAAAGATATGAATGTGTTACTGATTCAAAAAAATAAAGTTATAGTGGCAGCAAGAAGAAGATAAAATTTGAAACTGAAGAAGGTTCTGTTAAATTCATTTTTTCTTCTGCAGATGGACAAAGTTTATTGAAGTACTTGGGGGTAGTTTTTAGTTCTAATTGTGGTCAAATTCTTCTGGACATCATACTCTGTATGCTTATGCTTTTTCCACTATTGTAATAAGCAGCTGAATACATTGTTCTTTGCAAGAGGAATCTGCAGATTCTATTAAGATATAGAAAAGTATAAGCAAGCTCACATTAAAAAGTACAAACAAGGTTATGGAGATGCTGTGCCGCCAAGATATAAGGAAAAGAAAAACAAACTTCATAGGCAATAGCAATAAAATAAAACAAAAGCTTGATATAGTTATAGGCTTCTGAAGATGTAGTTCCTGAGGAGATGGTTATTTTAAGCTGTTTTGGTTCTGTTGGTTAGTACGCGCCAAGGACTCAGTTTAACCAGGAAACATTGGAACCGCCGCCTAGTCAGATAAGGATGCTTGATACCCTGTTGCCCTCTTGACTTTTGAATGTTTCTTTTTTGTGCTGGAGTAGGTTGGTGATATCACTTTTTGTTTTGTCTTCACATGGACATTTTTGCATGGCCCAACTAGTTCTCCGAATTTATCTTGTATGTATTGCCGTGTACTACTTTTATCTTGCAATTGCTAAATAATTGTACTTTCTCAGTCAATCAAAAGAGTTCACAGATACTCGAGCCTTGGCGAAACATTGTTTTATGTCAAAAAAGGTGGGGTTGAAAGCAAAACACTTGGGTCTTCACAATGCAATATGTGTCCTAATGGGGTGGAACAGTGATGCACCCCCTGAGGGAAAATTATGGGCGCCAGTGGCTGTTCCTGCCCCTACTGCTTTAGCCCAAAAAGAAGATCTTATTATTTGGCCACCAGTGGTTGTTATACATAACTGCTCTGCTTTGTTAACTGGCCTAGATGGGCGAAAAGTCATGACTACTGAAGCTGTGGAGGACTTTCTGAGAGGTGCGTGTGTTGTACAACTTTTTTGTTTATCTGGTTTTGAGTTTTGTGCCTCAAGAGGGAGATGTTATTATGAGAAGGGTGATGCCCTGCTTTCATCTAATATCAGTAGCAATTCATTTATGTATTCTGCAGATTAGGAAGTTTCTTTCAGTTTTTCTTAGAGAGCCGACCTCTTTGTATCATTGTGTTTGATGACAATATTCTCGCTTCTCTGTACTCTTCAACTGCAGGTAAAGGTTTTAGCGGTGGTAGAATGAAGGTTTGTTTGGGGAAGCCTGGTAATGGTAGTGTATTACTGGTGAAGTTCCTGGGCATTATTCCTGGCTTTCAGGATGCAGAAAAGCTTCATTACTACTTCATGGGAGAAGAACGCGGAAGGACAGACTTTGGAATAGCAACTTCTACCAAGGGCAAAGGCATGAACAAAAACGTGAAGGGGGATGAAGTTGAGGAACTTTTGCTCTATGGTTACTTGGGAATAGCTGAAGACTTGGATAAAGTTGATAATGACACCAAAAGAAAATGTTTAATCAAGAGTAAAAAGGAGATTCATGATTTTGTAGATGCTCCTGTCAACCCTGTTGAGGGAGATTAAGGGTTAAAGTTTTCATTGCAGCTCGGGAGAACCCCTCCAGCCGTCAACCTTTTGGAACACAAAAGATCAGAAAAAGAAAGGAGGAAAAAAGAAATCAGTGTAGATAGGAGGATGGAAGAAAGGTACAAAGAAAACTAAAAGATTATGAATTGTGTAAAACTCTGTTCATATCCACAGCTTTTGTCAAACTCCAGAACCTGTATGCAAGCTTATGCTACTTCTCTTATTGCTTTACTATGGCTTTTCCTTTGCTACATTTGTGCTGTCGATTGCATTTGTAAAACTTTTGGTGCAAATCAAGCACATAACAGGGGTAAGCCAAAACCCCTTTTTTCTTGAAGATTGCATGGTGGCTGGAGTTCATCAGTTACCTTTCCCATCTTTTTTATCTGAGCTTATTTTGGTTAACATCTATAAACGGCCTTGAACTAGTCTCTTCTGTATTCATTTTAGAATTGACAGGAAATTAGTGGAAAGTAAATGTTTATGTTTCAGTAGTCGAGGCTGAAGTTGATCAATATCCTCTCGGAGTTTAAGTTCTATGTATTGCAGATGTAGAAAATATTTTCACAATCTCATACAATGGTAAAAATAGTAACTAACTTGCAATCACTTAGAGGTCGTTTGGTAGAGTGTGTTAGAGAAAATAATGCATGCATTAGCTTTGTGTATTAGTAATGCTTTGTTTGGTACACCTTTTCAACCTATGTATAACTAATACAAGCATTAGTTATACACTCTATTTGGTATTGTCCTATGTATAGCTAATGCATAGAAAATCATGACATTAGCAATACAAAGGCTATTAATGCATGCATTAACATGGTTAAAGACAAAATTATCCTTAAAGTCCCTTAAGTTAAAGAATATGGAGGGCATTTTTGTAAACAATTAAATTTCTTAAAAATTATGCAATGCATTTTAATTTTTAATACACCACACCAAACAATGCATAAGAAATAATCTCTGCATTACTAACTCATGCATTACTAATACACCTTATTTAGCATTATTCATATACGCCCTACCAAACGACCCCTTATAGTGATAACTGATAGTTGTAAAACGTCTTTAAACAATTAGTATTTATGTATAACTTAAATCCTATCCAAAATAAGAGAGTTGATTCATTTGTTTCCCAATGAAATTCAGAAATTAAGCTTGAATCAAAGCACACAGAGGAGGAAGCGATGCAATGCTTAATCCAATGCAAGAGAGAGTTTTATTTATTTTCAAATAAACTTAAATATTAAGCTCGAAACCAAGCAGAAAAGGAAAAATGGACGCAATACCAGTACTAGTTGAAAGAACGTTGTTTTTTTGTTTCATATAAATAACAGCAATTGGTACAAATTTGGAAGAATGAAAATTTACAATTATAACAAACAAAAACAAGATTATAAATGCTACATACATTATTTCACAATGGTACCTACATTATTTCCCTTGAATTATCCTAAAGGAGATGAAGAAAAGAACAATAGAACTAGTTGTGTATAGAGCTGAACAATTCAAACTTGGAGGTTTTCTTGACTTTTATCTCTTTTGGAAGTTGAGAACTCTGATGGCATATACAAAGACAGTGAAGAATAGAAGTACCCAACCAAGATGTGCTGCAGCAACTGCACCAAGAAAGTCAAAATCATAACCCAAATATTCCTTGAGGTAATCCTTTAATGGAAGATAAGTAGGGGCATTATCATGACTAGGAACATGAACAAGTTCTGTTTTGTCTCCCAATTGAGATGTAATGAGACCATATATTGTCCATGCAACTGGTGAACCCCAGTAGTACCACCTCCACCATATTGGAATTTGCTGCATCATAGTATAAACATGTCACATATATTAGATTAATAGTTGCTGCCATGTGACCAGGAGGTCACGGGTTCGAGCCATGGAAACAGTCTCTTGCAGAAATGCAGGGTAAGGCTGCGTACAATAGAGAGCCTTGTGGTCCGGCCCTTCCCCGGACACCGCGCATAGTGGGAGTTTAGTGCACCAGACTGTTTTTTATTTTTTTTTATTTTTTAAGTTTGTGAAAGGAAGAATAATTGGGATATCAAGATTTCACTTACCATCCTAGGAATGAGGAAACCAGAGAAGAGGTTCCAGAAGCTGAGGAAGAAAGACATGACAATTGCTGCTATCTGATAATTTGGAGTGAGAGCTACAAGCATCATTCCGTAAAGTGTGAAGTAGACGAAGCACATGAACACGTAGTAATAGAACCAGAAGAACTTGTCAGCTTGCCACTCAAATCCAATCATTGAGTAAAGAATTAGGCTGTAAAGGAAAGTTTGGATCCCGACATAGATTGTTTCCACAGTAACCTATAAAGGAACATATAATGAGCTTGATTTTGTTGACATAATCTACGCTTACAATTCATATAAACTAGATGATCAGTTCATATACCTGAGCAAAAGCATATGGCAAAGCTGAAAACATCCCTGCTGCTCTTTCGCGATAGAAGACTGTTCTCTCAATAGCCACAACAGATTGAACAGCAGAAGTGTTTGTTCCTCCAAGAAACAGAACAGCAGCATACATTGCTCCCATTAGATTTGAAAGGTCCTGTTGTTTTTCGCTGATAGAAAGAATAGTTTGGTTAAGAGTTGATCCACTTTGAGTGCTAAAAGATTGAAGCTTAGTAATTCAAGTTTTAGGAGAATGACTCACAATTTTCCTCCTTTACCCCAGAAAATGACGCCAAATATAATTCCGATGACTGTTGTCATGAAAAATCTGATGACATTGTACTGTGGATTCCTCCAATAAGACCAATGTTGTTTCCAGAAACATGCCTTGAATTGAGTCAATAGGGGCTGAGAGTACTTAGTAGGGAAATACAGGTCCTTGGATCCTGGTGCTGAAGTACTAAGTTGCTTAATCAGTTCTTCATTTCTCCTGCAAATTTGGAGAATTTGAGGAGAAGATTTAGTATGAGCAAGAATTGGATGTAGGGAATAGAACAATGAATAATAGTAATGGATCAGTTTCATTTGTCATATTCTCATACCTGTACAGATCAGAGTTGGTTAATATTTCTGCAAAGTCTACACCAAGTTGAGACTCAACGGATGCAGCGCTGACCTCAAGCATCCAAGTAGCAGGATTATATCCATCTTTGATCTTGTTAACCCCAGGAACAGACTGAAAAAGTTGGTATAAACGATCATTTGCATGACTATCGATGACTTATAATAGAATGGTAACTATTTTACAAAATGTAGTATCATCTTACTTCAAAATACTCTGTCAAGTGCTGAGAATTGCGACCGAGGGGTCCAGCATAAATGACTTGTCCTCCTCTCTTCATCAAGAATAACTGCATAGATAGTGACATTGTAGTCATGATAAATCCAGTCCAAGGTGACGAATCTATGAACTAGTTATAGATGATGTGGACTAGATTCAAGAAGTTAGTACCTCATCAAATGATTCAAATATGTCAATACTTGGTTGATGAATTGTGCAAACTACAGTTCTCCCTGTATCCACAGTGTTCCTTACAGCTCTCATTACAATTGCAGCAGCTCGAGCATCCAAACCCGACGTAGGCTCATCCATGAAGATGATTGAAGGATTAGCAACCAACTCCACGGCTATAGTAAGCCGCTTTCTTTGTTCAGTCGATAAACCATCAACTCCTGGAAGTCCAACTAGAGAGTCTCTCAATAATGTAAGCTCAACCAACTCCATCACTTCCTCCACAAACATCTGAACCAAACGAGGGATTCGTCAATGCTTGATCAGTGGATGAAAATAAAGGTACTAACATATTTTGATAGACATCATCATTCTACCAAAGAAAATCTAAAGCTATACCATTCGAGTTTCGTTGTTCACATCTGAAGGAAGACGCAACCAGGCGGAGTATAGAAGAGATTCAAAAACAGTGACATGTGGAGAATGAATGTCATTTTGTTCACAGTAGCCACTAACTCGAGCGAAGGTTTCTTGGATCTTTGGATAACCAGAAACACAGATATTCCCTTCAATGTATCCACCAGTTTTCCTTCCAGCTAAAACATCCATCAAAGTAGTCTTTCCAGCACCACTCACACCCATTAATGCTGTTAGCACACCTGGTCTAAAAGCACCACTCACATCTCGCAAAAGCTGGAGTCGCGTTTCTTCAATTCCTTGACTTTTCATTTCCTGATTCAGACATCATTCACTGACCAGTTAGGACTATACAGGCAACATTAGATTCTAGTTAGTAGAGAAGAGATAAGAACTTACAGCAGGCATATCAACATAGTAATTCACATTTTCAAATGAAAGGGACAAAGGCTGGAATGGCAGCACCATGCCCTTTTTGTTGGTTGCACTATCTGCATTGTTTGAATTTATGCCTTCTGAAGTGTTCATTCCTAATATATCAAAACAGATAAATAAGAAGCTGAAGCACTTCAATGGCATTCTTTTGATATAGTAATTCAAATTCCTGAACAAAGAGATGGTCTTAATCTTGAACCTTCATCTGGAATTACTTTGATCTTCTTTTCCTTGTTTTGACTGTGTTCTTCATTCACCATAATAGATTTAGTATCTCCAAGAGCTGCAATCAAGTTATAAAAAGACGGTCAAAACCAAAAGATAGTGTCCAAGCATAGTGAGAAAATCACTACCAAGTATCATCTCTTACGTTTTAAGTACGTGAGTGCTGCAACGAAGCAGAGGTTGAAAAACAATGAGAACGCGAAAAGTGCAATGACACAAATCCAGTACCAAATGTCTTCTGTAAACATCCCTCTGGCTTTAAGAAGCTCTATTCCAACTGTTTTTCCTGCAAAGCTTGGATCCTCATTGGGCTGAAAGAGAGCAACATATTCTTAGAATATCTAAAGATAGAGATCAAAAATGAATATCTAAGATGTAACTATGCTAATTTACCTTGTTCCATCTTTTGTCAAGAAATTCAACAAGAACTATAGCGTTCTGTCCATATGACATAGGGGAAAGGTAATAGGCCCATTTCATCCAACGTTGGAGGTCATCTATTGGAACAACCAGTTGCTTATATCAGAATCACAGTATGATGAAATTCCAGTCTTGGAATGATTAACTAGTTTTACTTCATTAGCTAATATATCTTTCAGTTGCTAACCTTTGGCAATGATAAATCCACCAAGGACAAAAACTGACAACAATGTGAAGGTACCAAGTGTGTTGGCCACAACTTGTGTTCTTCCAAGCGCTGCAATGAAACGGAAGAGTCCCAACGCCATCTGGTGAATACCAACATAGGCCAAGTACTGCCGGAAAAACCTGTTTAAGTTGATGAACTTGTTAGTGAACTTTGAAAATCTGACATTGTCAGCTATAGGATCTATCAAAAGAGACTATTAGCCTGTTTGGCCGTGCTTCTTTTTGGCCAAAAGTGCCTTTTTTGGCCAAAAATGCTTTTTTCCAAAGTTAAGTTGTTTGGCCAAGCTTTTAGAAGGAAAAAGATGTTTCTGAGTAGAAGCAGAAGCAGTTTTTGAGAAGCAGAAAAAAGTAACTTCTCCCAAAAGCACATTTTCGAAAAGTACTGTTGAGAAAAATACATTTAGAAACACTTTTTAAAAACTTGACCAAACATAATTACTGCTCAAAAGTGCTTTTCAAATTGATTAGCCAAACACAAACTGCTTCTCACCAAATTTTTTTGTTTTTTTTGAAAAGCACTTTTCAAAATAAGCTGATTTTAGAAGCACGGCCAAACATGCTATATAGTGGATATACCTATCAGCTGCAGGTGCAAATCCAACAGTGTAGTATGTGAGAAGGATCCATATTCCTGATTCCATCAGCGAGACGGGGATTCTAAGGAGCCAAATTGGAAGAGCAAAAGCCCAAGCTGGGTAAACCAAAGCATCTCTCTGTTTAAAAAAGACAGGTAGCCTGAAAATAGTCATTGCAAGCTCAGCCATGCCATTGAACATCACATTGAGAAGGCTGAAAAACAGTGCACCATAAAATTTTCCTCCATCTTCTGCTTCACCGTGCTTCATTTTCGTTCTAAAGAATACAGTGAATGTAAAGATAGCCATGATTGTGATCTGAACAGTCTTGAAAATGTAGACGAAGGAGTTTCGTTTCATCAGCAACCACTCCCTTGACAAGCATGCCTTGAAAAGTTCTTTGTTAGAGATACCATATTTTACTTTCACCAATGCTGCAGGGTGGGTTTTACTTCTGTCATAAGGAACATGAACTTCACCGAAAAGCTTCAGCCCAATATGGAAAGATTTGAACTGTTCAACAAAGTCATGCACTGATACATATTGATAGGGAACATTCTTTTTGGACCAGTATTGTTCTTGATCTTTCTTGGAAGTAACCTCTTGAAGAAAATCCGCGACTCCTTTCCTTTCAGGACATTTAAATCCAACACTTTCGAAGAACTCAAGAACGTGTTCACGTGGACCTTGGTAGACAATTTTCCCTTCTGTAAGCAAGATAATGTCATCAAATAGATTAAAGGTTTCCGGGGCTGGCTGAAGTAGAGATATTATCATGGTCACATTCATTATATGAACCATCTGTCTCATATATTTGACTATTTGAAATGTTGTTGAACTGTCAAGACCAGTCGATATTTCATCCATCAAAAAAACTTTTGCAGGACCAACCAACATTTCTCCTGCATTCATATCCATTAACAACCTTTAAGTAAATGATGGAAACCAACTTTAGAACTTGACTAGTTTAATTCATCATATACCTGTCGTTACACGCTTCTTTTGTCCACCAGAAATACCTCTTCTCATTTCATCACCCACCATTGTATCAGAACAAATATCCAATCCAAGTATCTGGTGCAGAAATCTTGTTAGTCACCCTAACATATGAGGAAAATAAATGGAACTTCATATTGTAGGAGGGGAAATCAGACCTTGAGAATAGAGTCAGTGACCAAATTGGTCTTTTGTCCAGCTACTGATATGGCTTTCATGAATGCATCTATCTCAGGATCCGGTTTGATTCCTGAATCTTTTTCTCGTCTCGAAAGCTCTGCTAGCAGTTCATATCTGGCACCAACTCCCAAACAGCGACCCGAGAAGTTCAATGTCTCTCTTACTGTCATCTCACCATGATGAAGATCATGTTGGCAGATATAAGCACAAGTTCTCTGAGGTATGAACTCTTTGAGTTCGTGACCGCAGTGAGTGACCTTCCCCTTTACCTACATTGATTTTAAAAAAAAAAAAAAAAAGTCCAAGAATGTCAAGAGTTAACAAAGGTTATCAGGGGTTTTAGTTTGAAAACACCAAGAATTATCTGTCTTGAGGAAAATAACACACCCTAAGATCTTGTTCCAGCTTTCCGGCGAGTGCCTTCAACAATGTAGTTTTGCCAGAGGCTGGAGGTCCAAGAAGCAGTGTCATCCTAATAATAGGAGTTTAAATTTTTTACAAAAAACAATGATAACAAACGGTCAGAAACTCAACTATGTCTAAATATATTATAAAAGGAGGCCTAAATATTAGAACAAAGACATCATACCTTGATGGTTTTACAATTCCAGAAATGTCATCCAGTATTTTGACAGATTTCTTCTTAGACGGAGAAAGCCTCAGAAGACCAAGAATTCCCTATTAGACATTAAAAAACAAAAAGTAATACTTAAACTGAAGTATCAATACTTGAATAGATATCTTCTGAATAATGTCTTAGATATACAGAAGGGGAGCCTTGGCATAACTGGTAAAGTTGTTGCCATGTGACCAGGATATCACGGGTTCGAGCCGTAGAAACAACCTCTTGCAGAAATAAGGCTGCATACAATAGAACTTTGTGATCCGGCCCTTTCCCGGACCCCGCGCATAGCGGGAGCTTAGTGCACTGGGCTGCCTTTAATGTCTTAGATATACAAATGATTCAAATAATGCAAGTTTTAACTACCTCTAATGAATTGATGGTTGAATTCCATAGTGTTGGAAGAGCTCTGCTGCCAACATATGCATCTCCTTCAATTGACAAGTGCTCAAACCTGATTTCAATTCTTGGAATGTCTATGCCAACCCTGTTTGACAAAGTTTATTATCTCATACTTTATACCCCAAACAACAATAATTTTGATTCTTGAAAAGCTGGAAAAAAACAGTTCATGTATTTTTTCACCTTTCGATACGATCTTTAAGTCTGAGAAGGAATCTCTCATTGTCTTCATCAATACCATTTAATATACTCTCCATAAGTTGCTTCTTTTCTTGCATTCCCATATGTGCTACATCAACTTGTTCATGAACAACTTTTCCATTATCCAATACTTGCTTTAAAATTCCTTTCCTCATTCTGTCATAAGTTGGAAGCCTTTCAATTGCAGCCCATTTAAGTTCATCTTCATCATCTTGTCTCCCACTTTTAGCGAAAACATCCACTCCTGGTGCACCAAACGCGTCGCGAATACTTGCTGAAGCCCATAATCCTTTTCTACTAGCTGATGCAAAACTTGCCTTTTTGCTCATTGACCTCACTAGCTCATTTTCCCTTATTGATGCAGCCATTTATGCAGATTTTTCGCCCTGTCCAGGACCAAGTTTTCTTGAATATTTCCTTCAATGCTGTTCTAGAATAGTGGAAAAACAAAAATGTGTCACTCAAGTTATGCTCAATGGAATATATCTAGTGAAATTATAGCACTAAATAATCAGTGAACTTACATAAATATGTACAGTGTATGAAATAGAACCAATATGAATGTAACTAAGAAATCTAACTCTCTCTTCTTTTTGGTTTTGTTTTTTTCCCTTTTGCTTATCTGGCTGAGCTTGAATCTTTAGAGGAGAAAGGGGAAATCTTGGGTTGCATTAGGATGAACTTAGTAGGGAAGTATATATAGTGGAGGTTTCTATGTATGCAGATGATAATAAAGCCAAGAATGAGTATTTAGAGTTTTAAGGCAATCATATTTTTGCAAGTATAAATACCATATTTTGTCAGATTTTGGAGTTTCCAACAGATTCAAGTTTTTGTCTTTTCTTGATTGTAAGTAAGAGTTCAAATTTTTAAGTTTCTACTATTACAGACAGATTTAAAGTCGCAAAAATTTAAAATTGGCAAACCTATACTACATGCACTTTTGTGTATTATTCCTTTTTTACTTGAAAATTTTGAAGTTGGAAAATGAAGATACATATACTCAAGTTTATATAGCAATTAGTTAAAGGGTATCCAGAGGAGGAACAACAACAGGTAAAAGTATTGTTTGTTGCTTAAGTATACTTTTTTTCTTTCTTCTTAAAATTTAACACACACCAAATTGTTCTGTTGCAATTTGAGGAACATGGAGTTATTTTTCAAGTTCATAATGCTGAGGACATTGCAAGTAGTTACTACTTGTGCTTAGACATTGAGTAATTAGTTAAGACGGTTGAAATGTGTGAACCACTATATCTAAAAGCTTAAATTGATAGAGGAAGAACAATATTATTTTCTATTTGTTTAGGTCTGCAATACATCTCCTCATATGGTCCAAATTATTTTCTGGACACGTGAAATTATAGTTTTTTGTCAATGGACGGTTGTGTACACACTACCCTCTTTCCCTCACGGTAGGGGTAAGCTCTGCGTAAACCACTACCCTCTTTCCCTCACGGTAGGGGTAAGCTCTGCGTAAACACTACCCTCTTTCCCTCACGGTAGGGGTAAGCTCTGCGTAAACACTACCCTCCTCAGACCCCACTTGTAGGATTATACTAGGATAGTGTGTCAATGAACGGTTGTGTGGCTCGAATCTAGAACCTCCGCTTACCTTGATTCCCCTTTTTTTTTAGAATGATAAGGTGCATACTTTGATCCCATGTTGAAATATGTGGATTGCATGTCTAAAAGTTTAAACTTGTTAGAAAGGAGACACTTTATTATTTCAATTTCTAATTGTTGGTGTCTCTAAAGTAATCTCAAACAAAAACCTCAAACTAGTTAGGGTCTATAATTACCAAAGTCCTAGTGCTTTTAATATATAGCAATATAACATGATAGAATACTATATACTCTCCACTTTAAGTAGGCATTGTACATGCAAACCACTTTTTAACTTATTTTCTTTTGGCATTTAATTTGCTTATAAAGTCTAAAATCCTTACTCGAAATTAATCATGTGGGACAAGTGATGTTCTCTTTAGTTTTTGCAACATGGGTGGTTTTTAGGATATTTTGGAGAACTTATTGTCTCCTTTGAAGAAAGGAAAACAAACAAGGAGCTTAAATGTAATTCTAGTTCATGCAACGCTATTCCTCTTTTACCTTGAGCCGAGGGTCTATCGGAAACAACCTTTCTATCTTCACAAGATAGGGGTAAAGTCTGCGTACACTCTACACCTCCCAGACCCCACTTTGTGGACACTGGGTTTGTTGTTGTATGCAAAGCTATTCATCTTGACAGTAATGTATGCACGATATTGCACAAACAGTGTCAGCTTATTGTCATAATTCGGCTTGTAAGTAACTTAGCTTTAGGTATGGGACCTTTGTGATTTCAAAGCCTTACTTTTTGTCAATCTTTGTATTATTTTCAAGCGGTGTCAACCTATTGTATATATACATTTTGTTTTCTTGAAAAGTATTATTTACCCCCATATATATATATATATATATATATATATATATATATATATGAAAAAAATTTCATCCATAAGGCAAAGTATGGTTGCATACAATAGACCCTTATGGTCCGGCCCTTCTCTGGACTGCATAGCGGGAGCTTAGTGCACCGGACTGCCCTTTCCTTTACTAAAGAGTGTTTCCGCTACTAATAGGTACAAATTTTCCATGATAGCCAAATTAGATATTTACAGAAAAACTCTTGGAATAGGACTCCCTGTTGCCTCCACGGAACTAGGACTTAAAATAAAACTCTGTAGAAGTTAGCTTCAATCCAGAAATTGGTCATTTTCTCAAAGAGAAAACTTGAACAGTTGAAAGAGTTTTAAAGCAAAACAACATGTAGAGGAATTTACACAGCATAATAAAAAATGAAGAATTTGACATAAAAAAAAGAATAGTTTCTGTACAACCTTGAAATAAGCTTACTGGGCAAAAATTCTGAAATTTATCAGAGTAGTAAACTATATTTCTCCAAAAACTTCTCTCTTTGCCTAGCTTATGCATATTTCTATGTTTGCCCAAAACTTTCTATTCTGACTTCAAGTTTCACTTATCTCCTTTGGAAATTCAGGAACTTGATGGCATAAGCAAAAATAAAGCAGAAGAAAACTGCCCAAACAACATGCATTGCAGCAACAACTCCCAGGAAGTCATACTCAAAACCAAAGTTTTCCTTCAGATACAACTTTAATGGTACCTCGCCACCACCTGGTATCTCAACGAGGTTGTTCTTGTCGCCTACTTGAGACGTTACGAGGCCATATATTGTCCATGCCACTGGAGAAGCCCAGTAATACCACCTCCACCATATTGGAATTTGCTGCATATGCAATTAGTATGATTTAATCAGAAAAATGTGCGATACCAAGAAATTTTATCCAATTATTTTGATCATGTAGTGGTTGGTTTACTAACCGTTCTTGGAATGAGGAAACCGGAGAACAAGTTCCAAAAGCTGAGGAAGAAAGACATTACGATAGCAGCAATGTGGTAGTTTGGAGTGAGTGCAACAAGCATCATTCCATACATCGTGAAGTAGACGAAACACATAAAAACAAAAAAATAGAACAAAAAGAACTTTCCAGTCGTCCAGTGGAATCCAATCATTGCATACAGAATAAGGCTGTAAATTAAAGTTTGAATCGCGATATAGATAGTCTCTATGGCCACCTGCATATGGAGTAAGTACAAATTATTTCTTAACGACCAATTGATTTTCTAGAAATTTTACAGTTTATGTTTAGTTGATGTTACTCTTACCTGAGCAAATGCATAAGGGAGTGCAGAATACATTCCTGCTGCTTTTTCTCGATAAAAGACTGTCCTTTCTACAGCAACAATAGACTGCACGGCTGAAGTATTAGTTCCACCAAGGAACATAACAGCAGCATACATAGCTCCAACCAGATTTAACAGATCTTGTAGTTTGGACCTGTTATCATAATTAGTCTATAAGATTAAAAAAAGTGATGACAGAAATAAAAATATAGTTGTTTTCACAATTTTAATTTTAGGACTCAAGGAAGATGACTCACACTTTGTCCCCCTTATTCCAAAAAATGATTCCAAATATTACTCCTATCATTGCTGTCATAGCAAACCGAATGGCATTATACCGTGGATGCCTCCAGTAGGACAAGTGTTGTTTCCAAAAGCAAGCCTTGCACTGTTCAAAGACCGGTTGGGCGTATACCGTGGGGAAGTGAAGGTCTTGGGATCCTGGTGTGGGAATGCTTAGTTCTTTGATAAGTTCTTGATTCCTCCTGAGAAAACCGAGTAACAAAGGTCGAAGGGTTAGTAATACCAAACTAGAAGTAAAATAAAAAATACAACTATTCAATATTCTAAATTACTTATACAGTGGGAAATCTTAGTAGCTCAGTTGGTTGGTTACCCGAACTTTCACCTTGTTGGTGAGGGTTCGATTCCTACCTTGTATCCCCCCCATTTTCCCCTTTCCCTCCCCCATATATATAAAAAGGGCAGCCCGGTACATAAAGCATCCCGCGTTCACTCAGGGTCTGAGGAAGGGCCATTGGGGTGTGATGTAGACAGCCTACCCTATGTATAATTAAGAAAAATTACCTATACAGTTCAGAGTTGGCATAAATGTCGGCAAAGTCTACTTGAAGTTGAGCCTCAACAGCCGGAGCCGAGATGTCCAGCATCCAAGTAGCAGGATTGTATCCCTCTTTGATTCCAGGAACCCCCGGAACAGACTGAGAAAAAAAAGCAGCTCTTTAGTTGCTAACTTGTTCTAATAGAACCCCCCCCCCCTCCCCCCCCAAACCACCACCACCATAATTTGATAAAGATATGATCCTCACTTGAAAATACTCGATCAGTAGGTGAGAATGATGACCAAGAGGCCCTGCAAATATGACTTGTCCTCCTCTTTTCATCAATAACAACTGCAAGAAAAATCATTCGACATGATTATGAGAAGAAGAGTTGCATCACAACAAACGGCTATCCACAAGTTACGAAATCCAACATGCTTGCACTAAATACCTCATCAAATGCTTCGAAGATATCTATACTTGGCTGGTGGATAGTGCAGACGACAGTTCTCCCTGTATCCACGGTGTTTCTCACAGTTCTCATCACAATTGCTGCAGCTCTAGCATCAAGTCCTGATGTCGGCTCATCCATGAAAATAATAGATGGATTTGCTACAAGCTCTACGGCTATGGTCAGCCTCTTCCTCTGTTCAGTTGAGAGACCATCTACCCCCGGAAGACCAACTAGGGAGTCTCTCAGTGGATTCAACTCGACTAGCTCCATTACTTCCTCAACAAAATTCTAAACAATACCAAAAAATGAAGTCAGTCGTTGACCTCCTTTTCTACGAAAACTATCAGGGTTTGTAACAGAAAAATAAAGTTGAGTTCTTTCGTGGATATTACAATCTTCCAGAGGATATTCAGAAGCACAAAGTAAGACAAGAGAGCCCACCTTCCGTGTATATTCTTTTACATCTGGAGAGAGACGCAACCAAGCTGAGTATAGCAGCGACTCATAAACAGTAACGTGTGGAGAATGAATGTCATTCTGTTCACAATAACCACTTATGCGAGCAAAAGTTGATTGATTCTTTGGATAACCAGAAATGCTGATGCTTCCTTCAATGTATCCACCAGTTTTCCTTCCAGCTAAAACATCCATCAACGTGGTCTTTCCAGCACCACTTACACCAACTAAGGCTGTAAGAACTCCAGGCCTAAAAGCACCACTGACATCTCGTAATAATTGGAGACGAGTCTCTTCAACTCCCTGGGCTTTCATTTCCTGATAAAGCACCAGAACCGCATAAGCCACCAGAAGTTCATATTCCATTCTTCCCCTGCCTATTTAATACTGACTCAAGAATACGACAGATTGTTTGGTAACTCAAGAAAGCTTATTTTTTTAGGAACTTTGCTCAGAATCTCTATTAGATTGTTAGGAAACATTCCCACCTATGTTGCTCGGACTCGGGCCTAATCATGCAAATAGAAAATTCCGAATAACCCTAGTAATCAGTTCTTTGCAAATGACATTTTATTGCTGTATCACAGTTTTCATTCAGACAAGAGAAGTCGGCTTGTAGGTCTAAAGAGTTGTTGGCTTCCATAAGATTGTTAGAACTTCCTTGGAAGCATCTATTCTCGATTACCGATAATTAGTAAAGACTGAATCATATAAAAGTTAATATTTAAATACCAAGAAATGTTACTTACAGCTGGCATATCGACATAATAATTGATATGATTAAATGCAAGGGACAGGGGCTGGAAAGGAAGCACCATTCCTCTTTTCTTGGCTTCTTCAATACTTGAGCCATTAGTGTTCCTTACGTCCGTAACTATGCCTGTAATAATCATTCAGGTATTCAGAATATTACATAGGGGTGAAAGTATCATCTATTTAAATTTGTACAAATAAAAGCTGTAGACATGAAAACTGGAAAAATGTACAAGAGTCTCAACCTTCAGTCATTGGAGCTGAAGATGCTGAACTCCACCCTGTCCGCTTATTTTTCTTGCTTTTGTCATCCTCTGAAATAACCGATCTGGAGTCTCCAAATGCTGCATTTCACTTACAAGAACTGATCAAGAACCAAAAAGCAGATTCTGAAGCTTTAGATAGTGTAGAAAATCTGGGACTTACGGTTTAGGTATGTCAATGCCAAGATAAAGCAAAAGTTGAATAAAAATGAGAAAGCAAAAAGGGCAACAACACAGAGCCAAAAAACATGGTCTTCTGTATACATGCTCCTTGCCTTGAGAAGAACCTTGCCAACTGTTGGCTCAGAAAATCTCGGGTCGTTGTTGGGCTACAAAGAGCATAATAGGATGTGTCAAGATAATCATGTTGATGGAAGAAGTCAAACTAACATATGTCGCTATTTATAAACTAATGTTAGAACTTACCGTACTCCATCTTTCATCCAGGAACTCATTGATGGCTATCGCATTCTGTCCATATGTCATAGGAGATATATAGTATCCCCATTTCATCCATGGTTCCAGGTCATCTGCACCAACACATAAGCACACATTTAAAAAATATTGAACTCGCACAATTGGACATGCAAGTGAAATTGTCAAATTTGTAGATTCTCTACACCTATAGTCCAAGACTATAAAGAGCACTCTTTATCAGAACTGAGAAGTTTTACAAATTCCCAAGAGCAAAACAGAAAACTGACCTTTTGCAACAATGAAACCACCAAGCACAAAAACTATGAGTATCGTGAAAGTTGCAAATGTGCTAGAAACTACTAGAGTCCTTCCAAGTGCAGCAATAAAACGGAAGAGAGACAGAGCCGACTGATGCAAAGCAAAAAATACCAAGAATTGGCGAAAAAACCTGAAAATTTTGTAGGCGCAAAAATGTAAGTTTGAATTCTTATAGTTCCTAAACTAATTGTTATATGTGCATCATAAATTCACATTGACCAGATATCACGACTCATCAGCATAACAAATACGCCACATTTTGCCACAAAGAAATTTTGGTTGCCAGGAGTGAACGGAGAACATACCTACTTGCAGAAGGAGCAAACCCGATGGTGTAATAAGTAAGTACGATCCATATAAGTGATTCCATGAAAGAAAGGGGAATCTTTAAAAGCCAAATGGGAAGAGCGAAAGCCCAAGCTGGATAAAACAAAGAATCTCTCTGTTTAAAGAACACAGGAAGTCTGAAAACGGTAAGTGCAAGCTCCGCTGTACCATTAAACATCACATTGATGAGGCTGAAAAACAAGGCCCCATAAAATTTGCCTCCATCCGCGATCTGACCAACTTTCATCTGTGTCCTAAAGAATACTGTGAAGGCAATTATTGACATCACAGTAATCTGGAATGTCTTGAATATGTATAAGAAGGAATTCCGCTTCATCAATAGCCATTCCCTCGATACGCATGCCTTGAGGAGTTCCATGTTGGAGATACCGTACTTCTCAGTGACCAGTGCAGCAGGATGGACTTTGATCTTGTCATAAGGAACTCCAAGGTCATCAGAGAGCTGTCGCCCAACATGAAAATTACTAAAGCGTTCCGCAAATTCAGCCACTGAGATATATTGGTAAGGTTCATTTTTTCTGAACCAATACTGTTCTTGGTCCTTTAAAGAAGTAACCTCTTGCAGAAAGTCAGCAACTCCTTTCCTCTCTGGGCATTTAAATCCAACACTCTCGAAAAACTCCAGGACATTCTCACGTGGACCTTGGTAGACAATTTTTCCCTCAGAAAGTAATATAATGTCATCGAAAAGATCATAGGTTTCTGGCGCAGGTTGAAGAAGAGAGATTATCATGGTTACATCCATGACGTGGACCATCTGCCTCATGTATTTCACAATTTGAAATGTCGTAGAACTGTCAAGGCCAGTTGATATTTCATCCATGAAGAAAACTTTAGCAGGACCAACCAACATTTCTCCTGCAATCAGTGAAACACCAATTTCACATTAAATGTTGTCACAAGCCACATGCACTAGAAGAAACTCAGCAAGCTGGATAGACGCTACAGGAAAAAAAAAAAAAAAAAAAAAAAGAGGACATTTTTGGGCAGTCCAAAAAAATAATAGCCGGCAAATGTATATGTTTTGTATATTAAGCATAAATATACATATAATACACATAAATGTATATATATATACAATATACATATCATATACATAATCAATGTATATGTTTTGAATATTTGGGCTACCGCCTGTAATTATTTTGGGCCGCCGGGCCAAAAATGAAAAAAATCCCTTGATTAATGCGATATTGTACATACCTGTTGTGAGCCGCTTCTTCTGTCCACCAGAGATACCCCTTCTCATTTCATCACCGCACAATATATCAGCACAGATATCCATCCCAAGTATCTGTAGTTCATTTCAATAATCAGTTGTAGGTGGATTTATACATGCAGGACTAGTTACGAGTGCAATCAGGAGTCTAACCTTAAGAACGTAGTCTGTGACCAAACTAGATTCTTGGCCTGCAACAGCTGTAGCTTTCATAAATGCGTCTATCTCAGGGTCAGGTTTGACTCCTGCTTCCTTTTCGCGCCTTGACAATTCGGTAAGGAGCTCATATCTTGTTCCGACTCCTAAACAACGTCCTGCGAAATCCAACGTCTCTCTTACTGTCATCTCTCCGTGATGAAGGTCATGCTGACTAATATAAGCACATGTTCTTTGAGGAATGAACTCTGACAGCTCATGACCACAGTAACTGATTCTTCCATTCACCTAAAAGAATACATTGTCAACAAAACACCACTTAATTAGAACCTTCAGGTCACACGTTGAAAGTTCAAAAGTCACTCACTCTTGTGTCCTTGTCTGGCACCCCGGCAAGTGTTTTTAGCAGTGTAGTTTTCCCAGCACCCGGAGGCCCTAGAAGCAGCGTCAACCTGTAAAATGCAAATACCACAGAATCAATATATGAGCTCTAAGCCCATCCCAACCACAGTAAATAAGACTAAATAAGCTTGTGCAATATACAACAACAACAACAACGACCCAGTAAAATCCCACAAGTGAGGTTTGGGGAGGGTAGTGTGTACGCAGACCTTACCTCTACCCCGAGGGTGTAGAGAGGCTGTTTTCGATAGACAATCGGCTCAAGAAGACGAAAAGAGACAATATATCAATACCATCAACAAAAACCATTGAAATAATAACATCACAAGCACCAGTAAAATAGACGGAAAGCAAAAACAGTAACTAGTAAATAAGGTCCGGCACTATGAAAACAGAAGAGAAGTGTGAACACAACATTGACCACTAGTAGTCTAAGACAAAATCCTATCAGGCTAGCCTCACACTGGTATGAGTTAGAAATATGCTCAACTACCTCCTAACCTACAACCTTAATGCTCGACCTTCACAACTTCCTTTCGAGAGTCATGTCCTCTGAGGTCTGATTGTGCAATATACGATTAGGAAAATATATTATTTTTCTTTACCCAACAGTAAACTACTTGAAATAAACCAAGAATCCGTGACCGCCCACGATTCAGATTTATATATACTTTTAAATGCAACTTTCATTTGATGAACATACCTTGAAGGTCTGACAATTCCATTCACATCGCGCAGTATGTTGACAACCCTTTTCTTTGAAGGGACAATCTTGATCTTTTCAAGAAACCCCTATCAAATTTGAGCATTAAAAAGAAATCAATTCACCAGTACAAGTACCAAATTTTACAAACTTTTAACAAGTACAACAAAACTGAGGGAAACAAAGGCATTATTGTCAATATACTAGTATCAATCCAAATTATTGAAAATTAAATTTAGAAGAAATAGTACCTCTACAAAATTGATGGAAGCATTCCAGAGAGTAGGCAGTGCTCTAGATCCCACATATGTATCTCCGTCAATACAAAGATGCTCGAACCGAACTTCGATCTTCGGAATCTCAATTCCAACTCTGTTCCATGCAAAATAAAAATCATTTGATTAACACATAATGGTGAACCAGGAAAAAATATAAAACACTGACGGCAGGGCATCCCAATGCACGAAGCATCCCACATTCACGAAGGGTCGGGGAAAGGGCCTCACCCAAAGGAGGTGTGATATAGGCAACATATCCTAACGCAAGCATTAGTGGCTGATTCCACGACTCGAACCTTGAACTAAAGGTCAGACGGAGACAACTTTATTGTTGCTCCAACGCTTCCCTTCAATAAAAAACATTGAGATCAAGGAAATTTGTTACTATTTTATTTTCAACTCACCTATTTGTCCTGTCTCTGAGTCTAGTTAGGAACCTCTCATTATCTTCTTCAACAACTTTAAGAATAGAGTCTAAGAGTTGTTTCCTATCTTGCAACCTAAGATTGGCAACATCAACTTCTTGATAATTAACCTTTCCATCATCCAATGTTTGCTTCAAAATTCCTTTCCTTAGCCTATCATAAGTAGGAAGTCTCTCAATAGCAGCCCATTTAAGCTCTTCTTCATCATCATTTTCCCTTGCACTTGTTTGAAAAACATCACCTCCTGTTGGTGCAGTAAACACTTCTCTAACACTAGCTGATGCCCAACTCCTTCCACTTATTGATCCAAAACTCATTCTTCGACCGCTCTTACTCATGGACCGCCGGCTCAGTGACTTGGCCAGCTCATCCGGCCGGCCTAATGTTCCCTCCATTTTTTACCCACTCCAAGAATCTCTAAAAAAAAAATTAAAAAAATACCCTTTAATTCCTCTGTTTCACTACCCACAAAAGATTGAAATTCACTTGATCAGACCTGTGAAAATGGACACAACATTAAGAGAAAACATATCCAATTTTCTTGCAGTCTTAATTATTGCACAATCACTAAGAAATAATACAACTATACACATTAGTCCAATTCTCTAATTTTCCAATAAGACCCAAGTAGCGTAATTCAGAGTAGAAACTTAAAATGGGAAATCCAAGATTTTAACAATGGACCCACTCACCCACAAAAAAGATCAAGAAAGTTTCCAACTGGCTTTAATAATTGCATGTATAGTTTTAATGGAAACATTTAATTAGAGCAAACTTTTCACGTTACCCCTATCATGCAGGAGAAAGAAGTGGACAAAAGTGAAACGGTATGTATATAACCATAATATGAACACAAAATGGAACAAGAAAAAGGAATGAAATAAAGATTATGCACAAATTCAGAAATGTACCAGTGAATATAACTAGACACAGAGTCAGGGACACTGAATTTTCAAAGACTTCATAGGGTTGGTTATTGATCAAATGAACACCTTAATATCTGTACATATATATTGTGAAAAAGAAGTTCAGAAGTCGACAGTTATATTGGTCCAGTAGAGGGTTTTAGTAGGGTGGGGGTTGACAAAAGCAGCTAGTATTAATTTAGTTAGGGTGATAATTAATGCATGGGGAAGGGAAGACAAGTTTGAAGTAGGAGTAATTAGTATTATGGCTTTTTCAAAGTTGTTTGCTAGGGCACGCACTCTTATTTTGTTGTTTGTTTTGGGTGCATTTTTTTCAGTTAGCCTAATCGGTAAAATTGTTGACATGTAGGAGGTTACGAGTTCGAGCAATAAAAATAACATCTCGTAAAAATGCAGGGTAAGATTGTATACAATAGATCCTTATGATCCCGCCCTTCTCGGACCCGCATATAAAGGAACCTTAATGCACAATTAATTCAAATAGTCGTCCACCTAACCCCTTAAACTAAAAATAACCGGTAGATATATAATATATTCATAATTTATGTATTATATGTGTATAATTATGTATAATCAATATATAAACTATGTATATGGCTAGAAAAAGTAAACATTGAATATGAACGACTATTTGAGTAAAAATTCCTTCTTTTTTTGGGATTACATTTCTAGGCTCATAACCCGAAATTTTTAATAAAAGATAAGAAATTTCATTTATCTCACCACACTTGTTGATATCATTAGAATTCATGACTTGAATTGAATAGGTAGGATGAAGTGGACAGTAACGGAATAAAAAATTCTAATAAAAGATTCAAAAAAAAATTATAAGATAAAGTTCAAATTTAGGAGCTAAAGCAATTTTTGTACCTTAGAAGATTCAACAACACATGTACAGATATAACGTTATTGCCTTATTTGCTCAGTTTAATTATCTACGAATAGATTCAATTGAATACCTTGGGACCATATAGCTCTACCTTTGAGGTGGAAAAGCATAACAATGGCAGGAGGGGTGGGGTTTAAGGGTGGGTGGGGGGGGGGTGAAGAAATTATCAAAGGTGGCCGGCCAAAAGAGTAGGTGGACTAGTTCTAAAAATCTTGATCTTAATTTACTTGATACAATTTTGTTGTTGGTTTTTGGAGAAACGCCAAAAAGTAAATCCTTTTTGTCCCATTAAATGTAGAGTTCTAATGGGAGTAAAAGTAGAGGAGTAGAAGACTAGTACAAAAATACATTCAAAGTTTTTTCTCTCTTTTTGGTTTATATAGTAAAGGAAACCATGAATTTATTTGCATGCCAAAAGTTTTTGTTTAAAGTTACAAGATTAAGGTAGCAAACCTACAATAAATGTCTTCTTTAATTTCTCCATATCTTGATCACTCTTATTTTGATTCTCCAACTTCACATAATCTTCATTGTAATTCTCCAAACTCTACCCAATTATCCTCATTGTACTTTCTCCTAATTATCATGGCTTGTCTTAAAAAAAGGTCTAAAATCATAAAATATGAAATGTGTGTGCTTATATATATATATATAGAGAGAGAAATAATTCTTTAAAACAAGTAAAATCTACTAAAATCATAATTAAGGTCAGTTTTTATTACTACTAAAATCATATACATTTTTAAAATGGCCATATCTGCCAGGAACTTGAGGGTATTTCAAAACAAGCCAAAGAAGGCAGGAGTAATAATTAGGCAGGTAAGACATTGGGGCTTTCTTGCAGCTGTTTCTTTTTATTTTTGTGGTCTGTTTGGTACTAAAATTTCTTTAATTACCACAAAAAATGGCCATATTTAATTTACATACTGAAATATAAGTGCACACAAACATAAGCTTATATACATATATCTTATCTGATTATATATATATATATATATATATATATATATAAAAAACAATATGCACACACCGGCAAAACATGTGCATGCATGAAAATAACATAGAAGATCTTGTTACAATCTCAACTAGCTAATATTAGAAACAATTATATCATTCAAACAACATAATTTTAAGCAAGTTGGAATCAGTTACGTGAATTATTCATGTCGCTTAGTTTAAGCTGATTTCGGTCATCCACAACTACAAGGCATACCCCCTTATACAAAAAGTTAGTAGAAAGATGTATCAAGAAATGCACCTTTACATTTCTGTTTGTTTCATATATTTGTCTTCTCATTATTATACTTTTGCCTCATTCACGTTTCTTGTTTCCATAAGTTATTTGGAATATAGTACGTAGCTCCTTTGACTCAAGTGGTACAATCCATGCCAATTGCTAAGGTTCCTGATATTTAATTACTAAGAAATTTAGTATATTATGCATCAGATTGGTTAAGTGTCCCTTTCTAGCCATTACAAGTATAGCCACTGGTCAATTCGCAATTATGAAAAAAGAAAATTGTGCCAAAAAATTGGTACTCTAAAATTAGGGCATTCTAATGAAAATTAACCATATACTCTAGGAATACTTGGCTAATTATGATTTTGCCTCTACTATAAACGTTATACGGCAATGCGTATATGGCTTGTAATATTACGAGTATCTTTAAAAAAATAATTGACGGTTTCAGAGCCAAATATCTCTAATTTTATTATTTTTACTTTAGAAAGGAACAAGATAAGGCTTACAATATCTTTGTCTATATTGATTTAAAATGGTTGATTTGGCAACTAAACACTTTGAATTTGACTAGTTCAACATAATATATGCCTAAAATGGCAAAAATATTTGGTCAAAATGGATTATGTTCTCTAGTTGCATAAGGCCTAAGTAATGCGACACTGCCTAAAGTTAGGGGAAGAATAACAATATTCATTCTCTACTTTTCGCCGATAATTAGAAATAAAGTATTCTGCCTTGATGAAGTTGCTAAAAATAACCATAATCAGATATAGAGCCGGCTTGATTAATCAAATTTACTCTAATATATGTCCAAAACAATAAAGTTTAAAGAAAAGACTTTGCAATCATTAGAAGTTATGTTTTAGCACTTTTTTCAGCAATAAGTGATTTTGCTGATCACACAACCAAATATATAATAGGTAAAAATTATGTATTTCTTGGCAAGATAATAATTAAATAAAAGTCAAATTCTCATCATTCATCAACTGATTCTATTATTGTGAAAGGAAAATAAAGGCACAAAATTAAATCATTGATCACGAGAGGGACTGATCTACCCTATAAATCAAGGCAGCAACAACAACAATAACCCAGTATAATCTCACTAGTGGGGTCTAAGGAGGGTAGTTTGTACGCAGACCTTACCCCTACCCTAGGGTAGAGAGGTTGTTTTCGATAGACTCTCGGCTCCCTCCCTCCAAGAACTCTCCACCTGAACTCACAATCTCTTGGTTGGAAGTGGATGGTGCTCACCACTAGAGCAACTCACTCTTGTCCTACCCTGTAAGTCAAGGCATTGACTTAAAATACAATGTTAGTTAGTTTAGTTTAGTTTATCATGTAATGAGCCGTGAGGTGATTAAAATCTTCAAACACTAACATTTCCATCTATCACAAGACATAAAAGGGTGTTGCAATATGGGCGGCTTTATCCCAAAACCACTAACTAAGATGGGTTTGCATATAAACTCCTCTCTTATAACTAATTAACATAATTTAATATAAACGTGAAAGCAACTACTAATTAAGTTGTCTTCATGTGATCTATAAGTCACGTGTTCAAGTCGTGAAAACAGTCACTAATGCTTGCATTAGAGTAGATTGTTTACGTCACATCTCTTGGAATATGACCTTTTCCCGAATCCTGTGTGAACGCGAGATACTTTGTGTACCAGATTGCTTTTTTTTTTTGCCTTTAGTGTAAACGTAGTTTTTAAAATTACATGAGCATATGTTTAATTAGTTTCTTTTATCAAATATTTTTCTTTTAATACTGCTTCAACAGGCTAATGACTGCAAGTAGTCAACATGGTCTTGGTCTTGTTGAAATTGAGACAAAACAGTTGGTGGTGGGATTAGGGTGGAAGATGGGTTTAGATTTAATATTTCAGCGTATCGCCTAGTTCTTTTATATCAACTCATGAATTTTAGTCATTTATTTTTTCATTGCAAGAAAGATGGATATTTATAAAAGACCATTCGACTTATTGGAGAGCCAAAGTCGAATGGATAAAACTGTATGGATCAATATGAACGTCGCATCAAGTCCGGGAGTTAACATTTCCTCGTTATCGTAATCAATCAAAAGAAGAAATATGAAGCAATAGCTTTCTCATTAACAGATGGAAATGTATTTTTTTCTACCTAATTATTATAGTGACGATAATATGTTTTGCTGTCCGTAATAAATGAATATTGTTGTATCAAATCTTCCAAATCTAGCTAACCATATAGGAGTACTTGTTTGGGCTCCATGATCTTTTGGGCCTCTCGAAGTTCTAACTATACAATTGTTTGAGCTCCATGGTCTTTTCGGCCTGTAAAGGTTTATAATTGGGATTTTTACCTACCTATACTGCATATGAAACCTTTTTATCCTCCCTAATTAAATTTTAACTTAATTATATGGTCATATACAATTTACCAGTTATATACAAGCTAGTCTCTATGTACATGCTTTGCACGTATATCTCTCGCTACAAGTAAGATAAGTTGAAAAGAAATTTCTTCCTATAACTTCATATAAAGACGCTTTTCCCCCTATTATGTCAATGTCACGAGCCTAAACCAACCCGTCGTGATAGCTCCTACCACTAGGCAAGCCGACTATTCAGACATTTCCAACACTTTAAATCTTGAAAGATACTAAAACAGTTTAAATAAAGGAAAATCTCTTAAAACAGGATAGAAAATCACAATTTAATACATAATTCTTTTCAAAATCGGGGTGTCCCTGAGTACATGAGCATCTACGAATTAACAAGGTCTAGTACACTGTCTGGAAGTAAAAACGAAATAAATAAACCGAAAGATAAGGGATGAGAGTCAAGGTCTGCAAACGCCAAGAAGCTACCTCGATGATCTCCGAAGGTCTGGCCTCTGCAAATCAACAATCGTCGAAATCGGAAGCACCTGGATCTGCACACGAGGTGCAGGGTATAGCATGAGTACAACCAACTCAATAAGTAACAAATTCAACCTTTGGACTAAAAGTAGTCACAAGTCCAATTATTACGGTCCACTTTCAACATTTAACAGTACAGAAAGTTACAGAAAATATAACAATAATATCTCAGATATTTGTATTCTACAAGTGGAGGTACAAGAAATTTAGACATGCTTTCAGATTTCACAACAAAATTTAACACAAAATAGGGCAGATCCAGCCCAAATGCAAGTAAGCAGGGCAAATCCAGCCCAAGTGTCATAACTGCTAGCATTACGCCCACTGTGGGTGTGCAGACTCTGGAGGGGATGAGCCAGCCCAAGCGCTATAATAAGCCAAATCTTGGCATCAATCAATAAAGCATGTTGCGGCGTGCAACTCGATCCCATAAATATCACTCATAATAGTCCCTCAACCCCACTCAGTCAATAACCTCTCCAGCCTCTCGGACTTACCAGAATTGTAACGACCCGATCGGCCGTTTTGAGCTCTAGCACGTCGTTCAGTGATTTAACGCCTTGAGTAGCTTCACTTTAGGTATTATGACTTGTACGTGTGGTCAGAATTGAATTTCGGGAAGTTTGGAATTGATTTGGAAAGAAAATTTTAATTTCGAAAGCTTTGAGTTGGAAAGATTGACTAAGATTCGAATTTTGAGTAAACGACCTCTGAATCAAAATTTGAAGGTTCCAATAGGTTCATATAATGAATTTGGACTTGGGCGTATGTTCGAGTCGAGTATCTGGTGACTCAGCAATATTTCGGTGCTTATTACGGAAGGTTGACATTTTGATGGTTTAAGAATACCCTAAGTTTGGGATGAAGTGGACCTTTTGATATCATGGTCGGATTCCGATTCCGGAAGTTAGAATAGGTCTGTGGTGTCATTTGTGACTTGTGTGCAAAATTTGGGGTCAATCGGATGTGATTTGATAGGTTTCGACGTCGGTTGTAGAAATTGGAAGTTTCAAAGTTCATTAGGCTTGAATCTATGTGTGATTGGTGTTTTGATGTTGTTTGAGGTGATTTAAGGGTTCGACTAAGTTCGTATTATGTTATAGGACATGTTGATATGTTTGGTTGATATCCCGAAAGCCTCGAGTGGGTTACGGGGTGGTTAACGGATCAAGTTTTGAACTTAAAGAATTTGATGAAATTGGCAGTTGCTGGCATAATCGTACCTGTGGAATGGGCACCGCAGATGCGAGCCCGCAGAAGTGAGAAGGAGACCGCAGAAGCGGTCAAGTAGGAAGCAGGTAGAGGTCACAGGTGCGAGGTCCTTTCCGCACCTGCGTGTCCGCAGATGCGGTGCATTTGGCGCAGAAGAGGGAATGAGTGGGGAGGCTGGTCCGCTGAAGTGGACGCTTTTGCAAAGATGCGCATCCGTAAAAGCGTTTGGTCGGCAAGAGTGAACTCCGCAGAAATGACTAGTGAACCGCAGATGCGAAAAATCGTCTGGGCAGAAAGTTCTTTTAAAAGCGGGATTTGGCCTATTTTCTTCTCATTTCGTCCATGAGAGCCGATTTTGGAGCACTTTTGGAGTGCCATCTTCACCAATTATAATGGGGTAAGTGATTTCTTCACATTGTGGGTTAAATACATGATTTTTATATGGATTCAAGCATGAAAATTGGTAAAAATTGTGAGATTTTTAAAGAAACCTAGAAATTGGTATTTTTGAATTTTTACCACGAAATTGGACATAGAATTTAGAATAAATTATATATTTGAGTTCGTGGTGTTATGGGTAAAGTTTATCTTCAAATATTTTCGGAACCCGGGCACGTTGGCCTCAGAGTTGATTTTATCGACTTTTCGAGCGAAATTGGAAATTGTTTAAATTGATTAATTGTGGGTATTAGAGTACGTTTTGATTGGTCTGCTTATTGTTTGACTAGTTTTGGACCGACAGACATTTGTCTGAGGTGTTGATAAGCCTTGGAGATGATTATGGGACTTCGAAGCGAGGTAAGTCTCATGTCTAACCTTGTGAGGGAGAAACTACTCCCTATGTGATATTTATTATTATGTGCAACTAGTTGTGAGTGCTATGTACGCACAAGGTGACGAGAGTCTGTACGTAGCTATAACATATTTATGTTCAGGTAGACCTAGGATCTTATTCTGTAATATTTAAATTATTTGAACTCATTCTGCTGGCTTAGCTAATCAAAGTTATAATTTAATTTGAATTTGAAATAAACGTATGTATAATAGGCAAAGCCTTGACACTTTGAATTTTGGGGCAATTTAATTGAGAAATAGTAACGATTATATTCATTTTATGCTCTTGTGTTGTATTGTAAACACGTGTCTCATAATTCGGTGAACTTATTTTCTTTTCTTGTGGAGAGGGCCGAACGCCTCGGCAGTATATAGGTGCATCTGTGGTTCGTGCCACTCGACCCTCGACAATGTACACATTATTCTGGATCGAGCCGAACGACCTTGGCATAATCGTGCGTTATATCGCTGGTAGTCCAAACATTCACAAGATTATCTTTTTGTTGATGCCCGACATAATATACGGTGTTCCTTATTTTTTTGATAATGGCACTTGATAATTTCTGAGCTATTAAGGCATGATACAAGATTGAGAAACTTGTACTTTAAAAGAAATAATTGGAAGGTTATGCACCTTACAGATTTATCTTGTTATTACCGTACGTTGTATATCTGCTTAAGTTTTATTATATTGCTTTATTTTACCTATAGTAAGTGTCGATACCGACCCCTCGTCACTACTCCTCCGGGGTTAGGCTAGATACTTACTAGGTACGCATTGATTTACGTACTCATGCTGCACTTCTGTACAACATGTGCAGGACTGACAAGTTTATTTGGTGATCATCCTGGCGCGTAGGCGCACCTGTTGAGGAGACTTTATGTGAGCTGCATTCCAGGCCACACATCGCAGTCCACCGAGTTTCCATTGTACTATTTATTTTATTTTGTCTTAGTATATTCGAGACATGCGTTGTATTAGTATTATTCTCTTTAGAAATTACTCATGCACTTGTGACACTGAGTTTTGGGATTTTTTGCTGGTCGATCGTTGTTGTAGATCACGTAGTTATAATCATTTTCCCCTGCAAATTCCATTTTATAGAGTTAAAGTAATGGAGATTATGATTTGGACAGTAATAAATAAGTAAGTAAATTGATGAATTAACGTTGGCTTGCCTGACGGCGACGTTCGGCGCCATCACGACCTATAGTGGATTTTGGGTCGTGACAGCTTGGTATCAGAGCGTTAGGTTCACTTAGGTCTCATGAGTCATGTGCAAGTCTAGTAGAGTCTTGCGGATCGGTACAGAGACGTCTGTACTTATCTTCGAGAGGCTAGGTGGCTATTAGGAGCACTTACCTTCTTGATTTCCTCATCGTGCAGTTTGATTCCATCGAGGCTTGTGCCTTTATTTCCTTCCTACTCAGTCTTATGCGATGCGAAACTCTAGTTATCAATTGGGCGTCAAGGAGTTGTAGTGGTACTGCAGATGTGGTGTAGGACATTTTTCCCTGCATATTCGGACAGGCTATTATTGTCGCCTTGCGGAAGGATGTTCTTTTGTTCCAGCTCAGTATCCATTTTTTCTATGGTTTCGAGACTGTACACGGATTGCTATGATGTATATGCGTTGTTGTCACATAATGTTGGTGTGATGGTGTAAAGACCCGGCTGGTCATTTCGAGAGTTTTAGCCCCGTTTTCTCCATTTCTACTACTTTTTGTGTTATTCAGCTATATTATGTTATATCGGGTTAGTTGGTTCCGGTCGGGGAGGAACTCGGAGTGAAATGAGACACTTAGTCTCATAATTGAAAAATTGAATTAGAAAAGTGGATCGGATACGGACCTATATGTAAACGATCTCGGATTTGAATTCTGACAATTCCAATAGCTCCGTGTGGTGATTTTGGGTTTAGGAGCATGTCCGAAATATTATTTGGAAGTCCGTAGAAGAATTAGGCTTGAAATGCCAAAAGTTTAATTTAGAGAAATTTGACCGAGGGGTTGACTTTTTGATATCGGGGTCGAAATCTGATTCTGAAAATTGGAATACCTCTGTTATATCATTTAGGACTTGTGTGCAAAATTTGAGATCAATCGGACGTGATTTGATAGGTTCAAGAGTCGTTTGTAGAAATTAGAAATTTCAAAGTTCATTAGGCTTGAATTGGGGTGTAATTCATGGTTTTAGCGTTGTTTGAGGTGATTTGAGGGTTTGACTAAGTCCGTATGATGTTTTAGGACTTGTTGGTATATTTGGTTGAGGTCTCGAGGGGCTCGGGTGAGTTTCGGATGGTTAACAGGTTGGATTTTGGACTTGGAACTCTGCTGGAATTTTTCTGATACACCATTTGGTTTCCTTCATCGCGTTCGCGAGTGGAGCCTCACGTTCGCGAAGAGGAACTGGGAGACTGGCAATATTTGCTCTTCGCGTTCGTGAATAGAAGCACGCATTCGCAAAAGGTGGACTGGGTGTGCATCGTGAACGCGAGAGGTGTTACGCATTCGCGAAGAAGAGAGGAAGCAGCCAAAGACCCCATGCAATTGGTCTACGCGTTCGCATAGGGGGTGTCGCGTTCGCGTAGTGAGGGGGAAAGAAGCATCGCGCTCGCATAGAAGGCATTGAGGCAGAGGCATTTTGTGCTTCGTGAACGCGAGGGTGATGTCGCATTTGCGAAGGAGGAATTTGGACGGGAGTTATTTTGTGCTTCGCGAATGTGAGGCACTGACCGCGTTCGCGAAGAAGAAAAGTCTGGGCAGTGAGTTTAAGTTCTGAAAATGGGACTTTGTCCCATTTTCAATTTTTGGCGATTTGGAGCTCGGAATTGAGGCGATTTTGGGTGATATTCAGAGGAAACAACGGGGTAAGTGTTCTTAACTCAATATTGGTTAAATTACCCGAATCCATGGTTGTTTTTATCATTTAATTGGTGAATTGAGTTGGAAAAATTTGGAAACCCTCTTGGTTTAAATTGAAGATTTGACGGTCGAGTTGGGGTCGGATTTTGGTAAAATTGGTATGGTTAGACTCGTGGTTGAATGGGCTTTCGAATTTTGTAACTTTTGTCGAGTTCCAAGGCATGGGACCCACAGGCGATTTATGAGCTAATTTTCGGATTTTTATGGAAAATTATTATTATCTTGTGAAATTAATTCCAATAAATTTTATTGACTGAAACGAATTATTTATGACCAGATTCGAGGCGTTTGGAGACCAATTCACGAGGGAAGGACATTGCAGAATAAGAATTTCGCGGTTTGAGGTAAGTAACGATTGTAAATTTAGTCCTGAGGGTATGAAACCCCGGATTTCGTATCATTCTACTATTTTGAAGTGACGCACATGCTAGGTGACGGGCGTGTGGGCGTGCACTGTTGGGGATTTGTGACTTGGTCTGTCCCGTAGCAACTGTAAAGTTGCATAATTTGTTGAAACCATTTGATACTTATATGTTTTAGAAAGAATTTCTGTAAATTGGGCTGAATGCCATGTTTGGGCGCCAATGCTGTTTGGATCCTTAGGGGCTATTTCTTACTATCCTCTCACTGTTTTTGATTGAAAATCTATACTCAATCATGTTTATACTTGTTTACAGCATAACTCAGTTTTATGACTCTATTTTGATGCATATAAATGTTTTGGGCCGAATGCCCTGTTTTACTGAAATGCCCGAGTGGCTTGAGATGTTTATGACTGAGTGAGACCGAGGGCCTGATTTGTGAGGATGAGTGTGGATCGGGGCTGCTCGCTTGCTGCATATTTATGACTGAGTGAGGCCGAGGGCCTGATTTGTGAGGATGAGTGTGGATCGGGGCTGCTCGCCTGCATTATACTTTATTATTATAGCACGTGAGTTGTCCGTGCAGATTATAGCGCTTGGGCTGAAGGAGCCCCTCCGGAGTCTGTACACACCCCCAGTGAGTGCAAGTACCTACTGAGTGCGAGTGCCGAGTGCTGAGTGACTGGGAGGCATGAGTGATTGTGAGGTATACTCGAGTGGCAAAAGTGATTGTGAGGTCTGCCTGAGTGGCACGAGTGACTGTGAGGTTTGCCCGAGGGGCTGTATATGAGTGATGTTTTGCCCGAGGGGCTGTTTATGATTTCATCATTTTGCTCACCTTTGCATTGAGCCTCTGATTGAAAAACTATTGAAAAATATCTTTAAATGATTTTACTGGAACTAGGTTTAAACGAGATGTTTTGATTCAAACCCTAATTTTAAAAGCATGTGGTATTTTACTGAGATTTCATGATATGAACTTTATATGCTTTATTGCTTGTCACTACTGCTCAGACTTTATTTATTGTTATTACTTACTGAGTTGGCGTACTCACGTTACTCCCTGCACTTTGTGTGCAGATTCAGGTGTAGCTGGACACGGTAGAGGTTATTGAGTGTTCTGGTTGCAGATTTTCTTGGAGATAGCAAGGTAGCTGTTTGGCGATCGCAGCCCCTGCTCTTCTCCCTCTTATCTTCCTCTAGTTGTATCTAGCTATTTTTCAGGCTGAGTTAGCCTTGATATTGTTAGACAGATTGTAGTAGATGCTCATGACTAGTGACACCCCGATGTCGGGCTTTTCTTTTCCGCACTTCTATTTTTCTTTGATTTGAACTCTTTAAATTGAGGTTTTATGTTAAATAACCTTTAAATTATCTTTGAAATGAAAACAAAAATCGGTTTGTTTTAGAAATAAGTCGGCTTGCCTAGTTCCATGATATGCACCATCACGACAGAGGTTAGTTTGGGTCGTGACAGATGGTAAGGTGCTCAATTATGTGTCGAGGTAGTAAATGGATCGAAAGGGGGATTTCTCAGTGCATGATTTAGAGGTTCAACATTTAATTCCAGAGGAGGAAAGGAAATCAGACTATAAATATCCAGGTTTGGTTGATAAAGTAACGAGACTTGATATTGTAAAGCGTGGTGGAATTTTCATTATGATGCGATGTCTCCGTCCTTGTTTGAACACATTATGGTTAACTGGTGTTACGGTCTTCTTGGAATTTTTGCCTTCGGGGTAAGTGTTGTGAAGTGGGGAAGGAGGGGCAGTTGCCAGAGATAGCGGTGTGCAGCGGTTTAGAACCGAATTGGTTTTTCTAATATTGATGGATCGGTAAAGATGATCTTCCAGGAGGTTTAGAGTTGGTGGCAATTCATTAGCTCCGGTGCTACAGATAGGGAGTTGGCATAAGGCAGCAGTTGGGCAGAAAAAATATGAGGGAAGACATGGTAGGAAGTGTCTCGCGATGATTGGAGTGCTAGCGGGTCAAGTAAGAGGAGTAGAGATTGAGAAGTTGCTTAAAGGAGATGGTTTAACCTAAGTAAGAGTGGCATATTAGCATATGGATTATGTGGTAGGATGTCCACATGCCTCGAGGAAGTGTGGAACTGTTTGGGAATCGTGACGGGAGGTGATTGGGTCTGCGGATTTTATTTGGAATGGCGGTTACTGTACAAGGGAAGATTTGAACATGGCAGAATGGAGTTTGCTTGAAATGAAGAGGGGTGGGGGTTCAATTATCGTTTCAAATGCAATATGACTTGAGTTCTGAAGGTATGGTTGAACTTTCAGTTGATGTCAATAGGGAAGGAGCAGACTTATACAACTGGTGGGCGAGCATGGACTCAGGAGAGTTTACTGATTTCATGGTAGTTGTACCTAGTGCAACGTCGTTGGAAGATGTCAGTAAGGAATTCCACATGTGGGTTATCTCTTATGTGCAAGTTAGCGGTAACGTGATGTCGATGATGCTTCAACGAAGAATATTACTTTCCACCCAATAAGGGGTCGAATATGTGATTGTGACTGGTGATTCAGAATGTTCATAAAAATCTTAACGAAAGACTTTGAGAAGTCTGGCGAGTTAACAGTGCGAGATCATGGTAATTGCGAAGGAGGAATCATTGTGGGCTCTGTATTATGTGATTTTAGCTTCAAGCTAAGTGAGGGAGCCCCATTGTCTATGATTGGATCACGTGGTTGTCTTCTTGTGCGGTTTCTGGTTATCGGTGTATTGGTGGGCTATTATGACTGATGAAAAACAAATCAGTGGTAATTCGAGCAAAGGATTTGAGGAATGTGTGCTATATTTGGCCTTATCAATTCATGTTCAGGTTTTTGGGAAGACTCAGAGTTTATGCTTCTTGTGTATGTGTATGTGTGTGTGTGTGTGGGGGGGGGAGGTTATGTACAAGGAAAAAGAATTTAGTCGGGTGCTTCTTTGATAGGGTGTTCACGTGCTAGCAGCGCACTAGAGTTTGGCTTATATTCGAGGCCAAGTCAGAGTGGGTGACTCTCAACAGTGGTTCTAGTGGGTTCAAGAATTCGAGTGCGGTGCCTAAGGACTTGGAAGGTTCTACGTTATCATTGGGTATACAATGCAGTATTGGAGAAAAGGAATAAATAGTTTCAAGCTCACGGAAGGTCTTACAAAATGGGTGTACCTGTTGGGGATGCCATTGTGCACGTAAGGAGGATATGAGATGAATCATGAGTAATGAGATGATGTGGTCTCGTGATGCGGGTCACTCGGATGAGTGCAGATTGAGTTCATTATATTTTGAATAGAGCTATTATTATTTCTAAGACAAGTTAAGAGTGAGCTGGAAGAAGTTGGCTCGATTGGTAATGGTTGAGTTAGCGTGATTGTGGCGACGATCAGTTCCTTCAGTGTGTGAAGTTATACATGTGATTTGTGGTTGTACATGCAGGCTCGGTAACCACCACAAGTTGGTTAATTTGTGGGGTATTTGATTCAAATGGCTTTGTGGTGTAAATGGATTCCGGAAGAGACATGACGATTTAGATCACGACTTGAGGTTTGTATTTTTTGTGATATGGAAATTCAGTTGCGTGTTGCATTGGTTCTTCTAAAATGAGCTAAGTGAAAGGCTTTCCAGCCAATGAAGTGTTAATTCTACTGGTAGTTCAGGAGCTATGATGAATTCTGGTATTCTCGCGTTGCGGCATGATAGGTGCAGTGAGCAGCATGGGAAATTTAAAGTTGAGGATCAAGGTTGCGGTTCGGTGATGATAAGAATTTCACGAGCTCGAATGAGTAGGAAAGTATTCAGATGTTTAAAATGAGCTGGCGTTATCTTAGTGTCGCCTGGGAATAGTGTTCTGTGGAAGAGTCATTGTGTATTGATTTGCGGATTGTGATTGCTTTACACAATTAGTACCGTCGGTGGTATGGGTGTGCAGACTTATCTACCTGAGTGGAAGGTTATGGGAGCGTACCCCACGAAGAGATTTGTATAAGTGTGACATGTTAGCCACTTGATTGTTAAGGATTAAAACCGAGTATGGAGGTGATGGTAATATCGCAAATGCGAGAGTTTATGCCTAAGAGGCATTCTATTCCCTGGGCTGTGGACTGTGTGAGTTTGTTCCAGATTTGACGGATGTTCTTATGTGTCATGGAAAGAGATTATTGTGGATCCTTGAAAGGTTATTAGCCCAGTATGCTTTGATCAGAATCGGTTTGAGGTCCGTCGGAGGATCTAAATGTGGATGTGTTCCCTACACCAGGACGAGTGTGTTCATTCAGCATAGCATTGCTTATGGAGGAGTCTTCGGGCATTGGATGTTATTTTCGTCGTCAGCTATTTCATGTAATACTCAATTGTGTCATGTGGGTTATGAGACAACTTGATTATTCGCACATGCGTTGAGGTCCCGCATAGCTGTAGTGTTATGTGAGTAGGATGGCTCTCGAGATGAAGACCATATATCACACCTTAGTTGTGCTTGGGTTTCGTAGCGTATGGCACTACCCGTCTCCCCAGGAATTGTATTATGCACTTGCCGTGCTTGTGGTCGATATTCAGATATTTCGTGAGTATAAGCGTTACGACTTGATGTGTGTTTTAATCTTGATTGTTATGTGCAGATCGGGTGGCACGTCGCCATAGGTATGTTGTGTGGATCAGGTGGCACGCCACCACGGGTATGTTATATAGATCGGGTTGCACGCCGCAACAGTGTCACATTGGACCGGGTTGCATGCCGCAACAGTGAGATGTTGAGCTTAGTTCCTTACACTTATTCTGTGTGCCTTATTTTCACCCCTGCGGTAAGTTCATAGCACCTATTCGGTCATTTTATTCGTTACGTGGGCTGGGTAATTCCCCGTCAGAGTCCGTTCTTCTTTATAAGTTATATTAGAGTTTGTAGCTTGTTGGCGCATTGTTGGTGTTTATATGAGATTTTGGTAGTGTTTGAGATTGCTATCGCCGTAACAACTTGTACTGGGTGAGACGAGGTGATTTAACCTGAAATCAGTGCAATCGGATTTATATAAGGCATATTAAAGAGCAAATATCGTTATTTAGTTCAGAATGAGGTAATGGTTCTTGTCAGGAGAAGAGACTCCATGAATTATTGATTCTGTAGGTGGTTATGAGTTTCTACACGTCCCTTTTGTCGTGGCAGTATTGCGAGAGTTGGAACATGATTTATATACGTCATGAGATGTATTGCGGGCATCAGATTTGTGAAATTTCAGCTATTATGTTAGGAGGATGTTATTATTGGGCATGTGAATTATGCAGGGCATGGTGTGAATTTAGCAAAAGGTGTCCGATCATGTTTTGGTACAGTGTGTGGAGATTGGTACGGTGTTCGTATGTTGGAATCAGGTCTTGTAAAGAAATTCGAAGGTTGGAATTTAGTTCTAAGGCTTATTAACTAAATAAAAGGGAAGACCTTCAGTCCGACTCGAGCTGAGTTGCCCAACTGGGTTGTGATGGCACAGATAGGTTCACAAGGTGTTAAACATTAATTTTGGACAACTCCGAGCAATCCTTAGCATGTTCGAGGACGAATGTATGTTTAAGTGGGGGGAGAATGTAACGACCCGGCCGGTTGTTTTGAGCTCTAGTGCGTCTTTCAGTGGTTTGAGGCCTTGAGTAGCTTCACTTCAGGTATTACGACTTGTACGTGTGGTCGGAATTAAATTTTGGAAAGTTTGGGATTGATTTGGAAAGAAAATTTTAATTTCGAAAGCTTTGAGTTAGAAGAATTGACTAAGGTTCCACTTTTGAGTAAACGACCTCGGAATCGAGATTTGAAGGTTCCAATAAGTTTGTATGATGAATTCAGACTTGGGCGTATGTTCGGTTTGAGTATCAGGTGGCCTGAGAATATTTCGACGCTTATTACGGAAGGTTGGCATTTTGAAGGTTTAAGAATTCCCTAAGTTTGGGATGAAGTGAACATTTTGATATCGGGGTTGGATTCTGCTTCCGGAAATTGGAGTAGGTCTGTGGTGTCATTTGTGACTTGTGTGCAAAATTTGGGATCAATCGGATGTGATTTGATAGGTTTCGGCGTCGGTTGTAGAAATTAGAAGTTTCAAAGTTCTTTAGGCTTGAATTTATGTGTGATTCATGTTTTGATGTTGTTTGAGGTGATTTGAGGGTTCGACTAAGTTCGTATTATGTTATAGGACGTGCTGGTAAGTTTGGTTGAGGTCCCGGAGGCCTCGGGTGGATTTTGGGTAGTTAACGGATCAAATTTTGAACTTAAAGAATTTGCTGAAGTTGGCAGCTGCTAGTGTAATCACACCTGCAGAGTGGGCACCGCAGATGCGAGCCCGCAGAAGCCAGAAGGAGGCTACAGAAGCGGGCAAGTAGGAAGCAGGCAGAGGTCTCAGGTGCGAGGTCCTTTCCGTACGCAGATGCGGTGTATTTGGCGCATAAGCGGGAATGAGTGGGGAGGCTGGTCCGCAGAAGCAGACACTTTTGCGCAAATGCGCACCAATTGATACCGCAGAAGTGGTTGGTCGGCAAGAGTGAACTCCACATAAGCGGATGGTAAACTGCAGAAGCGGTGCCGCAGAAGCGGCTAGTGAACCGCAGATGCGAAAAATCGTCTAGGCAGAAGGTTCTTTTAAGAACGGCATTTGGCCCATTTTCTTCTCATTTCATCTATGAGAGCCGATTTTGGAGCACTTTTGGAGTGCCATCTTCATCAATTATATTGGGGTAAGTGATTTCTTCACATTGTGGGTTATATATGGATTCAGGCATGAAAATTGGTAGAAATTGTAAGATTTTGAAAGAAACCTAGAAATTGGTATTTTGGATTTTTACCACGAAATTGGACATGGCATTTGGAATAAATCATATATTTGAGTTCGTGGTGTTATGGATAAAGTTTATCTTCGAAAACGTTCGGAACCCGGGCACGTGGGTCCGAGGGTTAATTTTATCGACTTTTCGAGCGAAATTGGGAATTGTTTAAATTGATTAATTGTGGGTATTAGAGTATATTTTGATTGGTCTGCTTATTGTTTGACTAGTTTTGGACCGACATGCATTGGTCTGAGGTGTTGAGAGGCCTTGGAGCCGGTTATGGGACTTCGGAGCGAGGTAAGTCTCATATCTAACTTGTGAGGGAGAAACTACCCCTAGGTGATATTTATTTATTGTTATGTGCAACTAGTTGTGGGTGCTACGTACGCACGAGGTAACGAGAGTCCGTACGTAGCTATAACATGTTTATGTCCGGGTAGACCTTGGATAGTAATATTTAAATTATTTGAACTCATTCTACTAGCTTAGCTAATCAAAGTTATAATTTAATTTGAATTTGAAATAAACGTATGTATAATTGGCCAAGCCTTGACACTTTGAATTGTGGGGGAAGTTAATTGAGAAATGGTAACGATTATATTCATTTTATGCTCATGTGTCGTATTGTAAACACGTGTCTCGTAATTCAATGAATTTCTTTCCTTTTCTTGTGGAGCGTCCCGAACACCTCAGCAGTATATAGGTGCATCTATGGTTCATGCCGTTCGACCCTCGACAGTGTACACATTATTCTGGATCGGGCGGAACGACCTTGGCATAATCGTGCGTTATATCGTTGGTAGTCCGAATATTCACAAGATTATCTTTCTGCTGATGCCCGACTTAATATACGGTGTTCCTTATTTATTTGATAATGGCACTTGAAATTTTTTGAGCCATTAAGGCAGGATACAAGATTGAGAAACTTATACTTTAAAAGAAATAATTAGAAGGTTATGCACCTTATAGATTTATCTTGTTATTGTCGTACGCTGTATATCTGTTTAAGTTTTATTATATTGCTTTATTTGACCTATAGTAAGTGTCGATGTCGACCCCTCATCACTACTTCCTCGGAGTTAGGCTAGATACTTACTGGGTACGCGTTGATTTAAGTACTCATGCTGCACTTCTGCACAACATGTGCAGGAACTGACAAGTTCATTTGGTGATCATCCTGATGCATAGACGCACCCGTTGAGGAGACTTTATGTGAGCTGCATTCTAGGCCACGCATCGCGGTCCATCGAAACTCCATTGTACTATTTATTTTATTCTGTCTTATTATATTTGGGACATGCGTTGTATTAAAATTATACTCCTTAGAAATTGCTCATGCACTTGTGACACCGGGTTTTGGAGGGTTTTTGCTGGTCGATCGTTATTGTAGATCACGTAGTTATAATCATGTTTCCTCTACAAATTCCATTTTATACTGTTAAAGTAATGGAGATTATGATCTTGAGAATAATAAATGGGTAAATAAATTGATGAATTAACGTTGGCTTGCCTGACGGCGGCGTTAGGCGCCATCACGACCTATAGTAGATTTTGGGTCATGACAAGAATCATGATAATTGGCCCACAATGATGATATGATATAACTTGTATAGACAACAGAGACTGAGTCATAATATGCAAGTTATAACTGTGACTGAGTACAAATTGACAGATTAAGCAATTAGTTCTACAACAAAGAATGACCATTGTGGGTCCCAATAGTGCCATCATATAGCCTAATCAGGGTTTCTAAGATGACTGGCAGCTCAATAGATCTACCACGTAGTGAAAGTATGGGTAACAATAAGATTTAACAACTATTAGTTCCATGAAATCGATCAAGTCACAATTCTGATGGTGCACGCCTAAATGCCCGTCACTTAGCACATGCGTCACCTCAACACCAATCACATAATACGAAATTCGGGGCTTCACACCCTCAGAACCAAGCTTAGAAGTGTTACTTACCTCAACCGTGCAAATCTCTTGTAACACCCCGTACATTTGGACTAGGTGTGGATATGTTAAATGGGTATTAATTTGATATTTTAGACATGTGAAGTCCTATCGAGATGAGTATGGGTGGAAATAGTTGTTTTGGAATCAAGACGGAGAGTGAGGAGCATAAGATCCGATAAAATCGACTAAGTTTATGGAAGGTTTGTCTTCCATTAGGATTTCATGAAAATAGGTAAGGAATTTGGGAAAACACAAAACATAAACATTGTAGCCCTTTGAAATAGTTTTCCAATGATATATTGTAGAGACCTGAGTAAAATGTTATGTTTGTTTTACTAGACAATGTGCGGTATGTGCGCCCAAGTGCGTACCCAGATGGTCTCGTGCGCGGCCGCGCACTTGTGGCTGTGCTACTTCCCTACTGTGCCCCCAGGTGCGCTGTTGGGCCTTTAGGTACGCGGGAGCATACCCGGGGGGTCATTTTTAAAGCCCTACTTCGTCCCCTACACGCCAAAACACAAAAACATGCTTTAGAAAGGGAAGCTCTCAAGAACCTAACTCCTCAAAGGTCCCTCCACCATCCAAGGTAAGTTATAATGGTGATTCTATGTTGATTTCAATTCTCCAATACCTTATTAAGATGGGTAAACCCTTCAAATCATTAGATATTCGATCGGGACATCAGTTTTGAGAGAAGAAACCCTAGAACTCGAATTCAAGAGGATTGAACGTCAAAAATTAATATTTTCACCCTCTAATTGATTATAGCATTAGATTAATGACTATAGACTCTAAGTTCATGAGATATGAGTTGATGGATTTGATAGAAAATCATGAATGATTATAGGTTTGGGTTGTTGATTGTTGATTATTGATTAAGGGTGTTGTTTATCTTATGGATGATGAAGAATGGTATTGATTATAGCAAGTTGAGATTTTAGAATTTTCTAGGAGTAAGAGAATGGGATGGTGGGTTGTAGAAACACCATTAATGAGGGGTATGAGGCTTTACGCCCATAAGGTGTTTGCTAAAATGCCTAAGTGACCAAAACATGAGTATTATTGCTAATATGGAATCCTTTTGACTTGTATTGATATAAATTAAAGTAGAAAGGGTTGGCGAATGTTGTATTACGCTCAAGAGCAGGAAGTTAAGGTATGTGAGGCTAAATCTCTATGTTTGGGAATGTTAATGATTCTCCCTACACTACATTTCTTTTACAACGTTACTACTTGCCTCAGAAATATAGTTAAGCCTAGTTCCTTGAATAATTGCAGAACTTCTATTATCTAGCTTCATAACTCATTCATGACTTTCATTCTGAACGTTGTGAGCTCAGTGTGTAATCAATATAGACTTGGGTTTTATGCCCATGAGTCTCAGTCTAGATTACTCAGCATGTCATAAACAATTGAAGTTTCAGTTTTCATAATTAGTTCAAGAATATATGTCTCAGTCTAGTCCCATTCAGTATTCCAGTATAATGTAAATATGATTCAGTATTTTAGCATCACATATTGCAGTATGATTCTCAATTCCTGAATTTAAATCCTTGAATGTTGAACACCTGTAATTGGGCCTGAGGCCGTAGTTGATATGATTTATGCATATTTGGGCCTGAGGCCATAGTTTATGCTTTATATATGTTTGGGTCCGAGGCCGTAGTTTATTCTTTATGCATTTTTTGAAATGAGGCCGTAGTTATGTATACGTATACTTGGTCCTGAGGCCTTTGCTTGTGCACATATATATTGGGCCCGAGGCCATAGTTTATTAAGATAAACAGGTTGTTCATTATTCAGAAGAAGGAGTATTCATATCCTTACTTCCTTTGTTCAATTATGAGTTATCGATTATCATTTCAGTTATCAGTTATCAGTTCTCAATGCAGTTTGAGTTTCAGCAGTTTTCATTTCCATTATCAGTTATCGGTTCTCTATTATCGGCTCAGTTTTAGTTTCAGCATTTACAGTTCTTTCTTTCAGTTTCTTTACATACCAGTGCAATTCAAATGTACCGACGTCTCTTTTTGCCCAGGGCCTATATCTCACGATGTAGGTAATGATTTACAGTTTGATGATTCAGAGCGCTAGAATTATCGTACCAGCTATTTGGTGATCCCCAGTTCTTTCGGGGCATCATCATTACCTTACACTCTTCAATATTTTTAGACAGTCAGTGTTTTCAGTACTTTATTAGAGGCTTCGTAGACTAGAGTAACAGTTAGACAGAGTCGCAGGCTTTTCATGTTAAGCTATGTTGGCTATAAATATGTTTCAGAATTATATTAGTACTTCCGCACTTTGACTTATATCATTCAGACTTTCAGTATATCAGCATGTGCTAGTTTATATTCTGCATTTAGTATGTTATGATATCACATGTTGATTCAGCCAGCTAGTTGGTTCGCTCGATCACATGTAGTTAGGCACTCGGTGTCGTGTTACGTCCATGCCTAGGTTCGGGATGTGACATCTCTACTCCAACACACCCTTGCCTCGCGAATCGATCTCCAAATGCCTCGAATCTAGCCACAAATAGTTTGATACAATCAACACGAGCTAAAGGAATAAATTCCATATGAAATTACTAAGCTTTTTAATTAAAAGTCAAAAGTCCACTCAAAAGCCGCCCCCCGGGCCCATGTCTCGAAATCCGATAAGAGTCATAAAATCTGAAAGCCAAACCAACCGCGAGTCCAACCATACCAAATTTACCAAAATTCGAGACCAAATCGCCACCCAAAACCCCAAATCTAACTCTCCAAACCCCTAGCCTCAAGTTCCCAAATTTCAACTTAAATACATACAAACTAGGTGAGAAATTCAACGGGGAAACATAATTATTGAATAAATTTAACCACAAGTGACTTACCTCAATAAATACCTTGAAATTCCTTTCACAAATCGCCAAATCCTGAGCTTGAAATGTTTCAAATGAAGAAAATCTCGGAAACCCTCAAATTTAAACACTGCCCAAGCTTTTCCGCACCTGCGGAGCCTGGGCTCGCACCTGCGCTCCCGCTTTTGCGGAGACAAACTCGCCTCTGCGAAACTCACTTAACATCTGACCAAACGCACCTGCGGTCTTAACTTCGCACCTGTGGGATTGCATCTGCGAACTATTCCTCACTTATGCTACTCCCATGTTGCCCGTCCAAATCTGCTTCTGCGGTCGACCTCGCATAGATGCGCATTTGCATCTGCGGAAACATTTTCGCGCCTATGACCCCTAGTGTCTTTCCTCCTCTCACAGCTGTTCAAGCTTAGCCACTTCTCCGGCTCTGCACCTGCGGCCAATCCCACCGCAGGTGCGATGACACCAGATCTGCTGCACCTCAGTATAACACTTAAGCCAAATTCGATCTGTTAACCATCCGAAATTAACCCGAGGCCTCCGGGACCTCAACCAATTATACCATCAAGTCCTAAAACACGATACGAACTTAGTCGAGACTTCAAATCACATAAAAAACACGAATCGCACCCCAATTCAAGCCTATTGAAACTAAGGAAATTCCAAATTCTACAAACGATGCCGAAACCTATCAAATCACGTCCGATTGACCACAAATTTTGCGCAAAAGACACAAATGACGCCACCGACCTACTCCAACTCCCAGAACTCTAATCCAAGACCGATAACCATAAAGTCCACTCTCAGTCAAACTTCCAAATTTTCAACTTCCGTCATTTCAAGCCTAATTCAACTACGGACCTCCATATCACAATCCGGACACACTCCTAAATCCAAAATCACCCAACGAAGCTAACAGAACCATCAAAACTCCAATCTGGAGTCGTTTACATATAAGTCAATATCCGGTCAACCTTTCCAACTTAAGCTTCCAACCTTGAGACTAAGTGTCTCAATTCATTCCGAAACCTCTCCGGACCCGAATCAACTTCCCCGGCAAGTCACATAACAAATATTAAGCAGGGAATGAATAGTAAATGGGAGAACGGGGCTATAACTCTCAAAATGACCAAGCGGGTCATTACAGTCAAGAAGGTGTCGCTTTACCCAAACCCCACTTGTGAAATTTCACCGGGTTGTTATTGTTGTTGTTGGTGTTGTTGTATTGTCACGACCCAAAATCCATTAAGGTCATGATGGCGCCGGATACCACTATCAGGCAAACCAACAATAAATACTAAATTGGGTTCTCATTTTTTATTACTTTTGAAATCATATTTTCCTTTAATATACATAGTAAAGAATGGGGATTTACAAAGTAAATAATAATACTTTTAACAAATTCAATACAGAAAAACCCATAATCCTCCCAAAATCCGGTGTCACAAGTGCATGAGCATTTACTAGAAATATAAAATAAAATACAGCAACTGTTTGGAATACAAATTAGACAGAAAAAATATAAATAACTCTGAAGGAGACTCTACTGGCTGCGGATCGTAATATAGAATATAGCTCACCTAAGTATCCGTATTAACCACACCTCTACGCTCACAAGACCGCTAGACATATACGTACCTGCCCACATCTCGGAACCCCGACAAAACTCACAAAATCCGACAACCCAACCACTTACGAGTTCAACCATACTAATTTCACTCAAACCCAATTCTGAATCGGCATTCAAAACTCGAGAATTCATTTTTATGAATTTATAGAAATTTCCTTCGATTTTCCCTTGGAGATTCGATAATCATACACCACAAATGAAGATTAATTCAAGAAATATAATTACAAGGGAGTCAAGAACACCTACTCCAAGTTATGTGAAAAACTTCCTCTCCAAAATCGCCCAAACCGAGCTCCAAAATCCGAAAATGACTAAAAATAGCGAAATCCCGAATTTATGCTTCTGCCCAGTGACTTCTGCATCTACGGACAAGAGGTCGTATCTGCGCCTCTCGCTTCTGCGAAATTCTTCCACACCTGCGGCTCTTGCCGCTTCTGCGGCTACTGACCTCGCACCTGCGCCATCGCAGGTACGCAAGCCCTTTCCGCTCCTGCGGTTCTCAGCAGCCTTGGCCCATTCCGCTTCTGCGAGCCATTCTCCGCACCTGCGGCCCTCTTCACGAAGGTGCGGTTACACCAGATGCCCAGCTGCTTTAGCTCTTTCTCAAATTCCAAATTCGATCCATTAATCGCCTGAAATCCACCTGAGGCCCCCGGGACCCAAACCAAACATACTAACATGTCCTAAAACACATTACGAACTTAGTCGAGCCTTTAGATCACATCAAACAATGCTAAAAACACGAATTACCCTTCAATTCAAACTTAATGAACTTTGAAACTTCAACTTCTACAATCGATGCTGAAACCTATCAAATCACGTCCAATTGATCTCAAATTTTGCACACAAGTCACATTTGACATTACAGACCTACTCCAACTTCCGGAATCAGAATCCGACTCCAATATCCAAAAGTCCACACCGCCGGTCAAACTTCTCAAAAACCTTCAAATTCCCACTTTCACCAAATGACCTCAAAATGACTTACGGACCTCCAAATCCACTTCCGGACGCGCTCCCAATACCAAAATCACCATACAGAGCTATTCCCAAACTCAGAATCCCAAATGGATATCGATATCATTGAAATTCACTTCAACCCAAATTTTATGAAATTCTTCCAAAATGCCAACTTCCATAATAGGCGCCGGAATGCTCCTGGTTATCCAAAACCCGCTACGGGCATGCGCCCAAGTCCAAAATTATCATACAAACCTGTTGAAACCTTCAAATCCCGATTCCGAGGTTGTTTACTCAAAAATCATACTTTAGTCAATTCCTCCAACTTAAGGCTTCCGAAATTAGAATTTTCTTTCCAAATCGACTCCAAACTTTTCAAAATTAAATTCCGACCACTCGTACAAGTCGTAATACCAGAAGTGAAGCTACTCATGGCCTCAAACCACCGAATGACGTGCTAGAGTTCAAAACGACCGGTCAGGTCATTACATTCTCTCCCACTTAAACATACGTCCGTCCTCGAACGTGCTAAGAACTGTTCTAGAGTTGTACAAAATTACTGTTTAACACCTAGTACACCTACCCGTGCCATCTCCATCCCAGTTTGGCACCTAGGCTCAGGTCGGACGGAAGGTCCTCCCTTTTTATTCAATCAATAAGCCTTAGGACCAATTCTAACCTCCGAATTTCTTTATCATATCTTATTCTAACATATGAACACCGTATCAATCACTACACACTGTGCTAAAACATGATTGTGCGTCTATGCAAAAATCACACCACGCACCACATAACTCATTTGCCCAAGGCAACATCCTCCAACCATAATAACTGGAATTTCACGAACCTGATCTTGCAATACACCTCATAATACAAATAAGCCCGATTTCAACCCTCACAATACTGCCATGACAGAGAATATGTGTAGAAATTCATAACCACCTGCTGAATCAATCAAATCATGGAGTCGCCCCTCCTGACAAGGACCATTACCTTATTCTAAACTGAATAGCGATATTTGTTCCTTATTATACCTTATATAAATCTTATTATACTGATTTCAGGTCCAATAATCTCGTCTCACCCAGTATAAGCTACACATGCAATAATCCACCTCAAACCCTAGCCCAGATCTCGTATAACGCCAACAATGCGCCAATAGGTAACAAACTTAAATGTGATACATAGGGAAAAGAGAACTCTGGAATGAAACTTCCCAGTCTGCGTAATACATAAAATGGTCGACCATATGATATGAACTCTCCTTAGTGAATGAAAAATAAAATACATAGAAATAAATATATGGAACCGTACCCAAGATCTCACTGTTTCGACGTGCAACCCGATTCATCACGACTCTGTTGTGGCATGCAACCCGATCCAAACATTATATACATGTGGTAACATGCCACCCGATCCTCACATAACAATCAAGAAGAAAACACACATCAAGTCACAATGCTTACACTTACGAAATACATGAATATTGATTACAAGCACGCCAGTGCATAATACAAATCTTAAGAAGGAGAATAGCGTCACACACTACAAAACTCAAGCACAACTAAGGTGCAACAAATGATCCGCATCTCGGGAGTTATCCTACTCATATAACACCGTAAGCTACACGGGCCTCAACACACATGCGAATAATCAAGCCATCTCACAACCCACGTGGCATAATATAGGCTACACGGAATAACTGACGGCGGAAATAACATCCAATGCTCGACAACACCTTAGTAAGGAATGTTATGACGAATGGATAAATCCGACCTTATACTAAGCACATATTCACATTGGTCCAACCAACGGACCTCAAAACGATTCTGATAATACCATACTGGGCTAATAACCTTTCAAAGATCCACAGTAACCCTTTTTCTCATGACACATAAGAACAACCGTCAAATCCGAAACAAATTTCCACAGTCCACAACCAAATGAACCGAACGCCCTTCAGGCATCAATTATCACATTAGTGCTAGTACCAAAATTTCCATACTTGGTTTTACATCTTTAATCAATCAAGTGACTACATGTTACACTTATACAACCTTCCTGTGGGATACACTCCCACAACCTTCCGCACCAAGTAACAAGCCTGCACGTCCATACCACCGGCCATACTAATGCTATAAAGAAAATCAGTAATCTGCGATTAGTATGTAAAGCCTCTTACACATAACACCGATCTTAGATGGCACTAAAGACAATACCAGCTTACTTTAACCATCTGAATCCTTTCCTGCTTATCCGATTTCCTGATACTCTTGTCTACACTGAACCGCAACCTTGATCCTCAACTTCCAATTCCCATGCCATTCACTGCACCTAACATACCAATACGTGAGAATACAAGAATTCCATCCTGACTCCTGATCCACTAATACACTAAACACTCCATCGCATAACAATTTGCTTTTTACTTAAACTCACTTCAGGAGAACCATTGCAAGAAGCGACTGAATTCCCATAACCGTAGAAAATAAAATCCTCAAGTAGTGGTCTAAACCACCATAACTCTTCCAGGATCCATATACACATAACATGCTATAATACTCGAACGCATTCAAATAAAATCAGTTACGTCGGCCGTCAAGCCTCGCACGTACCACCATAAATCACATGTATAACTTAACACGCTGAAGGAACTGATCATTGCCACTATCATACCAATTCAACCATTGCTAACTGATCCGACTGCTTCACATTTTACCCTAGACTTTCCTTAGAAATAACAATAGATCCATTCCAATCATCATGAACCGAAATTCGCACTCATCCTGAGTGACCTTATTTCACGAGACCACGTTGTCTCCAAACCCACAAACCATCTCATACCCTCCTTGTGCGCATGTTTGCATTTTGAACTAGTACACCCATTGTGATAATTCCTCTATGAATCCGAAGTCATTTTCTTCCATTTCTCCGATGCTACACCACAACCCGAAGATAACGTAGAATACTCCAAGCCCCTTTCATAATCTGCTGTAAAAAGCTCGTTATTTAACCATACTACGGACTCGAGATCCTTAGGAACCACACTTAACTTTTTTGAATCCACTAAAACCGTTATTGAGAGTCACTCACTCTGACTTAGTCTCATCTATAATCAAAACTCCAAAGCCTTGCTAGCACGTGAACACCTTCTCAAAGAAACATCCGGCTGACTTGCTTTTCCCTGTACATTACATCTACACGACCCCCGAGTCTTCTTAAAATTGAACATGAACCAATGAAGCCCAAATATAACACACATTCCTCCAATCCTTTGCTCAAACTACCACTGATGTTTTCTTTCCTTAGTCGTAATAACTCACCAGTGTGCCGATAGCCAGAAACCTCACAAGTAGATAATCATGCAATCCAATCATAGACGGTAGGGCTCTCCCACTTAGTTTGAAGCTACCATTACATAACTCTGGAACCCACCAAGACTCCTTGTCCCCCATTGACACAATCTCGCATAATCAACCCACCAAATTCCTCGAAATACTTATGTTACATATTTCATGAACATTCTGAATTACTAGCCACATTCACATATTCGACCTCTTACTGGATAGCTTGTAACAATTCTTTGTAGAAGCTCCATCAATACCACCCAACCGCTAACCTGATCATAGGAGATATCCCACCTGTGAAAATTCCATGCCGACATCCTCCAACAACACTGCATCGAGTACTATTACCACTAAACTGACAAATCATCCCGAGCCCCTGCTCGTTTACCAGTTGTACAAGTCCATTCACTCCCCGTTGATATCAACTAAAGGTGCAACGATACATTCCAATCCAAAGTCATGTTGCATCCTTCTTTATATTAAGCAACTCCCTCCTATCGTATGCAATCCTCTTCAATATAGTAGCCAATATTCTAAATTAATCACTCTAAACTTTCCTCAAGACGTGTTGTTATCCTACCACGTAACCCATATGCTACCTTGCCACTCTCCCACTTTGGTCAAACCCTCTCCTTTAAGCAACTACTCGACTTCTGTTTCTCACACTTGGCCTTCTAGGAACTTAACCACCACAAGACACCTCCCACATGTCCTTCCTCATCCTCCGCTGCCCAGTTGTTTCCTTAACTCAAAATCTGTCTCTGTAGCACTTGAATGAATAGATCGCTACTAGCTTTAAACCTCTCCGAAGATCATCCTTCTCGAGCCATCAACACTAGGAACACCGATTCGATCCTGAACCACTGCACACCATGATTTCTAACAACTGCTTCCCCGACACCAATTCCTAACACCCCGCCGTGAAGGCGAGTTGAAGAAAACTATAACACCGGCGAACCTTAACGCATTTAACAAGGCGATGAAACCACATCATAATTGAGAACTCTACCGCGCTCGAAAATATCAAGCCTCATTACTCCATCAACCCCAAACCTGAACATTCATAGTACGATTACCTTTACTTTGCTGGGATTAAACGCCGAACCTCTACATCATGTACTGAGAAAAACCTTCTTTCAAGTCGTTCACTACGCCGGCACATAAACGAGCACCCCACAATTACATCAGTTCCGCGAGATAATAACTCATGAACATCGTAGCAACCTGTGCATAGCCTCAAAACCATCAGAAATATAGCTACTGAGCTGAAATGACAGAACATCATTCTGCAAGGCAACGACAATAGTCCAATCAATTATGCATGGAGAAACATCCTGCACCGCATCTGTAGTACCATTACAATTCCTCAATTCCCGATTTATAACAAGCATTTCACGTCGCACAAGATTGAATAGGAAAGAAACAAAGGCATAAGCCTCAAAGGAATTAAATCGCACGATGAGGAATCAAGAAGGGAAGTGCTCCTAACAGCCCTGTAGCCTCTCGAAGATAGGTACAAATGTCTCCGTACCGATCTGCAAGACTCTACTAGATTGCTTATGACTCGTGAGACCTAAGTGAACCTAGTGCTCTGATACCATGTTGTCACGATCCAAAATCCATTAAGGTCGTGATGGCGCCGGGCACCACTGTCAGGAAAGTCAACAATAAATACTAAATTGGGTTCTCATAATTTATTACTTTTAAAATCATATTTTCCTTTAATATACATAGTAAAGAATGGGGATTTACACAGTAAATAATAATATTTTTAACAAATTCAATACAGAACCACCCATAATCCTCCCAAAATTCGGTGTCACAAGTGCATGAGCATTTACTAGGATTATAAATTAAAATACAGCAGCTGTCCGGAATACAAATTAGACAGGAAATATATAAATAACTCTGAAGGAGACTCTACTGGTTGTGGATCGTAATATAGAATGCAGCTCACCTAAGTCTCCGCATTAACCACACATCTGTGCCCACAAGGCCGCTAGACATATACGTATATGCACAAAAATGTACAGTAAGTGTAGCATGAGTACGTAAATAACGTGTACCCTGTAAGTATCAAGCCTAATCTCGAAGAGGTAGAGACGAGATGGTCGACTTTGACACTAACTAAGGGTCAATAATAATAATTGAAATAAAATATGAAATTATTTAAATCAACATGATTCATAGAGCTAACAATAATCTTATTTAACCAACAAAGATAATTAAATTCCTTCAAATGCAATAATTTATAATCTATTAATTATATTCACAAGCTGCAATTAAAATATCAAGGTATCGTATAATTATTATTATTTTTAGGCACGATTTCTGCCGAGGTCATACGGCCCGATCCAGAGTGTCGTGTACACTGCCGAGGGACGTGCGACGCGATCCATAGATGCATCTATACTGCCAAGGCATTAGGCCCGCTCCACAAGAAAGGAGGATATTTTATTATGTACCTCCGGAATGAGAGTATTTATTATAAGATTAATTCGAGTAATTTAAACAGAAAATTAAGTATATAAGATTCCCATCTTTTACTATCTTTCCCTAATAATTCACAATATCTATTACAAATAATTTAATTAAATAAAAAATATAATTTAAACACGTAATTCATGATTTGAATCCTAAACTATTCGGATTTTAGCATAAATAGTAGTTACGTTCGGACTCTCGTCACCTCGTGCGTACGTAGCCCGCCACACTTAGCAACAACTATTAATTTAATCACCTATGGGGTAATTTTCCCCTCACAAGATTAGACAAGAGACTTACCTTGCTCCGAAGCTCCATAGCCCGCTCCAACGCCACTCTAATACCTCAAATCGATGCTTGTCGATCCAAAACTATGCAAACAATGTGCAAATTAATCAAAATGTATTATAATATCCATTGTTAATAAATTTCAACAAATTTCCAATTTCGCTCGAAAAGTTGGCAGTGGGACCCATATCTCGGAACCCGACGAAACTCACAAAATCCGATAACCCAATTACTTACGAGTTCAACCATACTAATTTCACTCAAACCCGACTCTGAATCGACATTCAAAGCTCAAGAATTCAGTTTTATGAATTTATAGAAATTTCCTTCGATTTTCCCTTGAAGATTTGATAATCACATACCAAAAATGAAGATTAATTTAACAAATATAATTACAAGGGAGTCAAGAACACTTACTCCAAGTTGTGTAAAAAAATTCCTCTCCAAAATCGCCCAAACCGAGTTCCAAAATTCGAAAATGACTAAAAATACCATCCTCATCTACGGACAAAAGGTCGTATCTGCGCTTCTCGTTTCTGCAAAATTCTTCCGCACCTGTGGCTTTTGCGGCTTCTGCGGCTAATGACCTCGCACCTGCGCCATCGCAGGTGCGCAAGCCCTTTCCGCTCCTGCGGTTCTCTGCAGCCTTGGCCCATTTCGCTTCTACGAACCATTCACCTCACCTGCGGCCCTCTTCACGCAGGTGCGGTTACACCAGATTTCCAGCTGCTTCAGCTCTTCCTCAAATTCCAAATTCGATCCGTTAATCGCCCGGAATCCCAAACGCACATCGATAACATTGAAATTCACTTCAACCCAAATTTTATGAAATTCTTCCAAAATGCCAACTTCCATAATAGGCACCGGAATGCTCCCGGGTCATCCAAAACCCCCTCCGGGCATACGCCCAAGTCCAAAATTATCATACGAACCTGTTTGAACCTTCAAATCCCGATTTCGAGATTGTTTGCTCAAAAATAATTCTTTAGTCAATTCCTCCAATTTAAGGCTTCCGAAATAATAATTATTTTTCCAAATCGACTCCAAACTTCCCGAAATTAAATTCCGACCATGCGTACAAGTCGTAATACCCGAAGTGAAGTTACTCATGGCCTCAAACCGCCGAATAACGTGCTGAGTTCAAAATGACCGGTCGGATCGTTACATGTATCTTATGACAAGGAACTTCTATGGTGAAGGGCTATTTGTTGCTAAGTATTTAAGTATTCTTCCTAATAATACTATAATAGTTGGTAGTATCATCTCTAGCGAAGTCAAAATTAAGATACGTTTTGCTTTCATCAGAGAACTTGACAATCAATATTTCATTTAACTTAACGACATATTGTGCTAGCTAAGATTATTTTTTTCATCATATTTTTTGCACAAAAGTTTATTTGATGATAGAAATATTTTTATTTATTAAGCAATGCGTTCATTTTTTTTCCATATAATTTATTCTTAAATATGTGTTCATTTTTTTCCATATAGTTTATTCTTAAATACTATAAGCAGTAAATAAAAACTTCTATATCGTTGATTGATTTGCAGTTTATAATTTGTTATTAGCCCCCGAATATTATTGAAAGCGAATTTGTTATTTAAGACAACCTAAACTTCAATATCCTAGCTCTATGATTGTATTGATATGCCTAAACTTTCTATACAAATATCATTATATATTTTATATTTTCTTTTTAAACTGAACAAAAAACTAAGTGAAAATAAAAATTTTAATCGCTATTTATGTTTTAGTATTAATTTTAAAACTCTTATTTCATTAAGAAGTCTACCAATAAAAAAATTATAATTATCTTTTAAGATTCTCATTGTATTCTAATTTCAAACAATAAGATAGCTTAAGAGAGTAGTCGATAATGATTGTTTTAGATAGTAAGTGCAACTAAGGCCATCTCCAACTCTTGCCTACATTTTCTCCTCCAAAATGGAGTAAAGTTACTCCAACTATTACTCCATTTTTTACTCCAAAAAAGAATATTCTATTTTATATTCTTCTCTTTCTTCAATATTATATTAATATTTTTATTTTAATTTTATTTGCTTATTTCTATTAAAGAAATTCAATCTTTTTTTTTTTTACATATTCATCACATATAATTTAATATAAAATTATTTTATACCATAAATTTTTAAATAATATAATTTGTAAGAAAATATTATAGATTATATGTATTAACGGATAATTCAAATAAAAGTGAAATAATCGAGATACAAGATAATTAAATATATATTACATTATGGTAAAATTCATATTAAATATTACATAAATATTCAACTTCCATCTCTTGTATGCTCCCATAAATGATCTATTAATGCATTACGAAGTGCAAAATGAGCATCTTTGTCCTTAATATTTTTGTGTCGAGCTAAAAATTGCTCAAATCGGTGATTTTCATCTACTACCATTTCTACCGTTGGAGGTGGACATTCCCAATCATCTTGAATTGGTGCATTAAGATCACGTTCATCCTCTATTATTAAGTTGTGCAGTATAATACATGTAGTTATTATATCATGTAACACTTCTTTTCTTCAAAAACGTGATGGTCCTGCAACAATTGTGAAACGAGCTTGCAAAACTCCGAATGCACGTTCAACATCTTTTCGACATGATTCTTGTTTCATCGCAAAATATTTCTTCTGTGGCGAATGTGGGTCACGATTAACTTACAATTTTACATAAAAATAATAAATGGGGGAATTTGTTTTTTCAAAATTATACACCAAAGTTAAGATGTAAAATTAATATTATAAAGATATTACATAAACATAATTAGGTATATATAAAGAGACAAATTTAAAAAGTTAAATAATAAAAATAATAATAAAATAAGGATGAATAGTAATGGAAGAGATAAATAGTGTCACTCCATATTTGGGGTAATACTATTCATCCCTCATTTTGGGGGCAAAAATGAGGGAGCATTAAAGCCCCATTATGGCAAAAAATGCCCCCATTATGGAGAAATGGGGGAGGGTTAGAGATGCCCTAATAGTAGAAAGTTGAGATTTAGCCTACTGCCCTCAACAGTAGATTGCGTTGATTTCTCTCTCTCTCTCTCTCTCTCTCTCTCTCTCTCTCACACACACACACACACACACACACACACACACACATATATATATATATATATATATATATATATATATATATATATATATAAAAGTGGGAAGACCATAAGTTAAAAGTTAAATTACTAAAAAAATTCTTTCTTAAAAAAATCTAATTAGTCTATTAATATAAATAAATAAAAAACACTTGTGCATATATATTCCTAAAAACTTGTGCTTGGTTGTGAACTATTCTCCATAAAGAAATTTATATCAAAGCACAAGAAATTGAAAAATAAAATGTGTGTTTCGTCTTGTGCGTTTTCTTTCCATGTACTCTGTAACGATCCGACCGACCGTATTACTTTCTAGAATCCTGTTCCCCTAAGTAAGACTTTCCATACATACTTTTACTGTTTTATGAATTGCGGAGATGGTTGGTTCGGGATTTGGAAGGGTTCGGGTTGAAATCGGAACACTTGGTTCCTTAAGTTGGCCTTAAAAGGCTAAGTTTGACTTCGGTCAACATTTTGAGTAAACGATCTCAAAATCAGGATTTGGTGGTTTCAATAAGTTCGTATGATAATTTTGGACTTGGGCGTATGTTCGGATCGGGTTTTGGATGACTCGGGAGCGTATTGGAGCCTAATAGAGAAAGCTCATTCTTTGAAGGTTTTAGAAGTTCTATAAATTTGATTTGGAGCATATTTTGGTGATATCGAGGTCCAAATACAATTCCGAAATGGGGAATAGTTCCGTAATGTCATTTAAGACTTGCACGCAAAATTTGGTGTCATTCCGAGTAGTTCAAGTATGTTTTGGCGCATTGGGAGTAAATTGAAGAACTTGAAGTTCATAAGTTTGATTCAATTGGTTTTGCGGTGTGATTCTTAGTTTTAATGTTGTTTTGGGCATTCCGAGAGTTCAAGCGAGTCCGTTTTATGATTCCAAACTTGTTGGTATGTTTAGGCGGGGACCGGGGGCCCGAGTGTCAATCGGACGAGGCTCGGACCAAGTTGGAAATTGGGAGCAACATCTGAAGCTCCCAGCTGCTGTCATAATCTCACCTGCGCTTGGCCAGCTGCAGGTGCGAGCTCGCAAAAGCGGCCAAGGAAGGGTAGCCCAGGATCCAAAGGTGCGCCTCCAACCTTCACAGAAGCGTGTAACGACCCGACGGTCATTTTAAGAATTATAGTCCTGATCCCCTATTTACTGCTTTCCCCGTATCTGTATCAGCTTATGTGACTTGCCGGGAGGTTTTATTTTTGGTTTCGGAGTGTTTTAGGACACTTACTCCCTAAACGGAAGTTAAAGTCTTAGGATTTTGTCTGTAGTCAGAACTGTATGAAGACTACTCCGGAATAGAGTTTCGTCGGTTCCGTAAGATCTGTTGGGTGATTTTGGACTTAGGGGCGTGTCCGGATTGTGTTTTGGAGGTCTGTAGCTCATTTAGGCTTGAAATGGCGAAAGTCGAAATTTTGGAGATTTTGACCGGTAGTGAACTTTTTGATATAGGAGCCGAAATTCGATTCCGGTAGTTGGAATAGGTCCGTAATGTTAATTATGACTTGTGTGCAAAATTTGAGGCCAATCAGACTTGATTTGATAGGTTTCGACGTCGGATGTAGAAGTTTAAAACTTTGAAGTTCATTAGGCTTGAATCGATGTGTAATTCATGGTTTAGCGTTGTTTAATGTGATTTAAGGGATTGACTAAGTTCGTATGGTGTTATAGGACTGGTTGGTATGTTTGGTTGAGGTCCCGGGGGCCTCGGGTGTGTTTCAGATGCTTAACGGATTGAATTTGGACTTATGCAAATTGCTGAAGTTTCTGGTTTCTGGTGTTTCCACACCTGCTGTGGGGTTACCACAGGTGCGGACTAGCACGTGCGAGAGGAGGATCGAAGATGCTGGCTGGAGGATTTTGGCCTGGGGTCGCAGGTGTGACATGAAGGCCGTAGGAGTGGAGTCGCTTCTGTTGAAGCTTGAACGCAGAAGCAGAGAGGCTTGGGAGGTTTGGGATCGCAGGAGCGGAAGGGTCTCCGCAGAAGCGAGATCGCAGGTGCGATCCTTGGTCCACAGAAGAGGAAACCCTGGCCATAAGTGGAATCCGCACATGCGATGGTTTTTCTGCAAGTGCGGCGTCGCAAGTGCGACTATAGGTCCGCAGATGCGGAAATGCTGGACAAAACACTTAAATGCAAGGGTTCGCAATTTTTGCTCATTTTAAACATTTTGAGCTCGGGTTTGGCGATTTCTTGAGAGCATTTTCGAGGGATTTCTTGAGGTAAGTCCTTTGTGCTTATTTTTGATCAATAATCTCGCTTCCTCATTTATTTTTCCACCTAGTTAGTGTGTATTTAAGGTGGAATTTGAGGGTTTGAGGCTAGGGATTTGAAGAATTTGATTTTGGGTTTTGAGTGGTCATTTGAGGTTGGATTTTGATAAAATTGGTATGGTTGGACTCGTGAGTGAATGGGCTTTTTGGATTTTGTGATTTTTTTCCGATTCTAAGACGTGGGCCCGAGTCAACTATTTAGGATGAATTTCGGAATTTTATTAAGTCTTGATTTCATTAATTAGATTAATTTCTTATAGCTGTATTTATGATATACAATTATTTTTGGCTAGACTTGGGCCATTCAGTGTCAGATAATCGAGGGAAAAGCATTGTTACAGATTGATTTGAGCTTGGTTCGATGTAAGTGGCTTGCCTAACTTTGTGTGGGGGAAATTCCCTTAGGATTTGGTGTTGTTATGATATGTGAGCGTCGTGTACGCGAGGTGACGAGTGCGTACACGGGCTATTTGTGGAAAAACCTGATTTTTATTGAGTAATAGCCTATTTTCATCGTATCTGAGTATACTAGCATGTGTAGTTATCCCCCTGTACTGCATATTTACTTTGGGACTACGAGGTGTTTACTCAGGAGATCCCCTTGTACTGCATAATTACTTTGAGATTACGATGCGGTTCCTCGGGAGTTTTCCCTGCACATTTACTTTTGAGACTACTTAGGTGGTTCCTCGGGAATTCTCCCTGCATATTTACTTTTGAGACTACGAGGTGGTACCTCGGGAGTTCTCCCTGTATATTTACTTATGGGACTACGAGACGGTATCTCAGGAGCGCCCCTGTTGTTATATCATTGTGCGGTGTTGTTATTGCTTTGTGAATACTTGTTGTTGTCTTTTCCGTTTTTACTTCATATTTATTATAGCATCTGTCTTATTATTATATATCAGTAGGGCTCGGACCTGACCTCGTCACTACTCTATCGAGGTTAGGCTTGGCACTTACTGGGTACCGTTGTGTACTCATGCTACTCTTTTGCACATATTTTGTGTGCAGATCCAGGTACTTCTTATCAGCCCCGCTACTAGCTGAGAGTGCTTGCTGCTGTACGGAGACTTTAAGGTATATCTGCCGTGTCCGCAGACCTCGGAGTCCCCCTCTATTCTCTTCTATGTCATATATTTTCAGTATTTCTTTTATCAGACTTGTGTATAGAGATTCTAGTTTCCTTCTGTAGCTTGTGACTTATGATGTTTCGGATTTTGGGAAACTATATATGTCTAGTGTTTTGGTTATTGTATATGCCGAGCCGCATTATTATTGGTTATTCAGTATCTAATGCAGTTAGTTGTTTAGTTTTGCTTCCATTATTATTTTTTCCCGCAATTTATTAGGCTTACCTAGTTGTAGAGATTAGGTGTCATCACGACGTTATACAGAGGGAGTTTGGGTCGTGACAAGTTGGTATCAGAGCTCTAGGTTCACAAGTGTCGTGAGTCACAAGCCAGTTTATTAGAGTCTCGCGGATTGGTACAGAAACATCTGTACTTATCTTCAGGAGGCTGTGAAACTGTTAGAAAAAAATTAAACTTATTTGATTCCTTGTCATACGAAATTGTTGACTTCGAAATTCTAAACTTCTGCATTCTATTCTCTCACAGATGGTGAGGACACGTACATGCAGATCTGATGACCAGGTACCCATGGCCCCTACTTGAGCCGCAAGAGGTCTGGGAAGGGGTAGAGGCAGAGGAAGTCCATGTGGTGCAGCCAGAGCACTCGCACGAGCCGCTACAGAGAAGCCCCAGTAGCTCTAGCTGGAGGGAAGACACCTAAGGCACCTGTTGCTGCACCAGCTCTCCAGGAGACCCTAGCTCAGTTTTTGAGCATGTTCAACACCTTAGCTCTTGCTGGATTGATTCTACTTGCTCCTGCCACATCTCAGGCCGGGGGAGGAGCACAGACTCCCGTCGCCGATACTCCAGAGTAGCGGGTTCAGGCCGACCAGGTTCCAGAGATTATACTGATGCAACCGGTATCTCCGGTTCAGCACGAGACTAGGACATCCGCTTCTAAGGCAGAGCAGCTCAGACTTGAGAGGTAAAAGAAGTACCACCCACCTACCTTCAGCGGATTTGCTACAAATGATGCGCAAGGTTTTCTAGAGGAGTGTCATTGTATTCTCCGTACTATGGGCGTAGCGGAGGCAAGTGGGGTTTCTTTTACCACCTTCCAGCTTAGAGGAGAAGCCTATTAGTGGTGGTGTGCTTATGAGTTGAGTAGTCCAGATGAGGCAGCTTCACTTACATGGACTCAGTTCTCGGACATATTTTTAAGAGAGTATGTCCCTCAGAGCCTCAGGAACTCATGGCGCGCGGAGTTTGAGCAGCTGCACCAGGGTGCTATGACTGTGTCAGAGTATGCAGTCCGCTTCAGTAATTTGGCCCGACATGCACCGGCCTTCGTTGCCATAGTTCGAGAGAGGGTTCAACGGCTTATTGAGGGACTCCACCCCAGTATCTGGATTAGTATGTCCAGGGAGTTGGAGATGGATATTTCTTATCAGCAAGTTGTGAGTATCGCCAGGAGATTGGAGGGCATGCTTTCCCGGGATAGAGAGAAGAGAGAGGCCAAGAGGTTTCGAGAGACTGGTTCTTATTCTTGTGCTCGTGCCCTAACAGCTCGCCACAGTAGGGATTATGTGAGTCACCCAGTTCATTCAGCACTTCCAGCCGCCAGTGGTATTCCGGTCCCTTCTAGGCCCCAAGAGCCTTATTATGCACTGCCAGTATCGAGTGCACCTCCTGAATGGGGTGCTTTTAGCGGTCAGTCCAGCAGACCTCGCCCGAGCCAGTCACATCAGCCACGTTCTCTGAGGGCTCGTTTTGAGTGTGGCGACACTCGCCATATCGTGAGGGATTGCCCCAGACTTAGGATGGGTGCACCTCCACAGACTTCTCAGCCATCGCGTGCTCCACCGGGTCCTCAGGCTACGATTTCAGCATCAGCTACCACCCCACCTACTCAGTCAGCTCGAGGTGGAGGTCGGTGAGGTCGCCCTAGAGGGGGAGGCCAGGCTAGATATTATGCTCTTCTTGCTTGTATAGAGGCAGTTTCTTCCGACTTTATCATTACAGGTATTGTTCTAGTCTGTCATAGAGACACGTCGGTCCTATTTGATCCAGGCTCTACATATTCCTATGTGTCCTCTTATTTTGCCCCGTATTTAGGCGTATCTCGGGATTCTTTGAGTTCCCTCGTTTATGTGTCTACTCCTGTGGGAGATTTTTTCTTGTTGTGGACCACGTGTATCGGTTGTGTTTGATTGCTCTTAGTGGTTTTGAGACCAGAGCCAATTTATTATTGCTCAGTATGGTAGACTTTGATGTTATCTTGGGCATGGACTAGTTGTCGCCCTATTATGCTATTCTTGATTGTCATACTAAGACTGTGACGCCGGCTATGCCAGGATTACCGCGATTAGAGTGGAGAGGTACCTTAGAGTATACTTCCAGCAGAGTTATTTCATTTCTTAAAGCTCAACGAATAGTTAATAAGGGGTGTGACGTGTATCTAGCTTATGTGAGAGATGTCAGTATTTAACCCCTACAGTTGAGTCAGTTCCAGTAGTGAGGGACTTTCCAGATGTGTTTCCAATTGATCTTCCGAGCATGCCGCCCGACAAGGATATTGATTTTGGCATTGATTTGTTGTCGGGCACTCAACCCATCTCTATTCCTCCGTATCGTATGGCTCCTCCTGAGTTGAAGAAGTTGAAGGAGCAGTAATATGAGTTGCTTGATAAGGGATTCATTCGGCCCAGTGTGTCACCTTGGGGTGCTCTTGTCTTGTTTGTGCAGAAGAAGAATGGTTCTATGCGTATGTGCATTGATTATCGCCAGCTGAATAAAGTTACAGTGAAGAACAGGTATCCATTTCCTCGTATTGATGACTTATTTGATTAGTTACAGGGTGCCAGAGTGTTTTCCAAGATTGACTTACGTTCAGACTATTATCAGTTGAAGATCCGGGAGCCAAATATCCCGAAAACTACTTTCAAAACTCGGTATGGTCACTACGAGTTTCTTGTGATGTCTTTTGGGCTGACCAATGCACCCGCAACTTTTATGCACTTGATGCACAGTGTGTTCCGGCCCTACCTTGACTCATTCGTTATTGTGTTTATTGATGACATTCTGGTGTACTCCCGGACTCAGGAGGATCATGAGCAGCACCTGATGACTGTGCTTCAAACCTTGAGAGAAAAGAGGTTATATGCAAAATTCTCAAAGTGTGAGTTTTGGCTAGAGTTAGTGGCATTCTTGGGTCATATAGTATCGAGTGATGGGATTCAGGTGGATCCGAAGAAGATTGAAGCAGTGCAGAGTTGGTCCATACCGTCCTCAGCTATGGAGATCCTTCTTGGTTTGGCGGGGTATTACTGTCGATTTGTAGAGAGTTTCTCATCTTTTGCAGCACATATGACCAGGCTGACCCAGAAGGGTGCTCCGTTCAGGTGGACAGAAGAGTGTGAGGAGAGATTTCATAAGCTCAAGACAGCTTTGACTACAACCCTAGTATTGGTATTGCCTACAGGTTCAGGATCTTGAACTGTATAATGTGATGCATCGTGGATTGGTCTCGGTGCGGTGTTGATGCAGGACTGTAGGGTGATTGCCTACGTGTCCAAACAGGTGAAGGTTCATGAAAAGAACTACCCTGTCCATAACCTTGAGTTAGTAGCTATTGTTCATGCCTTGAAGATTTGGCGGCACTATTTGTACGGTGTTCCTTATGAGATCTACACCGATCACCGGAGTTTGCAGCTTCTGTTCAAGCAGAAGGATCTTAATTTGCATCAGAGTAGGTGGTTAGAGTTGCTTAAGATGATATCACCATTTTGTACCACCCTGGGAAGGCCAATGTGGTGGACGATGCTTTGAGTCACCAGGCAGAGAGTTTGGGGAGCTTAGCATATCTACCTGCAACAGAGAGGCCCATGGCGTTGGATGTTCAGGCCTTAGCCAGCCAGTTTGTGAGATTGGATATTTTTGAGCCGAGTCGAGTATTGGATTATGTGGTCTCTCGGTCTTCTCTTTATGATCGTATCAGGGAGCGTCAGTATGATGACCCCAATCTGCTCATCCTTTAGGCAGAATATATGGATGGATTGCGTGAGTTGATAATCCAGGAGGCTCATAGTTCGCGGTACTCCATTCATCCGGGTGCCGTGAAGATGTATCAGGACGTTAGGCAGCATTACTGGTGGAGGAGGATGAAGAAGGACATAGTGGAGTTTGTGGCTTGGTGTCTAAATTGTCAGCAGGTTAAGTATGAGAATCAACGACCAGGTGGATTGCTTTAGAAGATAGAGACTCCGGAGTGGAAATGAGAGCGGATCACTATGGATTTCGTTGTTGGGCTCCCACAGACTCAGCGAAAGTTTGACGCAGTTTGGGTGATTGTGGATAGGCTGACCAAGTCAGCTTATTTCATTCCTGTGATGACTACCTATTCTTCTGAGCAGTTGGCTCGAATTTATATATGCGAGATTGTCAGGCTTCATGGTGTACCGGTATCTATCATCTCTGACTGAGGTATGCAATTTACATCACGGTTTTGGAGGTTGTATAACAGGAGTTGGGTACTCGGGTTGAGCTGAGCACAACATTTCACCCTCAGACGGATGGACAGTCCGAGCGCACTATTCAAACACTAGAGGATATGCTCCATGCTTGTGTGATTGATTTTGGGGGTGCTTGGGATCAGTTCTTGCCACTTGCGGAGTTTGTCTACAACAATAGTTATCAGTCGAGCATTTAGATGGCACCGTACGAGGCTCTGTATGGTAGGCGGTGTCGGTCTCCAGTGGGTTGGTTCGAGCCGGACGAGGCTAGATTATTGGGTACAGACTTGGTTCAGGATGCCTTGGATAAGGTTAAGGTAATTCAGGATCGACTTCGCACAGCCCAGTCCAGACAGAAGAGTTATACGGACCGGAAGGTTCACGATGTTGCATTCATGGTTGGAGAGCGGGTCTTGCTCCGGGTTTCACCTATGAAGGGCGTTATGAGGTTCGGGAAGAAGGGCAAGCTGAGCCCAAGGTTTATCGGCCCATTTGAGGTGTTGTAGTGAGTTGGGGAGGTTGCTTATGAGCTTTCCTTACCTCCCTGTTTAGCAGGAGTCCATCCGGTATTCCATGTTTCTATGCTCCAGAAGTATCACGGCGATGCGACTCATGTTTTGGATTTCATCTCAGCCCAATTGGACAAAGATCTATCTTATGTTGAGGAGCCAATGGCTATTTTGGATAGACGGGTTCGAAAGCTGAGGTCAAAGAACATTACTTCCGTGAAGGTTCAGTGGAGGGGTCAGCCGGTCGAGGAGGAGACCTGAGAGAGCGAGAAGGTTATGCGCAGCCGTTATCCTCATATTTTCACCACTTCAGGTATGTCTCTATACTCGTTCGAGGACGAATGATTATTTTAAGAGGGGGAGGATGTAATGACCCGGCCGGTCGTTTTGAGAGTTATAGCCCCGATCCCCTATTTACTGCTTTCCTCGTATCTGTTTCAGCTTATGTGACTTGCCGGACGTTTGTTTTTGTTTTCGAAGTGTTTTGGGACACTTAGTCCCTAAACAGAAGTTAAAGTCTTAGGATTTTGTCCGTAGTCGGAACTGTGTGAAGACGACTCCGAAATGGAGTTTTGTTAGTTCCATTAGCTCAGTTGGGTGATTTTGGACTTAGGGGCATGTCCGGATTGTGTTTTGGAGGTCTGTAGCTCATTTAGGCTTGAAATGGCGAAAGCCGAATTTTTGGAGATTTTGATCGGTAGAGGACTTTTTGACATCGGGGTTGGAATCTGATTCCGGAAGTTGGAATAGGTCCGTAATGTCAATTATGACTTGTGAGCAAAATTTGAGGTCAATCGGACTTGATTTGATAGGTTTCGGCATCGGATGTAGAAGTTTGAAATTTTGAAGTTCATTAGGCTTGAATCGATGTGTAATTATTGTTTTAGCGTTGTTTAATGTGATTTAAGGGCTCGACTAAGTTTGTATGGTGTTATAGGACTGGTTGGTATGTTTGGTTGAGGTCCCGAGGACCTCAGGTGTGTTTCAGATGCTTAACGGATTGAATTTGGACTTATGCAAATTGCTGAATTCTGGTTTCTGGTGTTTTCGCACCTGCGGTGGGGTGACCGCAGGTGCGGACTCGCATGTGCGAGAGGAGGATCGCAGATGTGGGCTAGAGGAGTTTGGCCTGGGGTCGCAGGTGCAACATGAAAGCCGCAGGAGCGGAGTCTCTTCTGCGGACGCTTGAACGCAGAAGCGGAGAGGCTTGGGAGGTTTGGGATCGCAGGAGCGGAAGGGTCTCCACAGAAGCGAGATCGCAGGTGCGATCCTTGGTCCGCAGAAGCGGAAACTCTGGCCATAAGTGGAATCCGCACCTGCGATGGGTTTTCCGCAGGTGCGGAGTCGCAGGTGCGACTAGAGGTCCGCAGATGCGGAAATGCTGGACAGAACAGTTAAATGCAAGGGTTCGCGATTTTTGCTCATTTTAAACATTTTTAGCTCGGGTTTGGCGATTTCTTGAGAGCATTTTCGAGGGATTTCTTGAGGTAAGTCCCTTGTGCTTATTTTTGATCAATAATCTCGCTTCCCCATTTATTGTTCCACCTAGTTAGTGTGTATTTAAGGTGGAATTTGGGGGTTTGAGGCTAGGGATTTGAAGAGTTTGATTTTGGGTTTTGAGTGGTCATTTGAGGTCGGATTTTGATAAAATTGATATGGTTGGACTCGTGAGTTAATGGGCTTTCGGATTTTGTGATTTATAATTCCGAGACGTGGGCCTGAGTCGACCTTTTAGGATAAATTTCGGAATTTTTGTTAAAGTCTTGATTTTATTAATTAGATTAATTTCTTATAGTTGTATTTATGATATGCAATTGTTTTTGGATAGACTTGGTCGATTCGGAGTCAGATAATCGAGGGAAAAACATTGTTACGGATTGATTTGAGCTTGGTTCGAGGCAAGTAGCTTGCCTAACTTTGTGTGGGGGAAATCCCCTTAGGATTTGGTGTTGTTATGATATGTGAGCACCGTGTACGCGAGGTGACGAGTGCGTATATATGGTACTTGTGGAAAACCTGATTTTTATTGAGTAATAGCCTGTTTCCATCTTATCTGAGTATACTAGCATGTGTAGTTATCATGTTTGCCTAGAATAGCATGTCTGCGTGTCCTAATTGCCTATTTTAAATCTTTGTAGCATGTTTAGTAAGTCCTGTTTCTTTCTTGAATTGTACTTAGCCTAAATTATAGGTTTTCTTGTTGTAACTGTTATATTCATTTGTTTGAGTTGCGTATTTATTTTGGGACTACAGGACGGTATCCCGGGAGATCATCCTGTACTACATATTTACTGTGGGACTACGAGACGTTTACTAGGGAGATCCCCCTGTATTGCATATTTACTTTGAGACTACGAGGCGGTTCCTCGGGAGTTCTCCCTGCACATTTACTTTTGAGACTACGAGGCGGTTCCTCGGGAGTTCTCCCTGTATATTTACTTTTGGGACTACGAGACGGTATCTCGGGAGTGCCCTTGTTATTATATCATTATGCGGTGTTGTTATTGCTTTATGAATATTTGATGTTGTCTTCTCCGTTTTTACTTCATGTTTATTATAGCATCTGTCTTATTATTTTATACCAGTTGGGCCCGAACCTGACCTCGTCACTACTCTACCGAGGTTAGGCTTGGCACTTACTGGGTATCGTTGTAGTATACTCATGCTACTCTTCTGCACATGTTTTGTGTGTAGATCAAGGTACTTCTTATCAGCCCCGCTACTAGCTGAGAGTGCTTGTTGCTGTACAAAGATTTCAAGGTATATCTGCCACGTCCGCAGACCTCGGAGTCCCCCCTCTATTCTCTTCTATGTCATCTACTTTCCGTATTTCTTTTATCAGACTCTGGTGTATAGAGATTCCAGTTTCCTTATGTAGCTTGTGACTTATGATATTCCGGGTTTTGGGAAACTGTGTATGTCTAGTGTTTTGGTTATTGTATATACGGAGCAGCATTATTATTGGTTATTCAGTATCTAATGCAGTTAGTTGTTTAGTTTTGCTTCTATTATTGTTATTTTCTGCAATTTGTTAGGCTTACCTAGTCTTAGAGACTAGGTGTCGTCACGACGTTATACGGGGGAAGTTTGGGTCGTGGCAAAGCGGGACCATAGAAGCGGAACCCCATCCGCAGAAGTGGATCCTGCCTACTTGGGCACTTCCGCAGAAGCGGAATTTTGTCCACAGAAGTGACAACGCAGGTGCGGCCCTGCGACCATTATTGGGACTTAGTCATTTTGGCTTATTTATTTCCATTATTGGGCGATATTTGGAGCTCTTGAGAGGGGATTTCACGTAGCACTTTGAGGTATGTAATTTCTATACAATATGTCTTAAATACATAGTTTATGGGTAGATTATAACATGTAAATTAGTAAAAATTATGGATTCAGGTGAAAACCTAGGTTTTTGATAAAAATGAGATTTAATCATGAAATTCATTATGGAATCTAGTAAAAATCATATATTTGAGTTCATGAGGTTATGAGTAATAACTTACTTCAAAAATTTCCGGAATCCGGGCACGTGGGCTCGGGGTGAATTTTAGCAATTCTGCAAATAGGCTTGGGAAATCACTTTGATAGTTGGGATATGAAATTTTAAGCGTGTATTAATTATTTTAAATAAAATTTGACTAGTTGCGAGTCATTTGGCGCAAAATTGAGGGTTTGAGCACAATCTTTGACCAGAAAGTAGGCTTTGAGATAAGGTAAGTCTCTTTTCTGACTCTGTAAGAGGGAATTATCCCCATAGGTGAATTGATTAACATGTGTTTCTATTTGTGAGGGCTACGTACGCACGAGGTGACGAGAGTCCATATGTAGCT